>NW_005054371.1:3375462-3394405 GCF_000277835.1 Geospiza fortis | reverse complement strand
CACTTTTTTCTGTTAATGACACTGCCCCACAGCAATGTTGATTTGAGGCAATTATTACTGAGCTCTACCTTCAGGACAGTGAAGGCCAGCATCAGCAGAGTCCCCGTGGCAGTGCTGGCAGCTCCCACACACAGCCCCTGCAGCCAGCACTCAGAGCAGGGTGGCAGAGCTCACTGAGCAGCTCCTGCATGTCCCACCTACAACTGTGCAGGTCAGAGCTGTTGCCTTCACATTGAATGACTCCATAAAGCTATGGGTTACAGACTGAACTGAACTTTTCCATTTGCTCATGTCAGAAAATAAAAGGCTCTGCAGTACTTTGTACTTCTTAGAAATGAGACTGAGCTGACAGGCTTACTGGCACTCATGACACTTGAAACCATGCTGACTGGACAAAAAAACCTGATGAGCAAGTTCCATGGCAGAGTCTGGCAAGCAGCTTCCAAACATGGTTATCTCTTTACAATCAAACAGAAAAACTGCACTGCAGCCAGACTTAAAAATACAAGCAGGAAGAAAAATAAAAAATTATGAATTAAGTTCTCAATTTCTCTTAAAAAAACTAAAAATCTGTGTCCATTTATATCATTTGGCTTACAAAATTATCCCTTACCACCCCTATTCCAGCCAATATAAGTGAGTTACTTATTCACCTTAAAAATAACTTCAGCCCACTCAACATTAACTGACACAAACCCAAAAGCTTAAAACAATTGCTGCTATCTTATCTCAAGGTTTCAATCTTGCAAAAAATTAAGTGAATGAATAATTCTGCATCCAAGGTTATCCCCATTGACTTCAATATATGCACAGTCAGACTTTATATCAAATTCCACCTATTTGTAAATTCCATACATCTGAGGAGATTCTACAAATACTGAGTAACAAACATTTAGTTTGCTGCTAGTAAAACTGCAGAAATATGAGCAACTTCTTGGTTAAATTTGGGCCAGTGATGAAAGATGGGAAAGGTTGTGGAAACCTGCAAGTTTAAAACCAAATTCCAGATAAAAACAGGGTTGAATAATGGGGAAGTCGTGGTGGAGAGCAAACATGTAAAACCTGACAGTAATACAGATTAGCTTTCATCAAATATTAGCATTCTTTTTCTGAAGACTGCTCATAAGATATATGACTTCTTTTCCCTGTTTGTTTGGCTTCATATTCTCCACTATACATATGCTGCTGTGCATCAAAACAGCTCACAAAACATTCAAAAAGAAGGTTCAGTACCACTTTGATCTTACCATCTTTGACAGTGCCAGGTTTTTATAAAGCTATTTAAAAGTTTTAGGATTATACAGACAGAAGTGTTACTACCAGAGCTGCTGTCCTATGAGATCATGGCAGGCAGTGGCAAGGCCACTGGAAATGCTTGATGTTATATAAAAGTATAGCAGATCATGATGATGTCACAGCACTGTGCGGCCATGGCTTGGAGAGGTGAGTGTTCAAGGTGACAGGAATGTTTCAGCTGTTGCTGGTCTGTGCTTGCACAGCATCAAAGCCTCTTCCACTTGTCATGCTCCCTGCAAACCAGGAGCCTGGGGCTGCAGGAAAAGCTGGGAGGGGGCACAGCCAGGACCGCTGACCACAGGAATGTTCCGTACCATTCTGCATCATGCTCAGCATATGGAGGTGGTAGAAGAAGAGGGTGAAGTTTGGCAGTACAGTCCTAGGATTCCCAAACAACCATTACCTGTGGTGAAGCTCAGCTTCACTGAAAATGGCTAAATTCCTTTCCACAGGAAGCAGAGAATGAATTCCTTATTTTACTTGCCTTGTGCATTCAGCTTTTGCTTTACCTAATGAACTGCCTTTATCCAACCCCTGGAGTGTTCTCATGTGTATGACACAGTTCAGACAGCTCTACAGTCATTGTAGAGCTTCTAGCTCAGGTATCCAATCAGGGAAATCAGAGGTAGATGATGCCAGTGAACTGCTGTCACATAGCTCACTTCTGTTCTCACTGCCAATGTAGGGCATCTTTTTTGATGTAGATGACAGTATCCCTTCCCATCTCATTTATACTCTTTCTACTGCTCCCATTCCCCTCAGGAATCTCTTGTGCAATAGTCCAATCTCACTGAGCTAAACTGATATGTAGACTATCCTCCCCTCCAAGGGAATAAGAACAAGGTACAATTTTCCTTTCATTTGATGTTGTACTCAGACCTCAAGTTGTAACAACTGAAAGAGCCGGGTGAGCACTGGAGAGAGGTTTGGCTCCAGTCTTGTTTCTCAAGAAGGGCAGCTGAAAGAGCACAGAAGTTAAATATCACTGGCATGTAAATCACTATAGCCTTAAACAAGTGCAGAAAAGACACTCAGGACTGTTTCTGAGCTAGTGTTTCCTGAATTTTTCCTGAAGTACTTTAAACTTGCTCAGTATTTTGCTCCAACAAAACAAAAAATTATGAAAAATCTCCACCACAGCAAAAAAAATATATTTCTTTGCATTACTGAGAAATCAAAGTTATTAGAAACACAAATTAAATTAGCTGTAGTATATAGACAATCATTTTAGTTCCTTGTATGACAAGGCTGTTAGTCTTAACATTTTAAGCTGCCTTCATAAGCTTTAGGTCCAAAATTTCCATCCACCTCCAAAGGTTCTTAATCTGAAGCCAAGTCTGTAAGATCCTATTACCTATGTAGCTTCTACTTGTCCCTTTTCTTTATTCTAACCACAAGAAAAATGAAACCATGAAAAATTTTCAGAGACCTTTTACAGAGGCAATTAAGCATTTCTTAGGACATCTTGGCAAGCTAACAAATCCATCAGCCTCTATTCACAGGTGAGCCTTTGCCTCTGAGTAAGTGGTAAAGGCTCTTCACTTCTGAGCCAGCACATCCAGACTGACACCCTGTGTCCCCTTGCTCTGAGAATAGCTGGGTTCGTGACAGGGAGGTCAGGGCATGGGGAAAATCCTAATAAATAACAGAGGGTATTTAAAATCTCACTGCTTTGAGATTATTCTTTAAATTTCAGCTCAACACTCTAAATCCAAGAGAGAATCCCAGTCTTGGATAATAGCTAATATTATGATATTTTTGTTTAAGCTTTTTGATTCATAAAAGAAATTTCACTTCTTTCTTCCTCCCTATTAAGAAAACTGAGTTGACATAGATCCAACTGTTTACCCAATAATTTACCACCTTTCCCAATATTTTCAACAGTATCTTTTAGCTGATCAGAGCCAAGGCTAATATCCAGACGTACACTCCATTCTCCAATACAGCAAAAGGCCAAAATGACATTTCACAAGCAGCAATTTTTTTTAAGTAGGCATCCATCAAAAATGCATTTTTCCTCAGTACCTTGGCCTTGAAAACACTGCATTTTCCAATTTCCTACATGCTGCTTAATGTATGCAGTGTCAGTCACACCACATTGTGTCATTTTATATGGCAGGTCAGCAGGAGCCACCATGTTCAGAGGTATCTGATATTTTGCCAAATCATTTGGCACATCTCACATTCTCATCAGTTTGAATTACTTGTAGATCATTTCAAAAGAGGGACATAATTATTGGCAATCATTCAGAAAATGGCAGACAGTCTGAGTGCTTTGCTGGACTTTTCCTCCATCTAGAAAGTGCAAGATAGACAGATTTCCCTGAAACAATGTAACTGCATGTCAGATTAATACCTGTGCAATTCTTGCTTACATTTACTATTTTGGGGAAATGTTTTACAATTCTTCCTTATAGTGAATAGTGCTTCATTCTACAGCTTCCCCAAAGGCAGCTCATAACCAGTGTTATTAGGAATACCAAATTCTGACCCTGAGGCAGAGATTAAATAATACTGGATTCAAGTATTAATTCACTACCATACACTTTCTAAACTCAGCATATGTCTTTCATTTATTAAAACGTTTAATTTTTACAGTAATTCTACACCAACTAGAATAATTAAAGCATTCTTTACATCAGACTCGAGGTGATAAACCCCCTTGTTATTATGCACATCTGGTTTTGTGTCACTTAACACATTGCACGTAGGAGCACAGAGGTAAATAGTGCCACATTGATGGTTAAATTCTGCTTACACAAACAGGAATGTTTTTGAAAAGGCCACAAGTAGTGAGGAAAACAAATCCCAGACTATATGTATCATAACAGTGAGATATTTTTCCACAGATGGCTGCAAAACAGAGAGCTTCTTTCTGTGCAGAAGAACCTTGCTGTTGGAAACTACAGGGAGCTGTACTCCAACCACCACTGACTGCAGGTCAGCAACAAGAGAGCATAGGGAATGAAGCTGGAAAAGCATTAATTTAAAGTGAAACAAGACAAGATCTTCACCCAGTTGTAAAACAGGCTCCCATACATAGAGAAGAGACTGCAGGGCAGCAAATAAACCAAAGGCTAAAGATCTGTAGCGAGTTTGCACTGATGCAAACACGGGCCAAGAAGACTGACCAGCAGCAGAAGTCTGATGGATCTGACAGATGATGCGTTTGGGGATGTGCCAAGAGCCTGCAGCCTCACCCAAGGGCAGCCAGTGAGATCCTGGACTGAAATGTCAACACACTAGAGCCCATTTATGAAATACAAACCCCCAAGCAGAGAGGACTTGACATTTTCATAGGTTCTTTGGCATCCCCACTTTCTCAAGTATAGCTTTCTAATTTAAAAGCTTTGATTTTAGTAAACAGTAATTTAAAATGGGCATAAAAGTTGATTTATGTAGCTAGCAAACCAAATTTACAAAATATACCCCAAATCAAAGCCAAATCCAAAGGCCCCTGAATTGAATTATAAGAGTAACTGCATCCTACCAGCATATAAAAAGTAAAATTTGTGGTGTTTGATCACGACAACAAAAGTTGGCCATTGAGTGCATGTTTGTAGAGATAACAAGGAAGATGAAGACTGTAAAACTCATTCCACCTTGAAAAAGGTGTGGCAACATCTCCTCACAGCCAGAGAACGAAAACAGCTCAAAACTGAACAAGCAGCTGTCATTGTGATCTGCCAAGTAGTGACAATTATTTCAAGGGAGAATATTTTATCTTGTGCAGGGGATAAAATAATTTTTAAGCATTGCAAAGCAGCTAAAGGCTACTCAAAACTATATCTAATTTCCACCTACAGTTTCACTAAACACAGGGATTCAAACATAAGGAGTTTGAAAGCAAGCCTGAAACCTCTGTGACCTGTCAGATGCAGCTGTCACCTGTTCAAGATGAAGGAGTCATCCATAAAGTGGAAGGAAAAAGGGAGGAGGAGATCTGAGAGTCAGGAGAGAAAAGGAACTGTTGTGTCTAGCAGAGGTGACACTGCATAATACAAACCTTACATGAAACAGGTTTAATTTTTTATAGTTAAATGAAATCCACTGTCAAAAGAATTTAATTTTGCAAATTCTCAGTACAAAAGGCTTGCTTAAGATGTGGTGAAAGCGAGGAGAAAATTATTTTTTTATATTCCATTCTATATTGAACAATAGCACTTGTCTAAAAATGGGCTTAGACTCATATTACTTGTAATTGCATTTTCCTTTCAATCACCTTCTTTTCCCCAGTGAAGTTCCTCTAAGTGAATGATCTCTTTTCTCCACTGTCTATAAAAGCAGTTATGCAGCAAATCTAAATAAGGGTAGATACAGGAATATACCACCAACATTTCCTTACTAACTTTTCCTGTTCAATAGGCACTTCAGCTAGGCTACTAACATAGTATTAGTAATTTGAAGCCTATCCCAAAAAAAAAAACCCAGTACAATAAGTTTTCTGATCAGAGGTGACACAAAACAGAAGTTTCATCACAGAAGAACACGTGTGCTTTCAAATTTTGCTTCCAGAAATTAATTCATTCTTTTAAAAAAAACAAGAGATTGTATTCAGTCAAGAAAAATATTTTCTTTTCTCCCAAAAAGTAATTTTTTTTCCTTTCCTAGCATTGAAAGAACAGTAGCAAAATATTTGGACATAAGTAGTCAGCATGAGATACAACCACATACAGTGCTTGTGTCCAGATGTTCATTTGTTCACAAGCTTGAGCATTAAAAGTTCCAAAGAGCAGCAATGTGAAAAGCAGAAGTACACAGTGAGAAAGATTAATCCTTTCAGAGCCCATCTAGTACCTATAAACTACATTGGATAGATAAGGAAATATCAGTATATGTCCTTCTAATTCCCCCAAAATTACTGCAATTTCTGGTTTCATTTAAAAGAAGGTACATATTTCTCTTTATCAAAAAGGAATTTCAGTACAGACATACGTTAAAAAAAACAGGGTAGGACAGGGGTTACAGTCTTCCAAAAACGAGTAGGTATTTACTTCATTTCAAATTGATGTCTTCTTTCAACATTATGGTTCAACTTTAAAAGCCTTAGAATCTGACTTTGACTTATATCTTTCATTATTTATAACATCTCCTACAAACAGATTCATCTGTTTCCTTGTTTTCTACTCAGATTTGGAAAAGTTTTGGAACACAGAGCTCCAGGCAGTCATTAACACTGTCAGAGCCCATAAGAATCCAGCCAAGGTCTGCTCTGGAACAACAAGGCACTTTGGAAGGGGCCTTTGGCCCAAGGAGCTCAAACTTTTGAACTAACACTAAAAGCTGTTCTGGACAGCTTGAGCCAGGGTTAACTGCACTGCAAACATAAGTGTCAGGCTTCACAAGTGTAGGATTTTAACAGATAATTATGGAAAAATAAAGGATCAAGCTGAAAATAAGATCACTTAATTATACAGTTGGGTATTATATAAGTACAGTACAGGCTGATGGCACCTGAAGGTACTAATTATCATTACTATTTCAAGAAATATCTTCTATGCAGATGTAAACAATCACTTGTTCATGCATTTTGCCAGCTACAGGTATCTCAGGGGATTTTTTTTTTCTTTTTTTTTTAATTTATTTTGAAATAACAATGAAAGTTTAATTTAGTGATCATTTTTATTCCATCCTAGTACTTATTTCACTAGGAACAGTTTTTATGCTGGAAATTGAAAACATATTTCAGCACTTTTCAGAGCTAAGCAAGAACATATCATCCATAGGCAGTTCTATGAGACGGGTCCCACAGACACAGGCAGCATCCCTGCAGTTCATTGAAAGAGGCTCAATAAGAATCTCTAGGGAATCTCTAACAACAAAGCTCTTCTCAAATAATGGCCACACCGAGGACTTGGCAGCACTGTGGCAAAAGAAGTCCAGACAAAAAGGTTGTTTCCAAGGTGCTGTGAACAGATCCCACATTCTGTCAAATGAGCTGCTTGCACAGGACTGATAACATGGCTCTGAACGGGATGCTGTGCTGGGGAGTTAATAAGACAACTCTGCAATGCCCCCTGCATGGGGAGAGGCAGATGGACTCAGCATGTTTTCATGCTTGGTCAGGTGTTATTAATCTATGACCAAGAGAGCAGGTGGCTGTCAGAAATTGCAAGAATTTTTCAAAAATCATTCAGCTCTGCAAAGCCTGAATATGCTTTTTTAAAAAGAGAAAGAAAGAAAAAAAAAAAGAGGAAGAGGTTGTAACCAAGTGCTGTTTCAGTAATTGCTAAGTTCAGACAATGGTGCATAGTGAACATAGTGTGGCAATTTTTCCCCTCTAAAACTTAGCCTAGAATAGGGCTTGGTCAGCAAAAACAAACATTTCAAAATATTCAGTTTGTTTAAAAAACCTTAAACAACATATCCTCTTGACAGTATGTTCGTGTGAAGGATTACTATGGTAAACTGTAACCCAAACCCCAACACACAGAGGTCAGGTTATTGTCTCATAAGGGTGCCTGATACACAGTAAGCAGGACACTTTTTTACTGGGATAATATAGGAAAGAACTTATCCAGTGGGGATTTTATGGACTCATGTATTTAAAAGTCACCAGCTTTCACCTTCATAATAAAAGCAAAATTGTAAAATTTTTTCCCCTTTTCATAAATTAATGCATCTGGCTACACTTTTACTTTGCTCAGCCTCAACAACAAAAATAATTTTGAATGAGCACAGAAAGTCAGTTTTAATGTTTCATGGGCAAAACAGTCTCTTAGTTTCTTAAGAAACCCTCTTATCAATACTGGCTACAGTATCCCCATTCAATATAAACATTTACATTTTAAAAAACCCTTCACATTATGTACAGAGTACATAATGAAAAGTTTAGAAAGGGCAGTTTCATTCAAGCACAATGGAAAACAGATGTTTCCTCAAAAACTTCTAATACTCCCACTCTTCTATTTAACTTGGATCCCATGAACTAAACAAAACACTGCAATACTGACATTTGAAATAATTCTATAATCCACACTATTAATATTTCTTGGAGTTCTGTTTCTCACTTCCACTGTTTTTGGGGAATTGGACGATTCAATTAGAAGAACAAATAAAAAAGGAGTTAAATCTATCTTGTGTTTCAATCTAGGCAATGTCTCTGGACATAATGACTCCATTTCCCATTTGTAGGAAGATAATGCAAAATTATCTACTGCAATACATGCATGTTTAAGCAAAAGTACCCTTTCGTTGTAGAACCTTTGGACTAACGCAACCTTCCTCCTAGCAAGGAAGTGGCTGTTTTTAGCTCGAACAAGTTCTTCACCCTTGTGACCAAGCTGACTGCTCAAAAAATGGGAACTGAGAAGTCAGGGCAGAGAATAGAACTGACTAAGCCTATACCACAACTGCAAAATAACTCCTGGATATGTATCTTCTGTGTCAGTACCCCCAGGATAGAATGTGTTAGAAAATGGACTCTAGATTTGCTGGCTAAGTACTGGCTAAAAATCCTTTTCAGAACAGCAGCAAACGCATATTGTTTGTTAATAAACACAAACCAGCAGTGATGTCTGAAAGCAAAGGAGATGCACTATTTCACTTACAATTCAGTTACAATCTGATTAGTATTTCCTTCCTAAAACCAAAGGCACTTTTCTTTGAAGAAGGAAGGGTTTAAAAAAACAAACAGAAGAACAACCTTGCTATGTTTAATTGTAATGATTGTTTCTGTCAGCAAGGTCATTCATTAACTGCAGCACTGTGATAATTGCTTCTCTTTATTGCAGGGCTTGCCCAAGACTTGATATTCTGTTACAGCATTATTGAATAGTAGAAACTGAACACAGGTTCAGGCAAACCACGTGGTCATTAATAAACCACAAATATGAATTGCTGTTTCTTCCCTGCTTGCAATAACTGATTATCTCAGTAGGTATTTTCTATATGGGGACTAGTGGCTTTAATTTTACACATAATCATTAAAATCTAATTAGTGTGATCATTCCTTAGAGCAGACAAGGTATCTAATGTAGTACTAATTACTGCTTAAAACTTACATTATCCCAGGCTATTTTTTTTAAATGCAAAGGAAGGACTACTGTTATGACAGTCACAATCTTAAAAGACAGAAAGTTACAAAATATGACCATTGGAGAGGAGCAGAATTGCCCTGAAATACATACTGAATAGGCAGTGCTGAGGCACTGGAGATGATTCTTTCTGCAGTGCACAGGTCTGCAAGGCTTGGGAATATTAACCTCAACATGTGAGACAGTCTTGTATCGATGATACAGTGCTGCCTGCGAGCAAGTACCCCTGACAGACCCTATCCAACACCATCCATGACACAGTCAATCTGTAAATAAATGCAAGCTGCCTACCTTCCTTCCCAAATAAGCCAGTTTTGAATACTGCTTGCCAAAGTATTTGAGAAGTCATGCTGATGTATTGAGGGAGATGTTTAAAAAAATATGAGTTTTTTCAACTGCTTAACAAAAGAAATTAGGCTACACTTTCCAAAAATGCCCATGTCTTTGGAATTGCAGAATTTAACATTAAAAAGCCTACTTAAATATTAAAAGTATTTAAGTTTTTACATTACTATCTGGAGTGGTGAAGAGTTTATATAAATTCTTTACATAAATGTCTTTAGCAGATGTGAGGCATAAGACAACCACCAACATCAGAACACATCAGAAACAGTTTGAGGGAATATGCATAAATTGCACAATAATACCCCTTTACTAAAAAGCATGATTCTCAGACAGATCACTTTTGCTGGGAGTGGCTTAAGTGAGACTCCAGGTGGATGCAAGGATCCAAAACTGCAAGAAGAGATGAGTTTCCCATTTCCAAGCATTTAATAATAAAGAAAAATGAACAGTCTTTCTATAAAACAGAGGTTAAGAATTTATTTTTCTCTAGCTTTCATCTCTCATTGCTGCTGTAGGCCTAGATTAGTATTTGCAACAATCAAAATCTGTATGCAAAAATATCACACTATTTCTCTTTGCAAATTACTTTGGCTGCCTTGTTCTCTGAACAGTGTCATTTTTAGCATGCTTTTAACACATACTTTTCCTCTTAAAGCTGTTAAAAGGCCTCAGCTCTGTTAATGCAGGCATCCCTTTATCTGACACCAATGATTTTTACCAGGTCACTGGTTTAATGCCTTTAAGCCCTTTATAAATTAATCATTAGTGCAGCCAAATGATTTTGTCAACCTCCTAACAGTATCTGCAGTTCTGAATAACTGACTTCTAGGGGAGGATCTGCAATGAAAACCCCTCAGCAATTTTTAAAATCTCCTTCTGTCCACGAGAGCTACGGACTGCAAGGAGCACACTGCCATCATTCCAATGCCACATCCCACCCTTGTGGATGGCAAGGCTTGACAAAGGTGAGAGGGGATGGAATTACCTCAGGGCAACCAAGGCATTTTTATTTCTTAGGAATTAAACACCCACCCTTGTCTGGCCCTCTGGACCAAATCCAGGAAACCATTTCAGCTGGAGATAGTCCTTGCTGATCACAATTGGCCATGTGCATTTTTAACATTAGGCATTGTTTCAATGCTTGGATCAAGCTACAGTACTAGCTCCTGGATGACAATGTAAAAGCACAGTACAGAAATCTTTTACACATGTAAATGCACTTATAACTCAACATTATACATCTTTGAAATTCTGTTACCTTATGGCAACTCTTTTTTGTTTTTGAAGGGGTGTTAAATAGACCATCTCCTTTCCAGAAATCACATTCCTTCCTAAAAAAATTAGAACACTTAATCCTGTACAAAAGCTGTTCATGTGGGCCTAAAATCACTGATAAAACAGTACTTAAACAAAGAAAATGTATATTATTGATGGTTCTCGTGACCTGGGAAGAACTTCCAGAGACAAGGACAATCCCAATTACTAAACCATTCAGCACTCTAACAGGATCTGCTTTCCTCCTTAGAGTATTACAGGATTTTGGGAGTCAGCCTTAAACCATGTCTGCAAGATGTATCTGTGTGGGAGACGTACAGAACACACTGATCTGAAAGCACATCTGTTTGGGTCAGGAAGCACCACCAGACAGTGGCAGATTTCCAGTCCCTGGCAGTGCTGCCTCTCCCAAGGAGGACAGAGCGTGGGCAGGGCAGCTGAGTGACCTTGGTACACCGAGCAGGCCACAGGCAGTATCACAACCCCACGCTCCAGGGAAACTGTGACGTTATCAAAGCAAGACAACAGGAGAAATATTGCCAGAGGCACTGCTGCTACAATAAGAATTGGTGAGAAGGGAGAAATTAAACAAACAGAAGTTGTTTGGAATAAGGATCATGACCAGGGATGAGTAACCAGCAGTCCAAAGAGAAAGAACTGTGTGATTTGTGTATAAATCTACTTCATAAAAATAGCAACCTGTTCTGTAGTTTCGCAACATTGTTGAATGTCAGGCATGATGCTGTTAAGGTACCAAGGAGCTGTGCACAGATAAAATGTGTCCTGTGTGTTACAGTTGTGGTGAATAAATAATGAATTTACTTTTTCCTTACAGCAACTAGAAATCACTGGAGGTAGAACTATCTGTAAAACAGATTTTGACCAGAGAGACACTGTATTTATTTCTCAAGATGAAATGTAATGTCTGAAGTTATATACAAGTATCCAAAGCAATTTTTATCATACATATTCCTTTTCTTTGCACTCCCTCCCTCATTGCTAGTTTTCTATTAGTTTGAAAAGGTTGTAGAGTTACAGCATGAACTCTCATTTAAAACACCGGAGAATATTTAAAATTTTCACTGCCCATTCCTGTACCAACACAGCTCCAAATTAAACAGGAAACTAAAGGCATTCATAATTAGCATCAGCAAGTAAATAAGTTTCTATTCTGGACCCTTATGCTGAAACCTCAAAATAGGACAGGAGAGAAGGAGAGAGGAAGAGGCAGGGTTCAAGTCCAATTGCTTTGACTTGCTTTAAGAGTAGTTGTTGTCCTCATTCTTTGCTGGAAACATGAACCCCACACTACTTACTACCAGGCTAAACAGAAAATGTTTGGTTCACAGCATTGTAACTTCAGCATTAAAATTGCTTGCTGGCAATTTCTAGCAATTTGTAGCTGTTGTTGCCAGCAAGTGCTAACAATCACCAGGAGCCAGATTCCAGCTAACCCTGTCAGCACTTCGGTTTTTGGCAAACATTTCACAGATAATGTTTTGACGCCTCTGTGCTCACTTGCAGTCCAGTCAGATTAGAGATCACAGGTTGAAGAACACTGCACTATTGTGCTCTTTACAACAATTACCCTCTGTTAATCTCTACAATGAAGGAAACCAGCACTGGCTCCTTAACAGAAGTTTCAAAAGCGACAGGCACTCTGTTTAACCTTGTAGGTGAATTGCACCCACCTCCATGATAGCTTCCACAAAACACACACAGGGGTTGAACTAGATCACCTTTGAGTTCCCTTCCAACTCAAATGGTATTATGATATGCAGGAACATGGGAAAATTTTAATACATCACCTTAAGATTCAGAAAACTTCCACATCAAAAGTGACACATTTGCACAAGCAACGCATTTGCATTGCCAGGGCACCTTGCAGTTGTATGCTTGTACTTAGCTCAAAGTTCAAAATGCCATGAACCTCAATAGCCACTCAGTGAGGCATCTGCAGGTATGCACAGCAGAAATCCCAATCAAACTAAAATGGAGATATATCCTAAAAAGGGCTCATGCTAAATTTAGCATCTTACTCTCCCTCCTTACCTCCAATCTGGGTCTCTCAGTCTCTTGTGGCCTTCCACGTCAGATACATATTACCTATTGCAAATCTTTCACATATTTCTTGCCTGACTTCACCTTAGAGGAAAGGCATTAATAAATTGAACTCTGGCCCCATAAATGTTCCCACTGGAACACATTTTGTACAGGAATATGCCCCATTGTGACAGCAGCTGGACATTTCAGACCAGAAAATGAAACAGATTTTCAAGAAAGTAAAATAATGTGTAATTAACCTTTATAACAGCTTATCAAGGTATGTGGCGGGCTTCCAACACTCACCATGTCACAAATCAAAAACTGAAGATTAAAGATCAGCAATCATTCTAGCTATGGGCATGATACTGGAGCTATCTGTGAAATATTCACACATATTATATAAGGTCAGGCAGTAGGATTCCTCTTAAACATACAGACAAGATTATCAGCCTGTAATAACAAAGAAAGCTCTGATTATGGCACCATGGCTTTATAGATTTCCACAAGAGAAGACCACCATGTGTGTTTTGGCTGCTCAGACCTCTATGATCATTTTCAATAAAGGACAGAGTTTTGTTGCTTTACTGATATTCTTTGGACAAATTCTGTCCACAACTGCCTTAGGAAAAAGCAACAAAAATCTAAGACTAGAGTCTAGATAGATTACTAACAAGACACAGGATATGAAGTATGAAAAGCATCTTGTTTTCAAACCAGCAACCACAATCAGAATAGAAGGACAATAAGGCAGATGGAGTTAATACAAAGCAATAAAATTCATTGTCTCTTTAGTGATCCCAGCAGCATCATTCAGGTAGAAAATAAATATCTCTTATTTTTACCTAGTTATACTTGATAGTAGTCCTAACATTTTAGGTCATGCAGTTACATCCAAATAAAATGTCTTAAAGACTTACCTGGTACAAATAGTAATTTCATATAACCTCATTCAACATGTAATATGTTCTGATATTAAAAAAATAAAACAGAAAAGGTTGCAAATAAAACTCACGCTAGAAACATTATAGGGAATAAAACAGCTAGATATACTGACATATTGACACAATATCAGAACAAACTACTGCTGTCACTAGAAGCTAATAACAAAAGTCATCTTGCTTTTGGCATCACTCCAAAAGGTTCATTCATGTTGTCACAGTATGCAAAAAATTGAATCTTATTAAAGCATTGAAGGGTTAATCTTAAATTATCTACATAATCTGAAATGATGCCTGAAGAGTGTATTACTCTCCAGAGTACTGTTGTTTTCTGACAGCTGCTTAGGCAGCCAAGCTGTGCACTGAGTACACTGATGATGAAGCATTTATGAGCTTAAACTGAAGCACCACTTCATATACTTGTGGATCACTTTCACTGTGTGCTTTTGGGATGATTTTTTTTTTTTAGAAATTTTTTAGACAAAAAATTTAAAAATTGGAAGGTTTTTGGTTGAAAAGAGTGAAGTGAGGTACTTGGGTGGTTTGTGCCTCTCCCCAGGACTCCCATGGCTGGGCCTCGGGCCAGCACAGAGGGGTTTGGATGTCAGCGCTGCTGTCACCTACAGTGTCTGTGTGCACACTTAGAAACAAACCCAAAGCACGAGCAAAGACAGCTCCAGAGGAGAGCAGGATAAAGCCACACCAGCAGCACCCCCAGAGGAGTCAGCATGTCGCCCTCCTCGGCCCTGGCTGTCACAGGGTGACAAGGAGGCCCTGGAGCAGGAGACATCAAAGTTGCCAGCACCTGTCCCCCCGGAGCTGTGCTGCCAGATCGGGCTCTGCTCACCCTCACAAATGTCACAGGCACCATGGAATGCACAGACAGTTTCCACAGCAACCGTGCCTCACACAGCCCCACAGGGAGGGCAGGGCATGGCCGCTCCCTGGGGCACAGGCTCTCCAGATGAGACAAGGGCTGCCAAGCACCAGCAGGACTCTCATGTTCCTTCTCCTCTCCCTTCCCACCTTCTCCCAGCCATGCCACCCCTTGGACTGCTGGGTTTGGGTGCCTGTGCTCTCCTGTGATGCTCTCACCACACTGGCCCTGTGTGTGCCCAGAACTGGGCTCTCCTGGGGCAAGGGAAATGGCACCACCCGGCCCAGGCCTGGCCCAGCAGGCGAGGCGGCACAGCAGCATTCCCAGGAGGAACACACAACAACAAACACAAAACAAACCCAGAAACACAAATAAGAAGAGGAGAAGGGTGTGAAAAGCAAGGCTTTAACTGCCAGAATGGTCAGTAAGTGCTGACCCTCCCAGCACAGTGCAAGTGATGGTATAGAGAAAACCAGAGGTACCCTTTAGGGACAGGCCAAACTCTATAAACAGCCACCTTACTTTAAAAATAACTGTTCTTAGAGGGGACTGACAATCAAATGGATGCATGGACCAAAAGCTTTTACACAAACACATGCTTAACTAAGAATTTACTGCAATATTCATTTCTCCCACTCAGCCAGTGAGTTATCAAATTCTGAGAAGTCAAAATTAGTACTGGAAAACTCATCAGCCATCTCCAGAATCTCACTGCCAGTACTTTTTATTTTTTTTTAATTGGAATGATGTCAAGGAGCATCCTTTTCTGGTACAGAGCTATACCAGTGCAACACAGACGTGGAGCTGGCACACAGAGCCTGGCTCCACAACATATCTATGCTAAGAGGTGTGACAGAGGAAAGAGCAAGGCAAAAGAGGCTAATTGATTTGGACAAATAAATAATTCTGAGAAAATCATGTTTCTTCAAAGTTTGTTTATGCTGATGAAAATATGCTGAACTGTTGACTCTTCTTTTCAAGCAAGACAGCTGCTGACTCAACTCTTACTGCAAATTTTAAGTGATGTGTCCTCAGGGTATTTTGCCAAACTAGAAACTAGTGAAGTCATTGCACAAATAGCTTGTGAGATTAAGCTGACACAGGTTATAAAGAAGGTCAATCATCAAAGTATTTAAATACAGATTTATTCTGTCATACTTTAAGTTAGTTTGATATGCAGGAGGGCCATTTCCTTATTCCCTCCTTCATTTCTGTGTTACCTGAAATAAACCAGAAACTTGGTACCTGATACAAAACAAACTGAAGTCTGAAAAAAAATTGAGTATTTTGTTCTCCAGTAACACATCTCATGGGATTCCTGTAAGATTTATTAAGCATAGTTTTGAAGAGAAGATGGATTAATAGGAAATTGTGAAATATTTTGTAAGATCAACAGGCAAGGCAAAACAGTTATCTCTTTTTTCATGTTAATAATAAAATTATTTCAGTTAAATTGTCATTCTGTATTTGTTTCTTTTTCTTTTAAAATTTCTATACTCATATGGCACTATGGTTTGACCTCAGTCTCATACAATAGTACACAATCCCAGCAATAGCAAGGAAGAAAATATCTTTACACAGACCAAATTTTCTTTATATATCATAATTTAACTTATAAGTAGTTCCACACTCAATGTGTCCATCCAGTTGAACAATCAACATACAGGCAGCACAGTAACCAGCTAAGATCAGATCTTGGGAAGGAGAATTAGACAGGAAAAGCAAAAAGGAACATTGCCTTTTGGAGTTACTGATCCATGTTCTTCTACACAGCCCATAAAATATGCTCACTGGTAGACCTTTTAAACTGGTGGAATGAGATCAATCCTCTTTAATGTAAAACAGGACTGCACCTATTGTGTATTTTAAAATAGTAATTGACTTTGAGATCATTTGAAGAAATGAGCTAAATTTCATTAAAGATGATAGTATCTTTAACCAAGAGGCCCCAGAAATGATGGGCTGACGTGGGCAGTAAGTATGCACACCAGAGATAACAACCACCCTTGCAGGAGGCAAATTGATTTTCTGCTTCTGTGAAGCCTAACAAATGCTACCAAATGCTTTGTTCCCAAATCACTCTCAAACCAACTACCATGTTTATCAGATTTACTCATTCCCTTAAAAAAAAAAAACTTCAATTTTTTTTTTAGTTAGCTTTTTATTTTTCATATCTAGTACCATCTTATTAGACCTCTAAAAGCACAGAAGCTGGTAATTGTGCTAGGAAGTTTCCCTTCATCCCCATCATAATAGAAGCAGTTTCTAAAGATATTGTCAAGCATAATGAGATGATTAGAAATTATTGACTTGCTTTCTGCCTTCATACAATTCACTTGCTCCTGATTTATTATTCACACAACGTTACACATAGAATAATGGTAGACAGATCCAGTACAGGACTGACAAAAGATCATTTCTCTCCTATTTGCTGAGCTAGCTTTTTGGTTAGAACTATCCCACTAATATATAGCTGAAGCATGCTGGCATAAGCTCCTGCTTGTGTTTTCATGTGCTGTGTGGGTACTTGCTATATTTAAAGCAGATTACTGTCCATAGGAAAAATAATTCATTTGGATCCAGTAGAAACTCACTGAGGTGTACAGCACACTTGTCAGAGAGATTAATGTAGACCTCAGTAATAAGATTCACCTCAGCTCTAGGGTTAAGCTCTATCTCAGCCTGCCTGCAGACAGACCAAGAAAGCCACAGCAGCAGAACTCACCCACAGAACTCTCCCACACCGAGGCCAGCAAATGCCAAAAGCCACACACAGCCCCAACAAAACCAGCCAGTCACTTGGGTCACCCCAGTGGCTGTCTCTGCCAGGGTTTAGGCAACATCTCTGAGTTGCTATCAGGACTGTTCAGCCAGGTAAAACCCAGAAGGAACCAGTGTCCAACATTCTTTCCTACCCTTGGGCTGAACCTGAAATGAGTGGGAGTGGGGCCCAGGCAGACACCAGCTGGGAGCTGGGGAGGCCAAGACCAACATGCTTCCAATGCTTTCTGCCAGCTGGTCATAGCTCCAGGGATTCCACCCCAAAATGTTAAATGAGCACATACATGAATCATCTCCCACAGTAGCAAAAGACAAAAACCATTCTTGGTCTTACCTCCAGCTCCATGTTCCGATTTATCTGATGTATTGTTCTTAAACAACAAACAAGAAGTAGAGCTAGGACATAACCTAAATGGACTCCCTCCAGGCAGCCGCCTAGAAGACCTCCTCAGTTAAGCAGGCACAACTTAAACCTTCTTGATGACAACAAAAAAAACCAACTAAGAGAAATCAGCTACACAGCTGCCACAGTCACAAAGGTGTTAACCCCTCCTCCAGCACAGCTGATTCTGCAAGCACAAATGACCACCATCTTCCTCTCCCAATCAAAACATGAAGCCCTCAAGTAGTTACTTTATTTGAAACAGTTTTTATTTCCCAGGCATGAATTCAGTTTCCTACAGCATAATTGCATCACTTGGGGTAACTCCGAAATGCCCCAAGATGTCTGATTAGGCAGTCCCAAAAGACACTCTTGGATCAAAAACCAGTTTCTAGCCAGATGTGCTATAAGTGAATAAGCTAAATGGGGTTATAGCAAATTAAACACAAACACATTTTGTAGGTGTTCCACACCTCTTAAAGACATTTGATTCCTGTGAGCACCCAGGAACTGCTGTGCTTTAACAGTAATTGGAGATAAGAACAGAGAATGAACTTTCTTTAGTTCATTACTCCCTGTGACAAGAACAGGTTTTGCTAATGTGCAGTTAAAAAATAGGGAAGCTGCAAATTTCCCCTAATAGGAGCTAATAAAATGAAATAGTCTTTAAAAAGCATCAGTGGATCTCCTGTTGCTTGGAGAATTTAAAACTGCACTGGCCAAAACACCAAAGCTGGTACATAGCAATTTTCTTCAGACAGGAAATTGATCTAGAAGAGGAAGAGAATGTCTTTGGTTACAGTGAATTGATATTTATTCCACTTGTGTTAAAACAATGCAATTGTACTGAAGCAGTCACAAGTGTTTCATTTTGCAAGACTCAAAAGGCACGGTAAAAGACAGAGATGTTCAGGTCATGTGTTGGTTATGTGTGTTGTCATGGGCTGTCACCTGCAGAGCACAAACT
>NW_005054371.1:3374804-3375408 GCF_000277835.1 Geospiza fortis | reverse complement strand
AAGTTTATTCAAAGTTGTCTCTTAAGAGAGAAATAAATGGGGGCAAAAAAATTTTTAGTGATGGCCTCATTTAGCCTGTGGTGCTCCTGCAAACAGCAGAGGAGTTGGAAAATATCCACCCTGGCTTTCAGATTTAGGTGAGGATTACAGAGCTAACAGAGATCGCAGAAAATCTTTTATGCATAAGGAGAGGACAGCTGATAAAATTTCATGAGAAAAGAAAAAGTCTCCTTGATGCATTGACACCTTTACATACCTAGAATAACCAGGTTTGATTTTGGCTTGAGAGATTTTTTTTTCGAGACCTATCTCTTGAAGGCAAAAGCATACTCTTATCCTATCATCCCCTGTCCACAATGGCACACCACATTCTCTTTCTAGAAACTACATTTACTGAGATAATGAATATTAAAAAACTGGCAATTTTTCATTCCACAGAAGTAATAACTACAGGTATCTACATTAAAAGTTTTACAAATTAATTAACTAACCTTAATAATGATGCTACCAAATCCAAAGTAAAGCAATAAGGATAAGACATGACTTGGATGGAGAAACAGCTCAAAATGAACAATGAAAAGAATGTAATGAAGATTTTTATGTC
>NW_005054371.1:3371416-3374772 GCF_000277835.1 Geospiza fortis | reverse complement strand
TGAGGGATTACTGTTACTAGGGAGGAACATGACTCTTAGATTAAGGTCAATCAATATAGAGCTAATCAGAAAACCATTGGCTCCTATTGATCTCATGCAGCAGAGCTGAGGTTAAGAACACCCCAGTTCTTGATCTATTGGCACTTGAAGATGAACTGAGTAACATTAACATTTCCATAAAAATAAATTCTTTAAAGCACACCAGTAGTAAACTGGCCTCTGCACCGCGGTATAGTATCTATGCCATTGTCCTTCCAGAAAAAGAACAAACTTTCTACAGCTTTTTGGTGGATTTTTTTTTTTTTTTTGCCTTCATATTTGATGTAAGAGTGAGCCCTCTCATCTAACCAAGCACTTTTCCTGGCAAATCAACAAAGACCGTGAATGCCAAAGGAGGTGGTGATGACCAGCTGGAGACAGTAATCTCTGGGATCTGTAAGGATACAAACCACAGTCTCACCCTAACATTTTTGCTTATTGCTCTGAGAGAAAGGGGCTACAGAGCCAGTTTTTCAATCCTGTCCTGGCTTGTGGAGCAGCATTTACTCCACTTTCTGTTTGGAAACATGCCCAGAAACAGTGTATGTGAACTGCCTCAGGAGATGAGCAGGTCTTTGCCAAAGTACCTCTAAAGAAAGCCAGGATCTCTGTTCTGTCTCTTACATGTGGAGCTGACAGTACCTCTTACAGTCAGCACATTCAAAGCTTTCCATGATAAGACCTATTTTTAGTTGTTTAGGACTTTGCCAGTGTTGACCATTCTGAGGAATTTCCTGCGCTGCTGGGTGCTTGCCGCTAGCTGAAAGATTTTGGAAAGCATCAGCTTAAACAAATCAGCCAATTTCAAGATGCAAGTGAATAATGATCTACAATTCAAAAAAAAAAAGAAAAAACCATTTCATTTTTGATACCTTCAAGCTAGAGAGTAAGAAATTGAAATGTGGCAGAAGGAAAATATCACTGCAGTATCATGGTGTGAAAATCCTCCAAATTTGTTTAAAATATAAGCTTCCAAAATTCCAGTTCCCACATGAACAGTTGAGACTTTTGGTACAGCCTGACAGTAAAATGCTTTGAATATGCAATTTCTGGCCTGAATTAAAGAAAGGATTTTTTCTGCAATTGCACAACTGCCACGGTTAATTTAACACCACACTTGAGAAACAAGAGAAACTCCTCCTATGTTTTTGTAGTTTTGGCTCTGAAGACAAGAGTGAGCTGTGTAATTTAGCAGAAAAAAGCTGGGACAATTTGGAAAGACAAGAAGTTAGAAAGATGTAACAGTGACAGGGAGAGAAAAAAGAAGTTTAGTAAGAATGACTGATGAAAATAAAAAGAATACAATTTAGAATGGAAAGCATGAAAACAAGCGGGGAATGGTGTGGAGACAGGATATGTACAAACACAGTACCAGGACAGGGCAGGGACAGTGCTGCCAAGGTCCCTGTGGACACCCCAGGCAGTTGCCTCAGAACAGGTGACATCCCAGACAGATGCTAACACATGCACACTTCTGGACCTCTGTTACTTATGTGAGCACCTGTGACGCTCCACATCCTTTCTCCAGCTGGCAGGATTTGGGTCCAGCCTGGTTTGTCTGAAGTCATTCACTGTGCTCAGTGTCACCTGAAAGGAAGTGATCTGCTGAAGAGATCAATAGTTCATCAGCATCTCCTTTTACCTAACTCATAAAAGGTGGAGTATTTTGTGGGGGTTTTAAGGATTATAAAAGCAAGCAGCCCCTTGGCAGGCATTTAGTCCCAGTAAGGGCATTAAATTGCATAATAGCACTCTTCTGTTCTCTTTTTCTCAGCAGGGTACAGTTTCTCCCTTCTCATGCCAGTGTAACCCTTTGTTGGGGAATATGGCCATGACCTGCTAGACTTGAGCAGAGCTGTTAGTTATTAAATAAAACAACAGTACATCCTCTAGTTTGCAGGTTTCAGAAATTGGAAGTGGTTGACCCAGGCATACACCACCTCAGAAGGGCTGTTTTCCTCTCTTGTTTTCTGCTAGAATGTGTGGGACTGAAGGCTCTCCAACAGTATTCTGAAAACCTTGATCTTCTAATCAGAAATCAGAGGCATTCAATGAAGGAGATAATTTATTACCTCATGAGTTTTATGTGGAGTGATTATTTTGTATAGGATGATGGAGGAACAGAAGGGCAAAACTTACCAGTTGCAGCTATCAAGGCAATGCAGACTTCACCAGAACCATAATAAAATTAAGGAGATGTCTCTGATCAAAGAAAGTTGTGCTCTTGCTTTTGAACTCATTCTGAGGAAAGGCTCAGTCAGCACTTTGCTACTGCAAAACTGAAGCCCTCAACCTTTGAAGTTATTAAAGATTTTAGAACATTTTTTGCAATGAAAAAGCAAAGTTTAGCTAAATCTCTAAGTGCATTATATTTGAAGTAAGCATTTCTTCTAAAATCTTAGCTAAGTGTTTCACTTGCTGTTCTGAAGCATTTTTGTGATGTTACTTCACACAGCTAAGCAATAACTGCATCACATTTTAGCTTTTAGTGGTTTAGTCAACATTGTTCAATTTACATAGAGAAGAACATTTTGGAAGGTACACGTTTACTCCCTCCAGCTGCCTGCAGAATTAGATAATAGACATGATTATTTTATTTCAGAGACATCCAGTTCTACCCTACCCCTAAGGAAAGGATGTCTGGGATATTAGGTAGGTCATTCCTGCGACAAAGTCTAGAGATAACTGCAGTGCAGGCACAAACTGCAATGCTGCCAGCCACTGCTAAAAACAAATATTGTGGTTTTTCTTGTGCCCTAGATAAGAAAATGGTGCATTAGAGGAGCTGTATTCTCCAGCCTGCATTGAAAAAGTGACAGTGGAGATCACCATGCTTTAATTACAAGGCCATCTCCATAGTCAGATTGGCCCTCCTCAGTTTCCTCATGGATAATGGATACAGAAAGGCAAAGGACACATGTATTTCCACTGTTTGATTATAGATGAAAATCAGATACATGTCAGATTAAATTACATATTTGGTGTTTAGATTCTGTATCAGTAGAACCTTTGCATTTTCACAGGCAAAATGCTCTCAAGCTATGGGAAACTTTATACCACTTTGCCATTCCTCAAGCAGAAAATCCCATAGAGGTTACTGGTACCTTCACAAGGCTCTGGCAACCTCCACAGCTATCTGTGGGCACTCTGAACTGCTTCCTTTGATGTTAATAAAGACTTGGATGTTTGTGTTTCCCCACACCCTGTAATTTTTTTTGCCAGTTCTTAACCCAAGCCATTTTTCTGTTCATCACAGAGCTTCTAGCCACTAGTCACTGGCTATTTCCCTGCTAAGAAATAAATGATCAAATTTTCAG
>NW_005054371.1:3350525-3371406 GCF_000277835.1 Geospiza fortis | reverse complement strand
CAGCAGGATCCTTCAAGATTTTTTTAAGATTCTGCATGGGAGAAACAGAAGGTTTATGTGAGGCTTTAAACCTGGTTTTAATGAACTGGACCAGTTTTTTCTACTGTCGACAATAAAATATCTTGTACACACAAGTCAGTGTAAGACCAGAATTGATTGAGTTTTACAGCCAAACAGTCACTGCTTATTTAGTTCCACATTTACTGAATGTGGTCTTCTTTCATTTTCCTTTCCCCAAAGGAAAGAAAAAAGATAAAAGAGAAATGAGCATAAATTAGTTCCATTCCTTACCTCTGAGCTCCAAAGACAGGTTTTCTCTAGCAGTGGTGATTTGTCCTCCCTTTCCCAGTCACTCTGCTGTGGTCAGACACAGTTTTTGCAGAGGAATACTACCAAGTAACATCAGCACTCAGTACAGAACTTGACTTTTTAACTAGCCTTTCAAGCAGACAAGCCGCCACTTTATGGGGGTTGCAGTGCTTCCCTAGTGCTGGCTCCTTTTCAGGTTATATATTTGGGATAGCAGCAAGAGAGCCTCTGCTTTATTGATCAGCTTTTTCAGTGAACTGCTGTACTTCCAGTGACATCTCAGAATAATATACTGAGTGCATAACTTCACACCTTCACCACAGGCCTGACATTTTATTAGTGCATCAACTTTGTGAGCTACATTGCATTAATTATGCTAAATTACTAAATAGACACAGCTAAATCCAGATACTGGAAATTGAGGCTTCTGCTGTAAAGCATTTTCTCTTGAGAATAAAGTCATTTCACAAAGTTTAAATACATACCTTTGCTTACTAATAATAGTGTTCTTGATGTACAGAATATTTTAATTCCACAGAGTCTTTCATGTTCCCTGAGTCATTAATTGGACTAGCAAGTTCCACACACTGCCTGGAAGCAACGATCTTCTTCTTGCATAAGTCCACAATGAAAGATAAAGACAATAGACAATTAGACTGCATCTCAAATTATGGGTTTAAGACAGCATCCAAAAGCCTTAGAATATGCCAAAAAATGCTTATGAAAAGAGACTTGCATTTTTCTTCGGTATTTGACAGCTTTTGTTCCTTATTCCACAGTTTTAAACATAAAATTGCTTTTACATTGACTCTTTATTTAACTTTAAATTTTATAGCCAGGAGCCTTTTGGGAATATCCAATAACACACAGAGTTCCCACAAATGGTAGCATTGTATTACACCCTCTGACTTCACAGATTCCAAATTTTCAGTTCTTGGCTAACGAAGCATTTCTGAAAACCTTCAAATACCACTCCAGAAATATTATAGTTTTTGCTTGCTTCTTAATTTAGAATTTCATGATTTAGACTTTTCCCAGGACAATTTCCAAGACAAGTTAAAATTTGAATTTACATAACTTCTAAGTTGCACTTTTTAGATACATTTCCATTACCATCAGCATCATGAGTCAAAACTATTGTAAGGAAAAACAATTTATCCTGCTTCAAGTAGCAAGTTTTCTATTTTCTCATGGCACTAGCATCTTGTTAATATTTTCTGCAGTCTTCTTCCAAGACCATTTAAAATATTTTTTCTTCTTCTTAAAGCATAATTCATTTGGGATAATAAGTATATTTAACAAAATAGAAGAAACAATTTCTGCTTGGCATGATTTATAAGTCATATTACTTTACATTCATATATTCCAGAATGATTGCTGACCATTCATAACTGAGACAGGGTCCTGGTCTGACTGAAATTTGCATATTGCAGTTACTGATAATCTAAAATGATTCTAGTATGAGAAGTTGTTTCCTTGGTAGCATCTGCAATGGCACCTCAGTGATTTTAAGGCCTAAATATCTTTTTTATAATTAAATTGGCTTTTATGTAGGAGCCCAGTTATGAATGCACAGACCTGCTGCCCATTGGATCACACAGGAAAGCATTTGCATGATTTGGGAAAGCCCAGTGTGTTCTTCAGCTGGTCTTTAGGCAGCTAAATATACCCAAAATCTGGCATTAATCATAACTGACAGTGACACTTGGTTTACAAACTTCTTTGATTCTTGCTCTGACTCACAAATGCTCACCTCCTCTTTGACAGGGGAGAGAGAAGCAATCCAGCAGCCTCCATGCAGCACACTCATGTTCTGTGGGGGATAGGAGACACAGCTTAAATCACTGAAAGGACTTCCATTGACTTCAACAGGTTTTGCGTCTGCCCACAACTGACAAAAATCTCTTTTGGTTATTTTCAACAATGCCACTTTTCATCTATTTAATTATTCCTCATAAAATCCCTTAAAATGTTTTATGTTCTATACAATGCATAGCTAAATTATACTGATAAAGCATAACGTGACACCATTGTTTCCCAGAAAAAAAAAATGGTCATGGCTTTTGTTTTATTTTCTAGATGTTTACTACTTAATTCTTCTATTTCTTTGAACAGAGAAACCTATGTATATGGTGGTTTCCAGCAAAGATCAAAGAAGAGCTTATTTTCATGGCTTATCGATAAGAAAATCTTTCATTTTCCCAACTAATGTTTTTATTCATGGGTTGGAAACTGAGATAAACTCCCACAGAAGAATAAAAAGGCATTTACTCTCCTGTGAAAGCCGCACAGTTAGAAGGAAAGCAGCTCCTGCCAGACTGGTAAATCCCTGACTGAATGGAGAGCAGAAAGCAAGGCCAGTGTTAGTGCTGCTTCTTTTGCAGCACTGCCCAATCAGCACAGGGAATTCCTCCACCAAGTAAAGGGGGAAACAAGGACTAAGTGTGACCTCCGGGCTGGAGACAGCCAGAAAGGTCCTGCTTTTTTTGCAAATGGCATTGCTGCTGTTCTTCTGTTTGTTCTCCCAAAAGATGAGGAGAAGAATATTTACCTTATGCAATATGTGAGGATAAAAACACAGAAAGCATTGATATTATAAGCTGCTGAGCAGTTCTCTCAGATAATATGCCATTAGGCCAGGAGCTGCCAAGAATCCTAACCTTAAATCTTCAAAGAATTCTGCCATGAATATCAGAATACTAGAGACAATCAGGGTTTGATTAGGGTATAGGAACAATGTGTGATATAATATAAGAATAATATAATATATAGAATATAATATATAATATATATTCTTATATAAGAATATAAATTACCATGTCCTGAACCTGAATTCAGTAACAAATTCAGAGAAAAATTAATTACTAGCCAAGGTTATGTCTCCAAAAATAACTAAGTATGACTGGCAGGACTGCTCTGATTAAACCAATGTCCATCCTAAAAGCAAAGGAGCTGTGAGAAATAAGGCACACACAGAATCCCAGGGAGAATGAAGCACATTCATCTTGTCTGTACTTGCAGAGCCATCAGCCTTGAGTAAGAAAATACATATGACTCCAGTTTTCTAATAAAAACCTGCTTTATATGAGAATGAGATTCATGATATTGATAAGGATTTTAAAGTATTCATTTTGGTTACTGGGGAAAAGTCAGAAGCAGAATTGTTTAGTAGTAATTTTTTAGCATAAGAGGGAAGTATTGAGATGGGATGATCCTTGACTGGCAACAGTGCCAAGGGAGCAAACACTGTTCAGTGTGTGTGCTTAACCCCAAACCCTCAGTGAAACACAGGGGCTGTGCTCACAAGTGCACTGCAACTCACAGCTCATCACTCAGACAGCACAGAGCCTCCTGCTGCAAGGACACAAACTTCCAAGAATGTCATTTTGGCTTCAAATCCACTTCCATCCTGGATAAAAAGCCTGAACTGAAAGTACACTTCCTTGGCCTACAGGAGGTAAAAGAGCTGTGTTCAGGTCTCCTGGCCTGCAGCCCTGTGCCATTCCACTACAAGGTTTAGAAGTTTTCCGATGAGGAGCATTAATTCCAAGTTCTCCAAATGACCAAGATGAAGTTAGGGGAAAATGAAATATATAAATATATATATTTGAACCCACCACAGAGCTTTTTATTGGAAGATGGTTTGGCTGGAGTAGAATCCTGTGCTTAAAATGTAGAAAAGAATTGTGGGTTTTCTTCCCTCTGGGATTTTGTTTTGTTTATTTTACAAGGCTTACATCTCAAAAAGGTGACTTATGTTCCAAAGCCATGTGTAAGTAATTTACATAATTTGGTATAATTTAGGGAAAAAACCAGATCACTGAAACTCTGACCCACTAAAGTACTGAATATGTGCTTGAATGCCACTATGAATAGCTGGCTTTTCCTAAAACTGAGCTGAGCACTTGAGCAGGCAGTGGCATGAAGAAGTAACTTGCATGAAATGCACTCATCCATTCAGGAGCCCCACAGTGTGAACCCCATGCATCCCCTGTGTGCCCCCTGTTGCATCAGCACATACCATCAGAGGCAGACAAGTGCAGGACACTTCAGGACAGCCCTTAGAGGCAGTACTGCTCATTTTTCTTTCATGGAAGTGTCCAAGTGTGAAAGAGAAGTCAGGAAATGAGAAAAGGAACAGCTACAGAAAGCTGGTGCAGTGACCCAGAGGATAAGATTAAATTATTAGGTACGAGATAGAAAAAAGTTTCCGGTATGTAATATTTTAACTAAAAGTCTAGAAAAACACCAGAAAAGTTGTGCTGACAACCATTTTCACACAATGCTTTCCTGCATTTCTTATTCTATCCTAATGTGTCAATGTAACAATATTGCCTATCTTGTCGAGGCTTACAAGGAAAGACACAAAAAAGGAAAAACTGAAGAGACAAACAGTGAAAGAGTAAACACAAGTAAGAGAAATGTGACTTGACAGGAATGTTTCAGGCTTTTTTTTCTGCTTTCTCCTAAATATAACTGCATGTTCCTAGGGTACAGTAGTGTTTAGATTTTGATCCACATCATAGCGTTTATCAGTGTTTATTATGCAGGAGTCAGTGTCATTCAGCCTTCATTCTGATTACATTAGTCATTACAGCAAGTCCATGTTACAGACTTCTCACCCTTCACTTCAGGTTTCTGATTATTTCTATCAAATCTGGCAGCCTCTCACCACCAGCCAATTCTGATAAACAGAAGGGAGTTCAGCAATTAGGAGGAGCTGAAGGCAGGAAGAGCTGAACTTCCCCTGCCCTGCAGAGGCCTCACATCACTGTAGCCAAACATGAAGTCTAACAACTTGCTGTGTCTTGTTTTCCAGGATCTTACTTTAGAAAGACTTACTTTGTTTGCCCAGACTACTTCTTCCTCCAAATGGATGTAACCTGGCCTCTCCTCTTTTCTGCAAGGGAGTCACTACAGTCACATTTTTGGAGGACATTCACACTTCTACATGAAATAGGGAAAAAAAAACAGAATGCCCAGTACAGCAGCTAGGCTACACAGCTAAATTACACCAGGGAAGAAAATGTGACTATAGCAACTAGAGCAGAACCAGTTCTGCAAAGTCTAAGGTTTACACAAGTCCATTAGTAGTGAGGAAAAAACACCTCTAGAAATTACTGTCTGCCATCAGCATTTCACAGTGGTCTAAAGATTTGTCTTGGTATCTATCATTTAAAAACACATGGACACACAAAGCAAGCCAACCTCCAGCCAGATGCAGCAGTACAATTTTCAGAGATAAACCATGACCTTATGTAAACACTCCTCCCAACTCCACTTCTTGTGCCCAGAAAGAGCAACTTTCAAACCAAAGTGCATTGGTGATCTTTGCTTTCCCAGCCATTCTTAAATGGCTTTTCCCCGCTCCCTTTCAATAGAAACTATTTTTGTGTTTCTGCTTAAAAACTCTTTAAACTTAGTTCTGTAATTTCTGATATTACTTGAGTGGAAAACAACAGGGGCTTCTAAAATGTCAAAATTTCATTGCAATGATTTTTACATAAAAATATGTCAGTAATTATTGTCATTTCAGCTCCCAGTATATCCACTGTTCACAGCATTGTTTATTGTCCTTGTCATACATGGTGCTGGAAGTGTTCTCTCACAGTCACTGTCATCGTGCCAAAGCCTTTGGACCTGAACCTGGATCCATCCAGATGCCTTTTCCAAGTTAGCCAAAGCAGCAATTCTGAAATTCAGGCTGCCTTACACTTTTATGGAACACTACTCTGGCTGCAAAAGACAAATAATACCTGTTCAGCATAAATGAACTGGTACAATGTTAACTTGTCAATAAATTAAAAACTTATCAGAACATGCCCAGATTTTACACAGAGTCAGCATTTCTGCCATGTGCCCATAGCAATTTTTTCAGTACTAAGAGGGAGTGCTAAATTGGGATTTATTATATCATTAAAACACAGCCCAAATCTGCAAGCTGAGTATTTGGACAGAAGTACAGTCTCCTGAGTGGGAAGGCCTTAAAATCCATTGACAAATTTAGGAATTATCATAAAGGGAATGTATAAGGTGATAATAGAGACACTGGAATGGAACAGACTGAAGTTTAACACTGTATCTGTCAAGGTTTAATATGACAAGAATTATAAAAGGCCCAAAATCTCCAATGTATCAAGTGCTCCAAGTTCCATGCTAGGCACTGCAGGGAATTGCAGCAGGCACTGAATCCAAGTAGCAGCAGAGGGACATTCACAGCTGCACCTTGGTCAGGCACTGCCCTCAGATGCACAAACATCCACATTTCCCTGCACAGCTGGGGGCTGTGTACCTCACCTGCTCACATCCCCAGGCAGACACCAGCACATTCTACATTCCTTCTACATGTCAAAACCACCTCTGAATCCATGGGAATCCACTGAAGTTACCCACATTTAACACCTCCAGCCTAAAGCCTGCTGCTCGCTTTTAAGATTTGACAAGACTTGGCAGCATTGCCAAGAGGCATCGACCTCTGTGAGCAGCTTTAAATTAAGTAAGAGCCTCTAAACTTCATTACATGTAGTACCCTGGAAGGCTCAGCTGAATGAACAGTTTGCGATAATAGCTCAGCACAATAATTACACCAGTCCCAGATCTCTTGGTTTGAAGCTCATCCAAAACCTTCAATTTGGGTTTCACACACATAGTTACCATTCTAGAATTGTCATTTTAGTTCTGGTTTGCATAGATTTTTGTTTAACAGTTTCAGCTACCACTTGTACTAGATCGCTTCTTTGTGACAACATTCTCTCAAGATCTCAGTTCTTGGCAATGTACAGTAGATTAAAATAATTGTTATTAATATTTTACCATACTGGTTCTTTTCCAGTACAGCTTTGTCATTTCATCTCTTTCTGAGCACTGGTGTGTTTTTCTGAGTTCAAAATCAACCTAAAGCGATTATTTTTAAAATTATGTAATTTTTATTATAGGAATTTCTATTGTGCAGCATTCTAGTAAAGGGGGTAATGATCAAAGTATTGTAGTTCCTGGAACATGCTCTTCTCACATAAAGTTCTTTTTTTCATATTCCAACTAAAACAGGAACTTCTGTTACTTTGAAAAGCCCTCATTTCTGATACAAAATATATACTTAACATTTTAATGCAACACCTTCTTAGCTGCAAAAGCTGTTAGTCTAGCATTTCAGCATGATCTGCCCTACTGATTTTACACTCTAAGTAACTAAGTCACTTTCTCAAAATTAAAAAAAAAAATCCAGATATAGGAGAAATAATTAATTATTTATGGTTTATGATACCTTTCATGAATAAAAATTAGGAATAGTTTTATGGATGAGTTAGTTACCTGCAAAGTAATGTTGAATACAGGGACCATTTAATGATAGCAACCTCTGACAGAAAGTAAATGGTTATTTATCAACCTGAAGCTGGAAATTCAATAATTTAATGTCAGTGCAGTACCCTAAATGCACACTGGGGCACTGGCTGAGACTGGAGTGGAGAATGTCCTGCATGTAACCCTTGGGAAGCTCTCCCCTTAGGCATGCAGAATGGAGCCTGTGCAGTCTCTGCTCCGTGACAGGTTTGTGCTGCTCTTTGGGGCTGGCTGTCATGCTGAGGATGGCTCTGCCATGGTGATGCTGAAAAACAAACTCAGAATCTCAAATGTCATTTTTGTTCCAGAAGCCACAAGCATGGATGAGAGCCTTGGCTGTCACAATGCTAGAATGGGTTTCAGCTGCAGCCTAAATGATTCTGTGATGCCAGTGGCACCTCTGTACATTTAAGGCAGGACAGAGGCATTTCCTCTCTTGGGGATCCCCATATGCTTAGAATGCCATGCATGTTTTTGGTGCACAAAATGACACCTTTTTTCAAATAAGTTATTAACTGCTATTGACATTACCTTCTACGGTGTCTGGTCAGTTTCTGCAAGCCTCAAGACAGGGCACATATCCATCTTCAGATCAAAATAGGACAAGACAGCAACTCAGAGGGAATTTCTGTAGCGTGCAAGCGAGCGAGTGACATGAACACATCCAGTGGGGGTTTCATAGCAAGCAGGAGGGACCTGCACTTTTCCAAGGTGCAGTTTCTGACCTAAGCCCTGTCAGATCTGCCACCTGCCTTGCTGAGAGGCTCCCCCTGGTCCCCAAAAGCACTGAGGCAGCTGAAAGCAGCCAATGCCCCAAGGCCAGCTCTGCTCTGTAAAAATAAGAAACTACTTCAGCACCCCTACTTTGCCTCTGCCTTACTGATTTGAAATGGCCCATTGTCTGACTAAAGGATGTGCTGTGAGGGATTTGGGTATTGTGTTTTAAAAGTGCTGAAGGACAGCTGTACCACAGGGACAGGTCATTAGTGTTAATTATTGGCTCTGCAGAGTTACTCGGTGAGATATTGGGTGATTGCTGCTCTACTTGTTTTCTTTCTACACTGGTTGTAGTGTTTATTCATCAGTTTTCTGTGCTTTAATTTGGTTAATTGACATGCCCAGAGAACAGAGTTCTGGTCCTTTGATAAATTCAGAAGAAAAACTAACACAAAATAAAGTTGCTCTGGCATTAACCTACATTCAAAAAAGTGAACTACTCAGCTGATGTGCAGTTTTAATTGTGCCTTTCCTGATGCAGGGTAAAATCTTATCCTCAGTGTAAAATCTGACCCACAGTGGAAGAAGCCATTCTGGGGACAGGGACAAGTGCCAGCCACATGTTTTCAGAGCCCCCCTGCCACATCAGTTCACCATCCAGCCAGTCTGGGCACAGAGCACACGCTGCTGGGTTTAGCAATCACTCACATATTCTCCAGCAGAGATAAATAACATCAAGCTCCCAGCTGACCATCCATGCTCACTCAGGTCAGCTCCAGGAGTGTCCTGTGTCCTACCCCAGCCCCACCCAACCTCTCCCAGTGTTTTTCCCAGCAATGGCAAAAAAACTAGAATGCAACTGCCAAGTGAACTGGTTCATGGAGCTGATTCAGAAATCCTGGAGCTTGGTTTTACTCCCGAGCTTTCAGTTCAGCTGCATGGAGTGGCTGCCCAAACAACTGCAGGTTTGCCAGGGCCTGAGTGAGGGTGATGGCAGGACTGCAGAGCTGAGCGTGCCACAGGGAGAGTTGAACCTGCAGGCTCAGCTCCTTTCTGGAAACTTGCTTCTGTGCTTGCTTGGCTTTTCACAGCTACAAAGGCAGGGAAGGAGCAAAAGGTTCTTCTCCCAGTAGCATATGTGCAGATCAAAGAGGATTCTTTTCCTTACACTTATTTCTTGAACCAGTATTTTAAATCTTTTCTACAACATAAACCTGAATTTAATGTCAGTAGTATTTAGATAGGAATTAAGATCTTCTCTACGGTCTCATGTCTGTCCTACTCATCAACAAATACTGTAGCTAGGTTCTGTTTTTCTGTCCCATCTAGTCTAGGCTAACAGCACAAAAATATTTAGTTATTCTAGATTCATATCAGTATAATTCACTGCACAGTTTTTCTCTCTCTTAACCAACCAGAGACAAGCAGAGACAAAAAAAACCCAACCTAAACAAAAGCTCTCTCCAGGAAAAACAAAATAAAACAAAGCTCCATAACTTCAACCTAATGCCATTTACAAAGAAAAAGACAAAGCAAAACCTGAAAACTGCAAAACCTAAAATCTCACCTCCCATAAGACTGGCAAAGGTTGCCAGGTTTTGCCCCACCCTCTTACTGCTATCAACTTTCTTTTGCAACCTCTTAAAAATATTTTCCACATTGGTTGTGCATTGTATAAATTCAAATGAAAAAGTAACACACATATCTTAAGCCATCTAATAAGCTTTGAATGTAAAACTTAAGTTGCTCAATAAACTTTCCTGTGCAGTAAAGTCTGCCAACTTCATAGCCTTAGAAAGCCCTGAGATCCTGAAATTTTTAACAAGAAAGCAAAAAGTGAAGAAGTTGTTATTATTTTAGATAACTTGGAAAGGTTTCTGAAAGTTAGATACAGTGCCCGAGGCCACTCCACTTGAAATCTTAATCATCAGTGTCTCCAATACTTTGGATATGAAGGCTTTATTAAAAAAATAGCTAATAGATATTTTTAAGAGTCTCTAGCCTTTAAAAGTGGTAGGTGCACACATAATGTGCTATCCCCTGAAGAATTATTGGCACAGATTTGATATGACCTACAAAATTAAGCCATGGCTTCACTACTTCAGACTTGAACTCATGAAACCTCTGCATTCATTACATTATTACTGTGTTCTACAGATACAGAATTGCACTTCAATATATAATCCAGTTGCTAACCTTGTGAGCAACAGAGAGAGCTTTCTCAATATTCTTTCCCCCTACTGTAAATGCATGCATGGGCCGACAGGCTTTTTAATGTTTCATTGTTTATAATTTGTTTCATGATTGCAAAAGGAATGCAATTTTGATGGTTCTCAAACCAGAAATCTCTCTGATTAGAAAACATTCACCAACCAAAAACAAGCAACATTTAAACAAAACCTCCTCAAAAATCTGAAATGTGGCATCCACAGCACCACCATTGGAAAATAAAGCTCTGTGTGCATCCTAGAAAGACACACTGCATCAGTTAAAGCCAAGATGGTGAGCACTGCACACGAGCTCTTGGTGGGGAATGATCTTCTGATTCTCTTTGGTTTGCACAACATCTAAATTGCCAGGCTGGATTCACCAGCCTGCCCTTCACTGCTGTGGTATAGATCTCACTTGGGAATTCAGAAGGACACTTTTTCCTCATTTCTCTTAACAATTATGAAATCTCCACTGCAGGGATAGCTCACAGTGTGGCTGCAGGAAAAGCCTCCTGCAGAGGCTCTGCTGGAAATGCCATCAGCACAGCTGATCCCAAGGTCACCCTCAAAGCCTCTCAAGAGCAGCTGCTCAAGTTCCCACCTTTTTGCTCATGCTTCAGCTCTAGGATCAATTCCATTAACAGATGCACATAATATCTGATTTTACCGAATGAGGTGTAACATTTGTTACCAAATTATTTAATTGCTTGGGAAGCAGAAGCTCCAGACATAAATGTATCTCCAGCAGAACCATTAATATACAGCCTCATTTAAAAGTTTGCACAGACACTGTATCTTGGTACCCTGACCTATATAATATTTTGGATACTTTAGGGAGTTGAAACTGTGACCTCTGTATATTCTCTTACATACTGATAAAATAAACTAAAAACTTAAAACAACTCATTACCTCAATTGCTTGCAAGTTTTAGGCAGCTGGCAGTAAATTTCATTCTATATAAATAAATGTTATCTCATTACCAACAATCTCCATTAGGATCTAGCAGACCATGAAATAGACTTTGCAAGATCAAGCAGTGTGCTAAGGCCCAGAAAACCATTACTTTAGCTCCTAGCTCCAGAAATTATGAGGGAAATGAAGCACTATATTACAGTGTGAAGCACACACACTAAACAAGCCTTTTTAGTCAAGGCATTAGGAAAAGAAGCACAGATTACTCATTACTGTGAAAAGTACAGTTGGGTTATTTGGCACCTGCCTCTTAGCTTAATTTCCTACTGTTATTAACTTCTTACTGAATGTGCTTTTTGCAGAGAGACTGTAACACTTCTAATACAGGATCATGAAGGACTCATTTTAGACACTAGGGGAGGCAAATCTATTCTAACATACTACCAAAAACTACTTACCTGTTCAGAGAAAGAAAATATTTACAGATCTATGGGGGGAAATATTAAAGTACCACAAGAAAAGCCAAAAATATTGCTTTGAATGCTAACTAAAATATCTGAGCTTCCCTACTGTTTGAATAGAAATAATGTCCAGTTTATAAAACACAATGAGTGTTAATCTCCCCAGGAGGCTAAAAGGATATATTTTAAGTCAGTTCACTAAAATAACAGAGGATAACATTTGGTTCCCTGGATGCCATGAGACACCCAAGGCTCAGGCAAAATGCAAACTGTCAACAAATACAGTACTGAGCCATCCTATCCACACATGGTTGGAGAACACTGATTTTTATTTTGTAATGGAGCTGTGGCATCAAACTTAACTGTACCTCTCAAGGTTTCTGGTCAAGTTGGGTTTGTAGAAAAGAGAGAGCCAAATTAGTAAATCTTAAGAGGAAGATTAGCAGAATCAAAAACTAAAGGTATTTGCCCATCAGCACTATTTAAGAGTCTGCAGCCTTCCTTCCAAACCCCAGCATTGCTGTTCTTGTCCTGTGGTGAGATGGAAAAAGGGGGAAACCAACTTTAGGGTACAACACAGTCTACATCACTTAAGACCTAAAGAAACAACTTCTTGCTCTTAGCTAAAAAATATATTTGCCAGTCCATGAATATAAAAAAAAAAAAGAAAATTAATGTAGGAGGTTGACCGCTGGCCAAACGTCAGTGCATTCATGAGACTCACCTACTCACTCATCTAAGATAAAATGTTGTGACCCACAATATGAATGCTTTTGAAATTCTGTATTTAGCACTTCTTCCAGCCTTATTTTTCCTGAATCCATATTTTAAATTATCAGAATCAATTTTAAATTGGCATTTAATTTCATATGATCTTTCATGGGCAACAATTGAAACCAAAGTTTTGCGACACAGAAATCAAGCCATCACAATATTATATTAATCATAATCAAAGAGTAGCTTCTACAAATGCATTCAAATACAGGTCTACAGGAGCTTAAAAATGTCCTTAATTGATAAATTAAACACACTTATGTGAGAATTTACAGTGCAGTTATCCAGAAATTCCAGCTTTTACTTTTCAAAATATTAACAGTGTTCAAAATTCTTTTCAGAATCTGCAGTTATTCTGTGAAATTGGTTTTTTTATAGCTCTATCATTATTATAAAATCAGAACAAAAAGAAAAAATGAATTTGTTTGCCATGATGGTGATGTTTACAGTAATAGCAATTCTACAGGTTAAAAGTCAAGGTATTATGAACACTGTATTCTTAAAAAATAAATGAGGGAGACATTTGCAACCAATTTCACTGTATTCTCTCCTTCAAATGTCTCCAGAATTACAGTTTCATGTGTATTATATTATTTCTCACAGTCACACTCTTGAAATCAGTTGAAAAGCCTCTAAACCAAGAGATCCTGAGACCTTAAGACTAAGTCTGTAATTCCTTTGGGCAATTATAGGTTTTTCAGCTTTAGCTGATAAACAATAGAGGCCAGAAGAACCAAGCCACACTTTTACTGTGGGTCCCTCCTGCTCCATTCCTGCAGCTCCTCAGCTGTGTTACACCCTCAGACCTGGCAGCAAAGGAACCCCAGAGCAGCCACTGCTTTTCACTCCTCCCTTGGTCCAGCTTCCAGCTTTGGGGCCATTTGCCATGATTTTTACCATCATGCAGCCAGTAGGAAATGTGAATCATGTGTGGGACTCAGTGGCAGATCACCTCCTCCACCACTGATTACTGGCATATTTCATATTTGAAATCAGTGCTGAACTGGGCAGCCCCTGGGACCTCGTGTTGGAAAACAGAGCGCAGTCCTTTGGGGTTGCTGAGGTAATGGGGAATTGTTCATTTCTGTGCAGGGAATTTCAACTGCTACAAACTCAAATCCAGTTGAGAAAAATACTGCAGGCACTAATTTATCAGTCTGTTTTTGAGAGATATAAACTCACTCACCGCAGGGAACTCCAAAGAAACTCAAAATCACGCTGCTGCTCTGAAGGGGATTTAATCCTTCAGTGAGTTCAAACACAGCTGAACTGCTCTGTCTGGGTTCCTGTGTAGCACCCATCATCCAAATGCCTGAACCAGTCTCTCAGGAGTTAATTTCCATTCATCCCCTCCTGCCACACCAAGACAACCTTGGGTAGCTCTTTCCCACAGAGCTTTTCTGAATCTGCCAGAAAATATTTCCCATTTCCCTCAGTATAATTAGGTCATGTTCAATAAATCACTCATCATCTGAGCTCGTTCATCAGCCCTCCTAACAGGGCAATATCACCTCCAAAATCCAAGAGACTTAAACTAAGCATAAATTGTTGAAATAAACACATTTTCCCTTGTAACAGCCACCTTTGTGAGTCTCCCCTCCACGGTTCCAGCTGGATTAATTTAGCATTGCCTTAGGCCAGGCCTGGGTTAAGGTTTTACAGCAGCCCATACCATGGTGAGGTTTGGGGCTGTGACTAAGCCAGGCTGGATAATGCACCAGTGTTCCAGCTGCTGCTGAGCCCTGCTGGCATCCTGGCAATGCCTTCTGCAGCCCCCACTGTGCCCCAGGAGCAGGGGGGCCAGGAGGCTGGGAGGGGACATCAGGGACACCCCACAGCCCCAGCACCACTGTGGCACAGCAAGGAGCTGGGGGTGTCCTGCCAAGGCAGCTGCTGCTCCAGAACTGCCTGGTGGGACGTGGTGGGTGACTCCCATTGTGTCACTGAGGTTTTTCCTCCACCTACTAAAATGTCTTTATGTCAGCCCAGGAGTTTTCTTGTTTTTGCTCTCCCTGTTGTCTCCACCAGCCAGAGCCTATTCATATTATAAGATTTCACTTCTCAGGTGCCAAAGCCACTGGACATTTAGCACAGATGTTTCTGCATTCAGCTTCCTTCCTCCCTCAGAAATGATTATCACAATTTATAGAATAAGAGTCATAGGAGCAGAGGGATCCAACTGCTGTTAAATTTCCGCCTCAGAACAATTTGCCTTTGTTCTTTTAAAAATATTTCTGGAAATGCTTCCATGCCCCCAAAGCAATACAGCTTCAGTGCCATGTCATGCAATGACCTACATATGCACAGAGGACACTTGGCAAACAATAAACTCAACAGAAAAGCCACTCTTCCAAAACACTGAGAAAGGCTGGGGATGTGCAGGCTAGCACATTTTATGTAGGCATTTTCAAACCAACAGAGAAAATAGATTTCCTTACCAAGTCTCCTCTTTTTTAAACAGTCAGGTTGAAAGATGGACAGTTCCAGATGGCACTTGGGTGAAAACATGCAGCTTCACTGACAATGTTTGCCAAAATTGTTTAAGAAAACCACAAACAAATAAAGACAAAGTTTTACAGCAGCATTGTAATAAATGGTTTCTTAGCTCTTGAAAATTTAACAGAAACAAGGGGAGATTGTATGGAGCTTCTTCTTTTTTTGAGGACAGATTTTTCTCAGTTTCCTTGCAGAAAAAAAAATAATCTGTGTTTACCTGCTAAAAGGCAGAATGTCTCTGTGGAACAGGCCTGTGGAAACCCCAGTGACCATATATGAATGCTTGGAGAAAATGACAGCTCTGCACATCTCTCATCAAGGATTAGTGTGTTGAATCTGAAGTACATTTTGGTTTACTGTAACCACACTTAAAGGTTATGAGCCATATGTAATGGAACTGTGACATTTCAGAAAATATTCATCTTCCAAGTTCAAAATACTGAAGAACCTTTTTCAATTTTAGCCAGCTCTCCTATGCACACACTACCAGAACAATCACTTTTAACTTTTACCTTTTCAATTGCATTTGGGAAATACTAAATGACATTCACATCCCACATTCATGTGTATCTCTTATGTCAGAGGATCCACAGCATTACATTTGATATCCATAGAGCAGCATTTTTGCTTTGTCTATTCCTTTAGCAGAATTTCCTGAATATTATTGTTTCATTTTTTAATTTATTTCCTTTTTAGTTAATATTGAGTAATTCATATTTCTAGAAGTAGGTTTTAAATTACTGCCTGAAAGAGCCTCTCCATTATGAATGGAAGGACCAGAGTATAAGAACTTAGTTAACGGGTGTACTCTCAATGAAGCCAGTATTTTTAAAAATGAATGCTGTCATGCCAAGCTAAAACAAATTTTATTTTCACTGAGGTTAAAGTTTTACAATAACTACTCAAAAGACAGTTTCAAAAAACTGAATCAATAAAATTATGTCTCCTTTGTAAACCAAGGAAGAACTGTGCTATCCCACCTACTAGGGAGACCTCCTCCCCCTCTGCAAACTTATTTCATAGATACAGGAGCTCTTTGCTGAGAAGGTGCTATAAATATTTTTAAATCAGTCTACTCAATTTGCTGCCCCCTTTCAGTCAAATATTACTCCAACTGTGAGAGGAAGTTGGACATCAATCTTTCTTTAAATGGATGTTTGATTATCGACTTAACTTAGCAAAGAAGCAAAACCAAATGGTACTACCAGCTTCTGGATATTCAACAGCTGAAAATGTAACATACAGACTCCACTATTTACAGAGGATAATCTTCTCACTATTATTAAAGCCTTCTATCTGCATGATTAGCTTGATGTAGTCATAATAATAGTTTCCTAAATATTTTGCTTCTTTTTCATTTTCTAGTCTGATCATTAAACCCAAAACCTAATGGACAGCAATTGCAGTGCATGTTAAGATTACATAAAAACTAGATGTAATCAATTTTCTCTGGTGTCTAATATAGGTTTACAGAAAGGATGAATATGCTAATGGTCCTCAAATACATTTTAAACAAACACAAAAGTAAACTGCATTCCGTGCAACTTCATTTAAACCTCGATTTAAAGTGTCTGTTTAAGTGCTTTGCTGAATCCATTCAAGCCTGTGGTACAGGGAAGATCACAGTGTTCAAATCTTAATCTTTCAAAACCAGTTCTAATAGGAGAGAACTCCTCTCAAGCTGACAGGAAAGCACTGGAGCAAATGGAATTTGGAGCGCAAATGTTTATCTTTTTCCCAACACAGAACAAGGAAAAGTTCCTGCTGGAGTTCTTGAGTTACCTTTTTCCACAGAAATTTGCATTGTGAAACTCTGTACAGGAAAATATTAACTTATTATGGCACAGCACATAAATGCATTCACTTCACAGCATTGTACATCTGGATTTAAAAGCTGAAGAAAAACTATAAAGAAAACTGTGTACACATAACCTGGGAGAAAGGTGGGGAAGAAGCAAAACATTTTCTGAAAATCAGAATCATAGTCTGGATTTTTCATGTGCTTTACATTTCAGGATTAACCAATTCTTTGCCACCCCTCAGCCTCTCTCCTGCACTTCAACTTACTTGCTGCAATAAACCACAAGCTATTTTCAAGCCCTGTTCTCAGAGGACTCCTGGGCTGCTCTGAGCCCACACACCTGTATTTTCTTTCTGTGAAACCCAGAATGTGCAAAGGAAACCAGACGGGAGATTATTATCCCAATCCTACCGGGCTTGGAAACACTTCCTGCTTCATCTATAAAGTATATAGATGCTGTAGCACAAACCTTGAACATTCAGTCCTCTGTGAGAGATTTTCACAGCTGAGCCACACTTTAAAGCCCTGAATGTGGCACTTTACTCACCCAAAAGGATTGCTTAGCACCCTTCCACAGCTTCAGCAACTCCCAAGAGCTCCCTTGGGGAAAGACTTGGCCTAGAACAGTCTGTTTACAATCTCCACCTTGTACAACTGCAGTGGTTTCTTTTGTGTCCTTCACTGCTGGTAGCTGCCCCTCTCCTTGCTGAGTTGTGGTGAGATTCCCTCGTTCCCACAGCCAGGGTGCCTGTGGCCAGGACAGCAGGGCAGGAGTTCAGCCAGGGACCCACAGCAGCAGCTTCCAGAGCTCACCAGGTTTGTTTGCTGTCACCTCCTCCCACACCATTTGCTGATCCATCCACGGCCACATCAATACTCAACTTGAGCAGATTCTTTTTTTTTTATCATTTTTTTCCTTTTTAATTTCTCCAGGCACTGTTTTTTTTCCACTGAAAACCACTGATTCCCAGGTTTTTTTACAGAAATCTTACTGCTGTGCATGGGTTAACTGCAATAAGATTCTCCATCACACAGTATTGTCCAGAGTAGCACAGAGACATTATGCACAGCAAACAGAGGTGAGAGGTTTCCCACAGCCTTTTGTACAATTTAACGAGCAGTTAATGCACATGTTCTTTTATTCTACCTTTTTTCACTAGGAAAACAAGCTGGCAGTTAGGAGATTATAGTCTAGAATTCACACTACCAAAGGAGTTAAATATTACTGAATTTTAGCATATTCACAAGTAGGGTAAATGCTACCAGATTCCATTCAGCTTTGAAATGTGATCTGTAAGTATTAAAACATTCCCAAACACACCGGGAAAAATATCTGCAGATGTACAACCAGGATGAATACAAAGGGGATCTGTGAACATTTTGACCCCAAAACTGTACTCAACATATAAATAAATTTTAGAAACACAGCTTGGCTTTGAAGCCCCTGAATACATGAAATACTTTTCTTAAAGAGACCAAATTACTTCAAAGCACTTCTGGCACCTCGGATGTCTATCCAAATTACAAAATACATTGGTGAGCTGTTGTTCTTGTTTTGCTCTGTGGTTTGCTACAGACATCAAGGACTACTTAGCTGTCTGTAAGTAGGACAACTAGCAAGAATCTAGAGGCCTTGAAAAAGTGCAGAGAAGAATAGGCTTCAATAAATATAACATTAAATAACACAGATATTTGAATTACAAACATATGCTCTGGATACTCTTAAGTGGTTTGCCTTTAGGGGAATCATCTGACCATACCTTTCAGCCACTGTGAATTACATCCCCAACAAACATTGGAGGAGAAAAAGTTCCCTGGAAAATGGGCTCTGGCCAGCTACAGGAATTGCAAAACAATTCTCAAGACACGTGGCTATCCCACAGTTAAACACTGTTTTCTTTTCAACTGGTACCTGACAAGGTGCACTGATAAGCTGTCCCAGAGCTTCCTTTGGCAAGCTCCACTTCTCACCAGCCGGAACTAGGAAATCATTTCCCCAAGGCCTTTGCAGCCTGGAGGGCTGTGGAGGTGAAGCCCCTGGCTCTTCCTGCAGGATGCTGCTCCCAGAGCCAGCACCAGCACCCACCAATGCTTGGCCTGAGGCTCCTTTGTCACTGGGTAAGGAAAAGCAGAAGTCAAATTTATTCTGGCTCTTGAATGCAAAGCAGAAAACAGCTACCAAAACTAAATCAACAGAACAAAAAATCAACATCTACATGGAACACAGGATGATCATGGGCTGCTGAACAGATTTCCTTCTGCCTGGACTGAGGTGCTATTTCAGCAAACATCCTCTCTTCATTGTTCCTGCTTTGGAAGAAAAAACTCTTATCCTGGTTCATGGTCTTCTAATTACAGTTCTTTTCTTTTTGCTAAACATTAAGGACAAATAAAAACAGACCCTGACCCCCCAATACCTGCTTTTCCTGCAATTCATATGCTGATACCATTGTACACCACACGCAAATTACCATGTGTTGCTCATGGGAACAAAAGCTCTTCTCTCTGGATGATTTTCCAATGTGTGAGTTATTTAAACATGGTTCACTCTGCCTGCAATGCGTGTGAAGTGAGAGCTTAACTTCAAACCCATTGCTTTTGTATATTGGTCGTTAACGCACTTTGTCTAACTTCACCAGCTCCTTTCAGTTCACGCCAACACACCTCAGACTGTGGCTCGTGTATGGGAACTCAAACAATGCAGCACATTGCTTATTTTTTTGTAGAATAGAGAAGTTCTGGTAATCTACCACTGAAGAGCTGTGCTACAGGGCAGAAACACACACTACTCCATGTGTAACTGCAATTGTGTCCTTACTACACATCAATTTTAGTGATGTGGGCAGCCAACATTCAGTGTACAGAATAAACTGCTAGCCCACATACAGGAAAAAAGCACTTAGAAATCATAATATAAAAATTTTGGTTACACTTTGCAAAAATGTTTGTAATTTTTGCTTATTTACTGAAATACATCACAGTAAAATTTAAAAGTTCTATTAAAAAGGCACTAATAAAAGTTGCTTAAAAGTGACTTTTGCAACATTATAAAGGCAGCATAATTAGATTCATCTCACAAAATGTAATCAGTTGAACTCCAGAGAAGTATCGAATACTGAAAAAACAAACAACCCAACCACAAAATCACCTATAAGAATATATCTTCTCCTTTTCAAAATACTTCTGCCTCAAGGAAGATGGGTTACAGTTTCTCATGTCTCAAAAATCCAGGCATCAAAGGAAACAGTCTGCCTCAATTGTACATCTAGTGAATTACAGGAGATGTGGTCCTTGTGGGAGCATCTCACAATTCCTACGATGGACCCAGCTGAGGAATGCTGGACATCTAAAAGCCAGAGCTGTGATCCTTCTCTTACAGTAACAACAAAACATCTGCAAGTCTGAAAGAGTAGTATTCCAAATCAAAATACCTTTGTAACTACCAAAACAATCAGAAACCACAGCAAGAGCCTTAGTTTGTTCCAAATAGCTGGTTACAGATCAGTTTTTAGGTCCCTAAGACACCAGATGTGATTAACAAAGTCACTCAGATAAAGACAAGAAGGCAGGGAAATTAGGTTATCAGACTTTCCACAAGTAAAGCAATTGATTAAAGCATCATTAGTTGTGAGCCTGAAGTCCAAACTGAATTCTGCAATAGCAGCTTATGCTAAATACACCCATATGTGTACATTTGTATGTACAGATAAAATCTGAATGTGACATTAGCAAAAGCTAATAGATAAATAATACACGAACTTAACTGTAAGGAAGCTCAGTCAAAATGCAGGGTCCTCCTTCTGCCTAGTGAAGAAAACATTCAGCTCTCAGAGTCTGGGTTTACATTAAACCTGCTCAG
>NW_005054371.1:3332111-3350467 GCF_000277835.1 Geospiza fortis | reverse complement strand
GTTGCAGAGTGTTGATGCACATGAAGCAGGTTCCTTGCCACCAGCTCTTACTTACCCATGTGCCCACCCAGGGTCTTCCAAGCCCCAAAAAATACAAATTGTAGCTGCTAATTGAGCATGAACACAGTGAAGATGTTGAGGGGAGGAGACAAGTCCCATGTGAGGGGGAGGCAGATCTCAGGCAGGCACACCCTGAGGATGCAGAGGCTCTTGCTGCAGGCTGCTGAGCCCTGCACTGATGGGATCCATGGGGCAGCCACAACCCCAAGGAGCAGAGGGCAGTGCCAGGGGACAGAGGCACAGAGACCTCCCCAGCTTTTGTCTCCTTCCTACTGCACTTGTTGGTCAAGCACCTGGGTAATGCAGTCATGACATCACAAGCCTTCATAAACTCAGACAGCTGTGTCCACAAGCAAAGAATTTCTATTAAATTCTGAAAAGAACCATTTCTGATAACGTATGTGGCCCTAGGGCAGCCACACATCAGGGCAAGTATGTGCCAGGTAACACTCCTGTAGTGTTTTCACCTTTCAAACAGTGAAAATGAATAGCTGAGATGAGGTTCTTAAAGTATTCTTTATTAATATCATTAGAAGTTGCAGAAACAACTTTCTTGTCATATAAAGGCACAGGGAGACAGTTTTGATAAAGTATTCCAAACAAACAGTAACTTACAGTACAAAAGGACAATTTTAATGCACATACAAACCCCAAACATCTCATTCAAAAATATTTCACCATGTTCATCAATAATAATGGGCAATGACTAAAAATATAAATTGTTATTGTACAATAAATATCTGACAGGTGCAAATGGAACAAGATTTATTGCTCTCCACAATGTTTTCCCTGTAGTGTTTTTGCTCTAGTGGGGGTTTTGGGGTTTATTTTCCTTTCACTTCCAAGTTCCTTTTACAAGTGGCTTTAGTAACTTGTTTCTGGAGGTTAAACCCCAAACAAAATCTAAGAGAACATTCTGACAGTCACAGAACTGACTCAAGTAGTAACCAAAACTGGCAGTGTTTGTTTCTTTCACAACTTTAACCATCACAGTTCACTCTCTCTTTGGAAAATGTGGTAGATGTTTAAAAAATCAACTGTAGTGGTTAAGCCAAGGCTTTAAGGTAGGGTGGTAGTGATGCCTTGAGAGGCTCCCTAGAACAGAGGCCAGACATTGTTAAAGGAATAAAGCAGGGATTTATTGAAAGGCCTTCAAAGGATACACCCTGGGCAGTACAAGTAGCTCCACCCAACAGGGACAGCAGGCCAAGAATTTTCACACTTTTATAAGTTTTGGTCCATTTCCATATTGGGGTTAATTGTCCAGTTACAGCTTTAGGTTATGCAGTCCCATCCTCCCAGATTGCTCTCCTCAACTCCCTGTTGTTTGCACTTTTTGGGCCTGAAGCTGCAAAGGTGTCCTTGGTTCTCAGGCTGAGAAAGGATTGCTTTGTCTAAATAAACTGTGAAGAGAACTTGCTAACATTTTATATGAAGTTCAGAGTTATATACTAATGCAGTACAGAATCTGGAAAATATGAAAGCTAAAACTTAAGGCATCAGTAGTACTTAGTCTGAGGGTTAGTCTATTTTCTTCAAATAAGTGGATTTTATGAAGAAAAGGAACATGACTGTTCCCCAACAGCTTGTGCCAGAACGAGCACATAAAACTGTTCAAATGAGGGGAGAAATTAAAATTAAAAGCTGCACTGGGCATTCTAACTTCAAAAAACAAGACAAGGGACTGGGAACAAATTAAGACTACAGAGGCAACAATGACATAAGAGTGAGAATTTCCAATTCCAAAATATCCTTAATCATAGAATCTTTAAAGTTGGAAAAGACCTTTAAGATCAACAAGTCCAACTAGCAACCCAGCACCACCACCATGTTCACCATTAAACCATGTCCTCAAAATACAGTGACCTAAGAAATCAAAGAGCACTCTGCACCTCTGTGTGCCTCTGCTCTGAGCTTTGCGAAAGGAGGGCAAGTCAGTGAGTTTGCCATTTTCCTCACCTGCAGAACAATTTCCATCAGGCTCCATGCAGTACAGGAGGCAGAGCAGCTCTCCTCTTGGAAGTAGCACACGTTACCTTGCTCAGAATTAAGTTTAGCTTGTACAAAATAGTGTTTTATACAGGCATTTAAGAAATATTAGTCTCCTTCATTACTGTTACCAGAAGTAATATGCACACATTTCCTAAGAGCATTGTTGTAGGAACAAAATTTCAGGAAAATTAAGCATAGTAGTTGTAAAAAAAAAAAAAAAAAAAAAAAAAAGGCAAGCAAAACCAAAAACTGAGGAGCAAGCTTTCAAGTGAGCTTTTGTAGCAGTAATATAAAAACTGTGATTTATGAGAACAACTCCATATTTACACAAACCTCAACAAGTCAATTTCAACTGTACTGGGAATAGTCAAACTTAGTTCAAGAAAAGGTACCTAGAGTGAGTACAGCTTACTGGTAAACCAAAAGATGAATGTTCAGAAAATTCTATTCAATACACTTAGGAAGGATGTAAAACAAACTGCTAACTTGCTTGGCATTATTCAAATTAGGGTTTTCTCTAGCATAAGTGCACAATTTCAGAAGTTCTTCAGAAAGTAACCAAGGACCATCAAAATCTGAATTTGGAAAATTATTAGTTTCACTACAGTATAGCATTCTTTGTTTACTGTATGTTCAAAAACCAGTAAACAGAACCATTTTCTTTGGCTTATACTTAAACTACACCAGATTAGTGATTTTTTATTTTTAGTCAATCTTCTATCCCCAATTGAAATTAACACAGATCTTTTTATTGTAGTGTCTTTCCAATTTTCAAATTATCTCTGTTAAAAGTAAGACTTTGCTCATACCATGATTTCCTGTTAAACAGCCATGTGTATATACTGGCATGAAGGGTAAGTTTTGTACAATAGTTACATTAAGTGATATTTCCAATGGCAGAACCACAGAAGACATTAAATGAATGTTAGTTCAAGTGAGATTTGAGTTTATGATGATCTTAAAAAAACAAACTACAATGTCTAAGCATAGTAAAATACAGTGTAAAACCCCCTAAAATCAGACAGTAAACTCAGGAATTCTGCACTCACAGTAGGAATGTTCTGCACAGCATTAACATGAAAGCCTGTTCAGTTTGAAACAATGCAGACAGCTAGGTTTGCTTGGATGTAAATGCCACTTCAAGGTGTTTAAATAAACACAAAAATGAGACAATGATGTCAGGAAAAAGGCCTTTAAAACAGGCCACCAGTCTAACTTGACTTTCCAAGTAAGAACATCAGTTTCACAAAACTGTGACACTAATGCAGTTTTAGGTAAAGTACCCTTTGACACACAAGCTGTCAATTAAGCTATCACAGTCTTTTGTGACCTACTCCCTTTTGAACAGTTAGGGAGAACAGTCAATAGTAGCTCAAGTTTTAATTCAGTAAGTACCTTGTTTGTTTGCAAAGGAACATTATAACACCATAAAATTCTATTTTTACAGTATTTAGAAAACTGATAAACTAGGGTTTTTTAATTCTCTCTTTTTAACAGAGGAGTCCAAAACTTCTGTTTTCTACGTGTCTTTGCAATAGTGTTTTAGCCAGTGTTGCCAAAGACCTTCACTGAGGACTACCTGACGTTGTTACTGAGCTGTGCCAGGTACTCCCGCAGCTCCTTGGCGGCCTGGAATCGGCCGTATCTCTTCTTTGGGTTGGCACACTCATCCAGCAGGGCCTCCAGGCGCCCCTCTTTGGCAATCTCAGCTGGGGGGTGGTGCAGGAGCCCCCCCGAGGTGCCCCGCCACGTGGCGTGTCTGGACAAAAGGTTCTGACAAATGGCGTAATAGTTGTGGTCCACAGTGACTCGAGCACAAAGGATCTCCTTAGAGAAGGACAGACAAGCTTCTTTATCACAGTCGTCAAACTTGCTCTCGTACCACACGTCCCAGTTCTCAGGTTTATCTGTGGAATGCAAGGAGACAGTGCAACAAGTGAGGGAGGGGAGCAAAGAGCATGTGTGTGTCTGAATACAATCAGGAGCTCAATGCACATCAAACTGGTAATATTTAAACTAAAAACCAGTTTTGTTTAGATAAACTCAGAAATGTTGGAGCCCAAGACTGCATCTGACAATTTGATATAACCTTCTGCTGAAATGGTCCTGGCAAAACAAAAAATAAGGCAAAGAAAGAAAGAAAGAGAGCAAAACAGATAGCAAAGAGAGGGCAGGAAAAAAAGCAGCACAGTAAACACATGAAATCTACATTTACACATACCCAGAGGAAAAAATGTAGCATGAGCAAGTACAAGAGAACAATCCAGACCCAAAGCTCAGAGAAAAACAAACAAGCAACATGATTTATTTTAGCAACATAGATTTGGGTTCTCCTGTTGCCCTGGAAACTACTGCTAGCAAGTCGTCTACCACAGACTAAAACAACATTGCAAAGTAATTGCTATAAACTTCTGAAACTTTATCTTCCATCTTACTTTCAACACAGCAGTAACCAGAAAGAATACAAAAAAGCAGATACATTACTTATAATCTTTGAAAAAAGTAAAATTCAACAAGGCAAATGGCATTTATGTACATGTACAAACCCTTCTCTTTCTCACAGCTTTCTTTAACTTAAAACCTATTTATGTAAAATACCTGATGCAGTAATAATACTGAAAAGGTTACTAAGTGTGAGCTCTCCTGAGTTTTTACAACTTTTTGCTAGAAAACTTTCATCTGAAGTTTCCTGACTACTGCCAGCTTTGAGGTAGACCTTTTGAAGAGGTCCTTATCAAGTAGTCCCAAAGTTCTGCAGATGTGTTTAGCAGTGTGAGGTACAAAGAAAAATTCATCTGTGCTTGGCAGTCTCTGAGCTGACTATTGGTCTTCTCATTTACAGCACACTGAGAGACAGTTTAGGAAAAGAAAGAGTACTAAAGGATGACAGCTAAAACTATAAAAACATGATGTAAAGATCTGCAGAATTAACAACAAAGTCAATGTGGAAAAAAAAGCCAGCAAAGGAGAATGGGAAAAAAGGGCTTCAGCAAACTATGACATCCCACACAGAGTACAATTACGTGTTACTGTACAGTGCTACTGGACAGAAAGTACATACTGAAATATCTGAACAGCCATATTGATCACTCTGGACAGACTGTCTCATGGAACCTTCCCAAAGATCCATGAAAACAGTAGTAAATGTCAACCACAACAAGCTTATATAAAGACTAAGAATTTTCTCATGTCCTCTTTTGTTGACCGTGTTCTTGATTGTTAGATTATAAATCACACCAAAAGCCTGGTTGGGACAACAGATGTGACACTTGCAGCATTCAGGTTCTGCAAGGAGCAACTTGCTCCTATTCCATGTACATATCAACATTTTCAGAGCTCATCTGGACATCCTTCTGCCTAAGCAATTCAGACAGGCTCCAATAATGAAAGCCTTCAGTAATATTAAGAGGGAGGAAAATGAATGGAAGAGAAAGGAACAGAAGAAAAGGAAAGGGTTCTACAGTAAATGTACTGGATATTCAATATATTAAAAGGTTTCCTTGGTAGGTTCATACAGTTTTAATCTAAGCTGCTTGAGAACATATAATAAATCTAATAAAAAAACCCAACTAAACAACCCCAAAACACACTTCCTTGCAGAAAAGTGTGTGGATAGAAAAACCCAGTCTAAAAGTTAATTCCACAGCACAACATATGAAGCCTATTGGCAAAGCTTAAAATAATCCATTCACCCAAAGCAAACTGGAATCACTTGGCCTGCTGCCATGAATTTCTGCAGAATCCAGAGTTTGATGTCCAATGTCTCCAGACCTTAGGTCTGTAAGTTCTGTTTATAAGCTCAAAAAGAATATAAACCTATGTGATGCCACTTTGTCAAACACCTCTCCTGCTGCCACTGTTTTGAGCTTTTACAGGTGACAGAAAGATTAATCTGTAAGTAGCACTTCAATTGCCCATTCCTTCGGTTCCATTATTACAGAAAACCAACAGGAAGCAAAGTCAGGCTATGGGACTGAGGCAAAGCAGGCACTAATGCTGTTTGTCATGCACAGAAAGTAGAGTTCCAAGACTTCCATTGTTACATAGGTGCTTGGAAAAGACAACAAAAGCCTCTCTCTCTTAGCTAAGGTGGACAAGACAGCCAGGCTGCTTATCTATCTGTCCATCCGCCTGTCCAAACACACTCAGCACCAACACCCTCTTTTCCCACCCCCACCTCTTCCTTTATGCATGTTTACAGTATTTAAAAGTGTCCAGGTATGCTCAACAGCTCATGAAATTGACAAATTGGTCAAGCTAATTAGTCTAATTACAGAAGAAAGCTAATTCATTTGTTAATTAGCAGTCTAGTTGTAAAGCAAACAAAGTATTTAGCAACCACTCATACTTTAAATATTGCAGAGAAAGAAGTGAGACACACGGGGTGAGGGGAGTGAAGGAAGACACTTACTCTGTCTGATCAACCTTTTGTCTGCCACCAGAACGTTTTCTGCATCTACAATGATAACTTTCCCATCTCTCGGTCCCACTGCAAAGTTGTCAAAGCTGACATCAAGGAGGTAGAGTGCAAATTCAAAGTCATTATTTGTCAGCTGCTCAGCTATTTCCATTAATTGCCAGGCCAGATCCACTCGTTTCTCCCATGGTGCATTGAAGTAACTCCACAGCTCCTCTCCCACGTAGTTGACAGCCACCATCCTTCCACATGCTCCCAAGTACTTTGCAAAGGGCCAACCCTCGTCAGATGGAAAGCTCTGCATATAAAAAAAAATTAAAAATTTAATTAATACAAAACAGCTTAGATTTTAAAAGGCTTTTCAATAAAACTTAGAAGAGAAAGCTGTAAATATCCATCAACACAATAATCCACGTATTTCTAAGTTTTGAAGGGAAAGGAAAAACAATACAAAAGGTATTTCTGTGACCAAGAGGCCTTGCTGGATTAATGCAGGGAAAAAGCTGGATGACCTGAAACAATACATAGCCCATATCTAGCTTTCCACCTATACATACACACTCACATATTTACACACACAATTCCACCAACCATCTTTTTCTCCTGGCGTTTTATTCCACATCTGTTGGAATGATGCAAGTATATTTCCCATCAAAATATGTTTGCATTTGATCTTTTAATTAAAATTTCTTTTAACAACCTAAAGAAAAGAAAAACTCTACAAAGTGGCATCTCCTTCTCTCCACCACCACCCCTTCCATTTTCCCAGTTGATGGGATTCCTTTGAGCTCAGTTTCTTAATTTTTTAGTATACCTTAACAGTCTATCTCTTGATTAATTGCTACATATATACTGTGTGTTTATTACACACAGCCACATAACATTTTTATCAACAGTAAAATCTGTCTCCAACCTTTCTTGGAAGTCAACGTAAGAGATGAAATAGAAATGACACACTACAAGAAATAACAAAAAAAGCACAAAACACACCAGCATGGTTTTCCTAATTCAATTGTACTGAACGTGCTCTAGGACTTCAATGTGAACAGACAGGCACTTGAAATGTACCCTCCAAACTCCAGAGGAATGCTGGATAGGAATGCAACAGGAAGAAACCACAAAAGCGCTGATTTAAGAAACCCCAAATTTAGAGAAGATAGCACTCTAAGAAAATGATGTACACCACTTTTAACTGTTAGGAGATATCACCAGGTGCCCATGCTCCTTCCTCCTGCTCTGCCTTGCTATGGTGTCACCAGACACCAGCCATGATCCATTCTGCAGTAATGATGCAGCAAAGGTTTTACCACAGCTCGGGGTTTTTACCACCAGCATGGTGGGTTTCAGGATGAATGAAAGCCTTGGAACTTCTGGAATCTACAACGGCAGAAAACATTTACTGTCACCAGGGGAAAGGGACTGGAAGGAAACACACCCTGTAGAACAGGTCTGAACTACAAGACCATGCAGAGAAGAGATGCCTAACATAACCAACTCTGTCTATGTAGTACACCTGAAGAAACTAAAACTTTAACTAATATACATAATTGACAAGGCTTGCTATTTTTAAGGCAAAAGCCATGAAGCTGCTCTCCTAAGGTGGCAAACCTTAGAAGACAATTTCTGGGTAAGTAATCGTGTTCACCACTACAGAGAACCCCCTTTCTTGGCTGGGCAAAAGGACATCAGAGCCACATTGATAACAGAATAGATTCAAAGTTTTTGACATGTCTGCATGTCTGAACTTCAACTCTATTTTTATCACATAATCTACTCACATAAGCAAAACAGGTTGTGATAAATCCTGAGGATAATAAGAACTAATTTGACAGGTTTGAGAGCAGTATGGTATTTTCAAGCTGTGAAACCACGTAACTCAGCAGAACCAAATCTCTCTCAGTAACTAAATCTACCATGCAACAGGGAAGACATTATCCAGCCTCCAGGCTTTCTGCCTGCAGGATTCAGGGCAATTAATGAAGGTAGAAGTACAGCCAAATAGCCACCAGTTCAGCTCATGTCAAGTGTCACATTCCACAGTTAAGAGAGTTTTAGAATTTTTTTTCACTTGTTTTGTGATTAACAAAATAACCTTCCAACAACTGAAGCGTGTGGTAATTCAGTCTTCCTTACCTATTCTGAACAGACTATCTAACAGAAACATGGCTGTGGCATCAGTAAATGTCACCAAGGAGGTATTTCATGTGCAGTTATTGTGACTGTATTCAGTCTTGGACCAAAACAAAACAAGAAGCAAACAGCTGTTGTCCACCAAATGAAATTGTTTAACCTGCATCATACAAACTTTTCTTTAAATTGGGGAGAAGTTACCTGATTACATTTCCTGATAAACACAAGCTTCACTAATTTCACCAACTGTGCATGACACTTTCATATTGCTGCATTTTATCAGCACTCAATTCAATGATGCTTCAATATTTTTATTTAAATATTACTTTGGACCATCCCACACCTTTTCTTTTCCACAGTTGTCCTTTTCTATGTTCCAATGCTGCCCTGCTTATGACTTTGCCTCCTTTTTCAAACACAAATGCAACCACAAACAGCTGAACCTGGCAAGGAATGTGCTACCACTGGAAGCACAGGTGTCCCTCCCTCCCAGCCCACCAAGCACACTCACTTCAATCCCCTGCACATCATTAGCAAAGCAAGGCTCATGCTTGCTGGGCTGTGCTCACTGGGATCAGAGCCTGATCCACACCACATCCCCACCTTGTGCCAGGATGCACTGCTGGGAGGAAAAGAGAAGGCCTCCCCAGCTGGGTGCAGAAGAGGGAAGGAGCTAAGAGGACATTTCCTTTCCAGCAGAAGCAGGGATTTATGGAATGGATTAAACTGATTTTCAAAGTGCAGTGTTAGTCACTGATCTTCCAAACACATCTATTATGCTTCCTGCACTGTGTACACTGAATTTCATTGCAGACAAGAAATTCTAGGAGCAGTCTGGTTTATTCAGAAGTGCACACCTTCATGTTACCAGCAGAATATCTGCATGCCATGCTGTAACAGATATATTTATAACGCTGTGGCAATAAAAACATCTTTTGACAACAGGAGTGCAGGGAATCCTGCCAAGGTCTGCACATGTACAAACAACATCTCTGCTTTGGCTCCCTTCCAACTGGCATGTAACAGCCACATCTACACTTCATTACCCAAGTCAGCAGCGGAAGAAGGGGATAAAAATATGTACAAGTGCCTCATTCAGTAGTTTTTATATTCACTTGGTGAATTTGACAAGAATATTAATTGAAGTGCAGATCTCTTGTCTTTGCAAGCAGCCGTTTGTAACTTTTTGTACTATTCTATTTTGAAAGCTGTTTTCTAAGAGGAAACTGCAGCTAACTTGACAAGGATTTTTTGGTTCATGCATTAAAATTTTGGAAACAAATTTATATGGTTAATGAACATGTATTCCATGAACAAGTTGCATTTAGAAGCAAAAAGTTTCTTACATCACTGTCGAAAATCTGATTTCTGAGGAATACTACATAACTTTATGTTTTATTTTAGTAGTCTGCATAATAAATTAGATAATTTTGTACTTGAATATGCTATTTTTAGACTTAAAAACCCACATTTGACAATCAAATTAAAAACTAAGCTCTTGTTCAAAACCAGAAACAGCTGTTTGATAAAAGAATCTGATTCTGATGCACCCCCTCACATTTTATCTGTGAACATACAAAAGCCAGAGTAACCATAGACAATTAAACTTCATCTGTTTTAAAATAAGGTAATGAAAATCTAAAAACAGGTAGCTTAGAAAGATTCCTCTCATTAACATTGTTATCTTTTTTCTGTATTCAGAGAAATATGTATATCTTCTAACAGAAAGATGGAAAACAGCAAAGATGCCAAAAACTGCTGCTACCTCCATTCCCAGTGACACAGCCCCAAAACATATTTTGCTTGCTCTAATTAGTGTAGCTCCAAGATATCTCTCTAAGCAAGGCTCAGAAACCTAAACAAACTCTGTCAAAGGGACAATGGACATGCTGCTCCTGAAAGACTAATACTGCATTTATACCTTTAAAAAATACACTCAGTAATCTCAGAATAAATATTAAGAATTAACAGAGTGAATTTATCACTTCACTGAAGCACAAAACACACTATCAGTGCATTTGTCTTCCTCACTTCCATCTGTCTAAACCTGACATTATACACAAATGTGACAGTGCTTTTTGTTCAGAGCTGTGAATTAGATCAGGCAGTGAAGACTCACCAGCTTGCAGCTGATAAGGCCTATTGTATTCTGCAGTAACACAAATCCCCCTTGAATTAAACACTTAAAAGAATATTAGTTTATCATAATGATGCATATAATTCATCCTCATAATCAAGACCAAAAAGCCAAAGCAGTTTAAGTAACAACTGACATTTCTGTTGTTAAAAATCATGCTTTTCACTTTCAAAACTATTCCAGAAGATGCTGTATTTGTCATCTCCAGTGTTTGCATAAATTGAGCTCAGAAAAAACACCTCAGACAAAACCTGCCCGAACAAAGAGCTGCATCTTTTATGTGAAGAAATTTTAAAAAACACACACAAACAGCAAGGGGACTTGTCTCCAAGGGACCCTGAGGAGCTTCATGGCAAAATGACCCCCACCCTGATACCTTCACTGCATCATCCTGCTGAACTGCAGACACCAACAGGCAGGGCAAGCAGAATTCAAATAACATGCTCTTCCTCAAAAGGAAAATGAGTTCTCTCTCAGAGTACTGCTGATTCCACAGTGTAAACAAAAGTAGCACTTGCATTAATCACCAAGGCAAATGAGCAAAGCTCTGGAACCTTGAAGAGCTGGAGAGCAGATTTACCATGATGTTTTTTGGATCAAAGGAGTTACAAAGCACAGTCTAAACACAGGTGCCTCCTTTTGTCAGGAACTGATCTGCATTCTGGAAGATATGTATTCAAATGTTTTTTTGAATGCTAATGAGTACAGTGGAAACCATGAAATTCCAGCTACATGCCACAGCATTTGATATTTACCTAGAGCTCCCCCAGGAGTTATACACATATAGCCCACACACACAGCGTGAACAGTGGATTTCAGTGAGTGCTCCCATTGAAACCATGGTTTCTAAATTTATTTGACTCTTCTTCAAGTTCGACTACATTTCAACCAATTACTATATACAATTCATGCCAACAAGAGGTTCACACCAGGCTTGACACGCTACAGGACAAAAAATACACAAAATTCTAAATACTCAGTTGTTAAGATGAACACTTCAGCTGTAAAAGTTGTATTTCACAACATCAGCAGAGACATGCCTCTTTTCCCAATAAATTAATGAACAATGATTAAACTCGAGAGCCATAATAAAGCAAATTTAATATCATTATTGGTTGTCACCTGTTCAAATTGGTTTGTAGTTCATAGAAGTTTTTTTTCACATTAAATTTGCAACAGATGCAAATAATCACTGTGTATTTACTTCTCATCAGTAATGAGCCTGGAATATGTCACTATAAAGAAGTCCTAGCAGAGACTTATTTTTAAAGTTACTTTGCAGAATTGGAGTCTAAAACGAAGCTTCAATTATTTAATTCAGAGAAGCAAAACACAACTCCCCTTATACATCTGACGTACCAGAACAACATTGGTATTGCAAAGTTTCTAATGTGGGGTAACAAACTTTTTTCTGCTACTGAAAACTGCAAGAGTGAGAATTTCTCAAGAGAACTCATATTTAACGCTATATAGTGACTTCCCAGCAGCCTTTAAATTCAGCCAGCCATTCATCATAATATGCACCCCACAATAACCTCAAGAATTTCTAGACAATTTAAAAATATCCCTTATAATTCACCCTACATGTTTTCTACTCTAGGGAACTTTCACTATGAAAGAAGGATGAAAATAGTTTTGATAACTTAGGGAACAAAATTAAATATGACAGTTAACATGACAAGTACAAGCCAGTTCTGGTTTAATATGTACAGTCATATGTCACTGCAAAAAAATGATTCCTCAGTTTTCAATAGAACCACATTAGAGCAATATTCTTTTAACATGAGGCCACTCAATTCTAATTCAACAAAGAACCAATTTTTCGTTCCTTTTAGAAAGGTTCACAATGGAAATTCAGTCTATTAAAATCCCAGTATCTGTATGAGCCAGGACTTAAATAACACAAGTCCAGCCAAGGACATGTCAGGTAGCACTGATACCATCTTAAATCCACTGCTTGGTTTATGGCATCAGAATTATGGAACAGAAACACCAAATTCAGTAATGAAGACATTTTAAATGGTACCAAGTATTAAAACTGACTTGCCCTTCTACATTCTACCAATGTATTTAGAATAGAACTACAGAAAATAACTTATGATTAGAAGAGTGTGTATGGGAAAAAATAGGAAAGAGGAATTTGCTCATTTACTTATGTATGGATCAGCAAAAAGATTCTGTGGAACATGTGGCCAAATTGCTACTTTGAGTGAATTCTGTGCAAGAAATTGTTTCAAATTGATCAGTTAAATTTTTAATATATGTTTACCAGATGTCAACTATTGCTCTTCCCGTAACAAAACCAAACAGAAAGCCCAACAATGACATGTAGAGAAACCAGAAGAATTTTAGGTTATGTGGCAACAGACTGTTCATGCAGAGTAATTATACCAGGAATAGAGATACAGCTGTTGGGTTTGTTTTGTTTTGCTTTTTCCCCACAAGGAATAAGAATGATCAGAAGTTGTGAGAAAAATAAAGTCATTAAACTTAAGCATTCAGAAAGCTAAAACCATATCTGAGGGAGGGGCAATGATTTACACAGTCTAGTATAAATGCAGAAATACCACTATTTGGCACACAGAGATTGGCATTTCTCTTAGAGAAATAAAAGTCCTTGAGACTTGTAATTTACATACAAGACACAAATGTTCACCATCATTCTTTGAAGAATGTTCATTTAAAGAGGTTGTTAAAAGCTGAAGCTCGAGACAAAGTCACATTAATGCACTCTGGATTTAATTGATAGATACCTTCTACAGTTTGAAAAAAACTTCATTACGTGCAAGCATTTTATTCTAACTGCACAGTATATGTGCAAATTCCAAGTTTACTTTGTGTGCCTATCTCATTTTTCCCACAGTAGCTGGTGTGGGTCTGTGCTTTGGATCTGTGCTGGAAATGGCATTGGTAACTCAGGGATGTTTCAGTTATTGCTGAGCAGTGATTACACTGAGCCAAGGCCTTTCCAGCTCCACACCCCACAGCCAGGGGAATGGGGGAGGACAAAAACCTGGGAGGGGACACAGCCAGGACAGCTGACCCCAGCTGATCCAAGGGACATTCCATTCCATATGGCATCCTGACCAGCATGTGAGGCTGGGGGAAGGAGGAGGACACACATCCAGAGTGACAGCTCTGTCTTCCCAAGTCACCATTCCATGTGATGAGCCCTGCAGTGGCTGAGCACCTGCCTACCCATGGGGACTGCTGAATGAATCCCTTGTTTGGCTTTCCTCTCCTGGTCTCAACCCACAAGTTTTCTCACTTCTACTCTCCCCCATCCCAGTGTGAGGGGAGTGAGCTGCGTGGGGCTGAGTTCCCAGCTGGGGTTAAACCACAACACTGAAAACAAAGTAAAGGCAACTGACATTTCCATATGGCATCTGGCAATACTGTAAGCCAACAGCACAGCCAACACAAAGACAAGACCGAGGGTTGCAAGACCCACTCTAGATGGCACTTTTGCCAAAACAAGTTATAAATCTTGTATTTCAGTTTTGCCAGTACAGGTGTAAACTGTCTTTTCAGGTAAGTGTAAGATCTTAGGAAAATACAACCACCTTACTGAAAAGCAACGTTCTTATCAAGAAACAACTTCTTATTTCAGCAGCCGAGAGTCGAATCCCATTGTACTTCCCCCAACTCCAAGAACAAGGATTTGGGGCACTGTTGTTTGTTCATGTTTCAGCAGAGAACACAACACCTCACCACTGGCAGAAGGTGTCAGACACAGCGTGGCTGCACACCAGGGCTCACAGCACAGCCACTGTGGCACCACAGCAGCGGCTCAGGAACTGCCAGCCAAACTGCCAGGACACTGCCACAGCACCTCCAAAGAGGAAATCTGGAGGCTGACAGGCATCAGTGCAAAAGCTCTATGAAAAATGAGCTATCACACCTTTCAGTTCTATTAACAGTAAGTTTATGTTCCAACTTGCAAGTGAAGATAAAAATTAACCAAGTTACTTGATAAAGTTGAATAACATCCACTATTTAAAATGTTGAAAATATTTCAAAACCTTTCTCCACTACATCTATTTTACAAGACAAACTAGAAGCTGGTGGTTTATAGAAAGTCACAGGACAAGGATAAATCTGCTTACATCCAGAATGGTTCTCTGAACAGTCACACTGCACTCAGTCTCTAATCCAAGTTATTTTTTCAATTTTTCTGTTTCTTCCTAAGGCAACTTCAGCTGACCTATCTTTGCAAGTATTTGATGCACACCATCATCATGTTCAGTTAGAAATAGGATGCCATGCATAGATCCTATCCTCCAGGTGATTCCCATTTAAAAAACATTCTGGTTATCATTAAATGAGTTCAAACAGCAGCAAGTTTTGTTGTTGCTTTTATCCAAATAAGCTGTTCATGCCTACATGAAATACTGGTTTAGATGTAGCATTTTGATTACAAATCTGACCTTATTTAACTAAAAAGTATTCATCTTTATTACAGAAAACAACTATTAGGAGGGGAGATGAAAAAACCCCAAACCCATCAGAAATGAAATCTCTAGCATATAAGTTCTTTGGTTCAAATGTGAATTCAGATGAAAATTGTGAAAGGATTTAATTAGTGAGCAGTTTAGCAAGATTCTACAGAAGAAAAATTAGTATTTTAATACCCAAAAAAATATCTTAAGTGTACTTAAACAATACTGCAGCTGTCATTCCACTTGCTTAACAAAGTCAAATGGCAAAAGGGGCTGAATTCTTCCCTGGGTACACCTACACAATAAATAAGTGCAAACAAAGAAGGCTAACAAGAAAGTTATGAAAAAATACAAATAATGAGTTAGGATTACAACATGTAATCTGTACTAAATGTGCAGTGTTATACTTTTGATACAAATGCCTGAACAGTAATATCATGCTATGGGTTAAACCCCACCTGAAAAATTCCCACAGCAGAAGCTGTAAATCACTTGTGATGATGCAGTTCACGAGCCAACACCACTTCAAGAATAATCCATACTCTCACAGGCTTCAAGCTAAAATCCCATTCTCTGATGAAAAACCCCACAATCCACAAATTGCTGGCTCTTGTAGATGACTACAGTGAATTTTCTATTATAAATGAAAGTCCAAGCTTTGAATTCCTACTAAATTGCCTATTTACATTTGTCTGTCACACAATTAAGCAAAACAGAACTTGCATGCACTGTACACCAAGAGTTTAGACATCATCTCCACTGTAATGAATGATAGTGCTCAGTCACTGTAGTGTTCCATGACAAGCTCCAGGCAAAAACAAGCAGTATTTTCCCTTGTGCCCTCTTGGTGACAGACAGCATGAGTTAAATGCATCAATTTATTGATTGCTTTACTTTGAAATAAAATCTGATTCTTCATACAACATCATGAAGGTTTCTTTTCTTGGAAGCAGCTGATTTTTAAAACAAGCCTACAAGTTTGATTCCAACAGCACTACTTGCCCTCATCAATACTGCAGAAACTACACCATAAAATGTCTTAAAAATGTTGTGTACAAACACAAACAACCTTCTCAGTAATCAATTATCAATTCTAGAAAGTAACCACCTCTCAAGAGTGTCTGGCATGTTGCTGTTGCAAGAGCTGCAGAACACAGAATTACATCAAAATTCACAAGACTCTATGAAACACTTTCTATCTGTTAAAATGCAACAGACTTGCTTTACTTCTCCATGACCTGCTAAAGGCTGCCTCACTTCCCACAAATCTGACCTGCTCTGCTCTCAGCTGCGCCCTTGTTGAGACAAATGTTGAGCAGAGTGCTCAAGTCCACCCCAGATTTTCTTCTCTTCAACAGATTTGTTTGACAGTCTCAGGACTCATCTACAGTTCATCAAGAAGCTGAGAGGAATCAAGGCTCCTAATCAACCCACTGCCCTCCATCCATGATCCAGCCCACTACAGCCAATGCCACAAATGTGCCATACCCTTTGCCTGCAAAGAATAATGAAGAAACACAGCTCTTCTCTGCCCATCGAGGTCTACACTCAGCACGTTGGAACCACTGTTCAAAACCAAAAAAGTAAGTTGTATGAAACACAGCCAAAACAAATCACTTCTCAAAGAATTTCCTGAATATACTCAGCAGAGCAAAGCAGTTTTGATTTTCTTACTTAAGTGGAGTTTCCTTACTCGCTGTGCTCAGGAGGAACTTCACAGCAAAATGGGAAACTTACTGTACCCTCAAGTCTGCTGAGAAGCAAACTGGAAACACACTCTGAAAACAAACTAAAGAGCTGTGCATGGAGAGACTGAAGGGCAGAAGGCATACTACTGAAAAACATGTTTGTAATTAAGTTCATAAATTGATTTTCTAGAAATTAGTCAGTAGGCAAACTTTCTGGAGGGTAAAGCCTGCAGCACTGCTTTTTGAGCATTTCTTGGCCTCTCACTACAGAAACAGCAGATGTTAATAGTAATCATGAGGTAATGTTTTCAAAACATATTTGCAAATATCATTTTAATCATACATTGGATAAAGGCAAGGACAGTTCAGCAGTTAGACAAAACAGTTCTGATTCCAAACCTACATGCTAAAGGCACACTTGGGAGCTCCCTTGATAATGTTAAAAACCAAAATGCAAAGCTCCCCATCTAAACACATATAGAACAGAAACAACGGAGTGGTGCCACAGAATAGAAGTTTCCTAAGCATTTTTCACCTAAAAATTTCTTTAGCATATTAAAGCACAAATTTCAGGTGTGTGCACATAACCCGTCCCCCTAATTAAAGGCTACAGAACATGTAATCGCTGAAAGGAGAACACTGTCCATTCATCTGTCGGTCTATTTTCAGGCTACAAATACCTATCTCTAATTTCTACCAGCACTAACTATATTTAGTTCACATTAAGAACATGACATAGCAAATGAGTCAGTTTCTGACAAGGAAAGCACAGCAGCATCGCAGCACAGTCTCCACGCACTCCCTCCTAAACTAGACTCTAAGAAATGAATCACGGGCATGCACTGCTCCCCGGGAATGTGTGAATTGCGGAATACGCTGACACAGGACTGTGCCAAAGGCACAAGTCAGCAGAGAGCATCAGCCTGCGGCACTGACCCGCACGCTCCTGGGGACCGCGGCTGCCGCTCGGAACTCGGCGGCACAGCGGGATGGAGTTAAAACCCCGAGGAGGACGGCAAATCGGGAAAACACGCAGGTTTTGAAGGAGAAAGGAAGGAGAAGAGCTGATCAGGCTAAGTGAGCTAAAGAAACGCCTCCTGCCCGGAGGCAGGGACCAGGGACCCTCTGCTCAGCCCGACCTGCCGGCACCTCCGCAAGAGTCAGTCACGGCACAGAACCGGAGGCGGCCCCCGCGATCCGCCGCGGTTCGGGGCCAGCTGCCCGGGAGCCCTCGGCCCCGCTCGCAGAAACGGCGAGGGCAGGAAGGGCCATTCCGGCGAGGGTCCCGCCCGGGCACTGCCGGCCGCGCTTACCTGCAGCACCAGCGGCTCGGGGTTGAAGGCGAGGGTGATGAGCAGCTGCATGCGCTCCGAGTCCTTCAGGTTGCGCAGCAGGAAGCTGCCCGAGTCCTTGGTCTCGGCGTAGCGGCGCACCAGGCGGTCGAGCAGGCGCTGCGAGGGGCAGTGCACCAGGTCGGACCAGCCCTCCACGGC
>NW_005054371.1:3329948-3330917 GCF_000277835.1 Geospiza fortis | reverse complement strand
GCGGGACGGGAGCTCTGCTCCCCAGAGCTGGCAAGGGGCAGTTAGTGCGTCTCGTGTAGCGCTGGAACGCTACACCTGATCCTGTGAAACGTGTTCAGCCTGTCCCCGGCTGAAGAACCAGTGCTGGGCTGCAGTCCCCTTGTGAGGAACGTTCCGTGCTGTGAGGCTGCCCCCACAGCGTCCCTGGGAGTGCTGGCACCGGCACTGCCTCAGGCTAAGAGCCGTTCTGTAAAACTAAAACACAACAGAGTAACAGAGATTAACAAGAAGGGTGAAAGTCTTAATTTCGTCTGACACTATGCTCTCACAAGTTAAAGAAAACCTTCATATTGTGAGAAGTAACTCACTTTATTACCTGTCCAGTCCCAAAAGTGCATAGGGATATGGTCGTTGCGAAAGTGTAGCAGACTGCATAATTTCCAGTTATTTTATATGCACTATACAAAACTTTGGGTGCTTAGTATCTAGAATACTGGACATACATTTGTCTTTTCATATCGGCATGTACTGATATCTCTGTGTCCTGTGTTTTGACACTTCTCTGTCTAGTCTAAAGTATTTCTCTTACTGAGATTTTGTCACTGATCGTATCTGTTTCAATATGCCTTGTTAAGTGCTGCTCCTAGGGTCAAAACATTCCATCAGCAAATTCTGCAAACAGTCTACAAACCAGTGGGTTTCTGACAAATTAAGTATATACATAAATATATATCGTTTCCCCTAATTCAAGTCTTCATTAGGGGATGCACTGCTTGATGCCATATTTCAAATAATCATAATTGATCCTGAAAGATGAACTGATTTTTTTTCCTGCATGGAAACTCCAAACTCACTAGCTAAACATGTTTGGTCTTTACATGTTGATAGTGGGGTTTTTCATCTAATAGTATCTAGTCTGTATGTTATTAAATCACTAACAAATCCAAATATAAATAAATGTACTGAATTAATGTTTATTTTCTGCATTGC
>NW_005054371.1:3286583-3329938 GCF_000277835.1 Geospiza fortis | reverse complement strand
CCTTCTGAAAGCAAACAGAATATTTTAATCTTTACTAGATGAAAACATTTTAAAGTACAAAGAATCATTTAAATAGTTTAATACGTTCTTTCAACAACAATGTAGTGTTCTTAAAGCATTTGACATTGCAAATTCATAAACAAATAAATCTGTTTCTAAAGCTGTTTCTAAACAGATCAGAAAACTTGTTCCGTAGCTATTTCTGGTTTCACTGGCATTCACTGGAGACCATGGGGATTGTTTGTGAGGGATAAGGGAAGGTGGAGGCTGCCTTTCAATGTGTCTAACTTGGTTTCACAGATTTACAAATTTTGGGTAACGAAAGAAATGAGAATGAAGGGAAAATGCAACCATTTGGAAGACTAAAATCTGTGGAAAGAAAAGGTTGAGGCAGAGTTAAAAAGAAAAAGCAAAGGAGGGGGGAGGAGGACCAACTGAGTAAAAAATGGTTAATCTGAAAAAATGACAGGTATATCTTGTAGTATTTAAAAGCCTGATTTGTGAATGATCCATTTCAAAGGGCAGGGGAATGCAAAATAAACTAGATAATGCATTATAATGCATGCATTTCCTGTCTTTCTAGAGTTGCCACCTTCTGACTAACCTTCAAAATCAACTACAGTAGTTTTCCTGTGAAGACTTCATTGTATCTGACAGTGTAAATCATCAAAGCTTGCAGTGACTGGGATGCAAACACAGGCCAGCAGTGGAGGGCCAGTGCCCGACGTTCTCTGGGATGCAGCAGGTTCTCACAAAGGGCTGGCCCACAGCACAGCAACAGGGTCTCAGTTTGCTGTGTGGTAGGAAGGGCTGTTCCAACAATTACCTAATATTGCTGCCTCCATCCAGGGATTTTTTACATCTCCCATAACAGTGGTGGGTTGGAGTTATGCACAGACCTTTTATACAAGTGGACAAAATATATTCCCAGTGTTTTCAGAGACATTGAGAGGCGTCATGGTGATCACAGACTCCACAGCTGCAGAGACCTCCTACACAACATTAAATTATCTAGTATATTGATTTGAAAGAAGACTTGAATAGCTCCAGGCTTCCGTAATGAGAAAGCAAACAACCACTCCGAATTTAAACAGTTTAGAAAGAAAAGATAATCCAGCAGCTCTATTGAAAAGTCTGATAACAGACTCTCCCTTACTAGGGCACTTCACTCTGAGCTCCTGTTTCAAACTACAGAATAAGCAGCTGTTTGAAATGGCAGCTATCTCAAAATCCCTACAGATACTGCAAAAGAGTTTGGAGTATCTGTTTTTCTTAATTGTCTACATACTCATTCCCACACTCAATCACCAAATCCACCTTGCCACTTTCAAAATAGGGATCTTTGTCCCTTTAGCCAGGCAGGTCTGAAAGACGTGCTGGAAGAACAGTTCCAAGTTCTGCACCCTTTATAACCCAGACTTTACATATTTATGTTCACACACATCAGACTGACTGCATACACATAGTTCAGAAGCCTGTGTCCCAGCAAGGGCTGCAGTGGGCATGCCTGAGATTTCTGAATATTTTTCCTTTATATGTTTGAAGGACAGCCACAGGTTGGGACAAACACTCAATATCCCCAGAGATCTTGCAGATTTGATCCTTGAGCAGAAAGTAGAACATATCTGAAAGAATCTGGATATATGGCTGGACTATGTAAGGGATCTGTCCAACCAACCATCCATCACACTCAGAGGGATGCTGTTAGCCATTCTCTGAGGATGTGTAGCACAACTTCTGTCCTGCATTCTACCTTCAGCAGTTTGAAAATCTCATTTGTTATGTTGTGCCACTTACTGATGGCAAAATGAAATTAGTATTGTGCTTCTGGAAAAGTAACACCTAAAACTCTGTTAATCTTACTGGTGGAAGGGAATGTCTTTCTTTAACCAATAAAAAACTGCAGTAAATTGGGGTTTTAATTGTCTGTGTACAATACTAATTCTTGCTTAGAGTGAAAGCAAAAATGGAAAAAAAAGCAGCAAATGACAATTTTATAAATAATCATAAAATTTTTAATTGTTTTGAATTTTATGCATATAACATACTGTATTTGGTGCAGTGTAACAGAAATACTGGTTCTGTAGAATTTTCGCTTTTAGTAATCTGGCATTTCAATTTCTACTTCCTTTTAATTGCTGCCTCTTACAGCCTTTGAGCAGCTGAACAACATTACAGATTATTTAGCTGAATAAACATCCTAGCAAATATGCTTTATCATCATGAATCGGACAGTGCCTGGTTACTGCACTGAAACTGAATATCAAAAGCTGCAAAAGTATTTTCAAGTTCTTCTTTCTCTTTTCTCACATCTTCAAGAACAGATTAAGGATGGTCTTTATCCTTTAAAGTCAACATCTATTTTTATCCTGATTTTGTGTCATATGTTCTTTGTATTGGTGTAAGAACAGAGTGACAGTGCTTATGTCCTTGGGTGAAGTCTAATTATTTTGTTTCTGATGGAAATTTTGAGATTCTCAGTAAAATAATTTGTTTTCATTTTCGACCTTTACACAATAATTTTACATAAACACATAGCATCTTTACTTTCAGTAGAGAATTTTGCTGCTTTTATGTGCAACTTTTTTTGTTCAATTAGCTCTACATGTATTATATGGCATCTGACATCTGTTCATTTAGAAGTATCATTGCTTAACATGGATTTTCAGGTTTGTCTGCTGGGAGGGTTTAGGTTGGATCATTTATTTCTTCCTGTATACCACTCTATGACCAGACTGCTTTATATTATACTAATCAGAAATTTCATGGCATGAAAATTGTGGGCCTGTGAACTTTTTCTTCTTTTTGTATTATTTTGTATAAGTATGAACCTGGTAAAACTGCACCAAATGTAATATATCATTGTTTGGATATTGGCTTGGACTTCTATGGAGTGGTCCTGTGTCTGAAGTAACTGATTCAATTAATAATTTACTTCATCAAGTTCCTTCAGTGGGGACTGTCCATCGATAATGAAGTTGTTTTATTGTAAACATCTAAAATCCATAATACAGGAAACCACATGAACGCTATCAGCAACTTTGCATTCTTGTTTACTAAAGGCAGTGTTATTATAAATGAGTTTGAAAACGTCTATGGGAATGCATTGCTATGGTAACTGGGATCCACAACAGCAGCTGCTTGCTCTTCATTGCTGTTGCATATTTACATTAAAGCTGACAATGCCTCTTCATTCAATTTTAACATGTATAGCCTGAAAAAAAGACATCAGCATTTCAAAAGCTACACATCTGATGTCAAATGCAGCCAATCTGTGAGTTAGGTTTATTTAGTTTTTTTGTTTCAGTCTTAGAGTTGTTGAAAAACATATAAAACCTTAGCTTTAACATGATTTTGTGCCATGAGAACTTACTTTTCCATACTGTTTTGTCAAATTCAAAACATTAGATGATTTTCCAGTAATTCAGTTTCAAAAAATGCATTTGCTATCCTTATTTATTGATTGTTGCAGCATTATAGTCAATAGTTATGAAGAAGTTTTTGTCCCTTGCCAGCCTTTCTGGGAGGAATCTATAACTGGGGCTTCTGTTCCATTTTTTAATGTCCCATACAGTAAGAACTAAAATCCAGTCAGATGGCCTCCAGCTCTGTGCTCTGTTTGGTTTTACATTTCAGAGATGTCTTTAGACCTAAGCAATGCCATTGTGCTGTGCCATTGAGACAATTCCTAAACAGAGTGTCTTTTGGTCCAGCGGGCAGAGGAAATATGAAATGTGTTCCTCATGTCAGTAAAATAATCACATCCATCTTCTTAGAAATCTTGTCAGAGAAGTATTTTATGTTATCCCTTCCTTAAAGATGAGGAAAATATAACACAGAGAGATTACAAGTCAGATTGAAATCTCTAGTATTACTTGTAGAAGTAGAGTATTACATGGCATAGAAAAGGGTTGAAAGAATTAAAATCTGAACTTACTTTTTGTTGTGCTGGTCCTGTTAAAAAACAAACCATAAACTAGGACTGGAAAAGATTCAGAGAAGAGCTAAAGGTTGACCAAAAATACAACTTCCTTCCTAGAAGACATGAAGTAAACTAGGACTATTGGGTTTGAGAAAAAGATATCATGGAAGGGTATGATAAAGTACAAGGTGGTGAATGTGATGGAAAGGCTGGGTATGTCTCAGAAGTTCTTCAGCTTTTCCACCACCAGAACTACAAGAACCAATTAACCCTGATCCCCCAAATTAAGCTTGTAGCATCCTGTTTCAGAGTAGTAAGTGCTGCACTGGGTGACAGAGCTGTGGAACTCCAGGCATTGCAAATGGCCGGAGTTTCTCTTGGTTCCAAGGAAGAATGGAGAGTTCACAAAAGAGAAGCACACTGGTGCTAACCAAGTACATGGAAACTGACTTTGGAAGTCCCTGAGCTGAAAAGGATTGCTCAGGTGCAAAAAGTCTGCAGAAGGATTAGGCAATAGTCCGTGTACACCCTATTGCTGCTGCTTCCTAGACATCCATTCCCTGGACGTGCTTCATGACAGGCTGCTGGTCTACAGGGACATCTGCTTTGGCCCAGTAGCTTGTCCCTAAGGGTCCATACCCTGCAAACAGTATCGCCTTTCAAAGTATAAAACAACCATAAGATATTTAGTTTTACTATATTTGTTTTTCACACATGAAACAAATGCAAATATTTGAACATTGTTGGCAGATCAACTGTTTGACAGTGGGTCCATTATTATTCTGTTTATAAAACATTGCATCTTCAAATGCTTCAACTTCAGTGTAAACTGAAGGCCTAAAACACTTGCTTTCATGTCCATTTATTGATACATTTTCTAAAACCTAATTGAAAGTTTGCTGTCATGGGGATGAATCTTCTAAAGGATGTAGAAGTTCTGTTAACTGCATTTTGATAACTTCTGGGAGTAGGGAACATAATGTGAAATCACGGAGCTCATTAAAATTAAGTCATACTGGAAGAAACAAAGAAACAGTTGGTGACTCTGAAAGTACTTACCACAGTCATGAAACACAGAACTTGACTTAGAAAGAGCTGCCACAAAGGATGCTACTTTTTTTAATAGCTGAGGTTTTTTCTATTCCTTTATCACTGTCACTTAAGGTACATTCATACCACTCCTGCAACACACACACCACGCCCCTGCGAGCAAATCTCGCCACATAAACCCAATACAGAAATCGTTGAGAAAATTAAGTATTTGAATATGCTATACTTGCCAAACAACCTTAAAGCTTCACCTAGAAGATAAATAATTACCTAAAGTAAAAGAGAAACTAAATTAATTTTACTGTGGTACAAAGTATGTGCTAGAACAAGTTATGACAGCTAATGAGAATAATAGTAATGAGGAATATAAAGCTAAATTTTAAACTACGATAATAGGAGTTAAGTTTTTGTAAGGAGGGTTAAATACAAAGAATGAAAACAGAACATAGTACATACTGATAAACATGTTTAAAAATTAAGATTTGATGTAGAAAAGATAGAACACAGGAGCTGGTAGATAAATTCAAGCTTTAGCAAAGGGCTGCCAATATAACAGTGTCTTTAAGCAGAGCTTCTGAAAACACTGCAAACTATTGATAATAATTATAGTCAAGGGACTGCACCATTTTAAGAATATTTGCTTAGGAAAGGAAGATCTGAAATTAGCTTCTAATTAGAAAATGTTGCAGTCAAGATCAAATTTCCAAAGTAAAGGTTTAAACTGTGAAAGTGTTACCAAGATCCACTAATGGCCTACATGTCCTTCCTTAACTAAGGCTACTCTTTTTTCCTGTGAGGACTCTTCCCAAGTTGTTTTCTCCTGTGTAGGTCATAACTGCAGTCACAGACATCTCAGCTGTCAGCACTGCTGCAGTGTTCTGGAGGTACCAGTGCCAATTCCTTAAAGGTTCAAATGTCACTGGTAAATGAACCACTCATTTTAAACACAATTATATCAGAGAAGTGAGAGCATGAAGAAAGTATGTGTCAAAGCAACAAACAGCAGAGGGGTTTTGAAAAGGCATGGAAGACTGAGTCACTGAAAACAGCACTGCTAAAGGGAATTAAGGTATTTCTGCTTTAATGCTAAGTGTTGGATAAAGCTCTAATTTCTATGGAATGGAGAAAATCCACAAAAGGTGAAATGAGGCTTTTATAGCTTACAGTAGTGGATAAAACCAAACTAGTTCTGTTACTCTTGTATGATGCAGAACACATAGAGAAGCAACCCGGAGAATAACAAACCACACCAGGACAGACAGATTTTAAAAAATTGTAAGGGCTATGCTTTCAAAGAAAAGTCTGACCACATAAGAAATTAGCACATGTCTTCCCCAAAAATATAATTCAAAAATAATTTAAATTTTTTTTCTTAACTGTTGAAAATATTATTTAGTGCAGAATTTGCACTATTACTATACAGGAGCTATGAAAAGTTCCACATTGTCTCATGAGATGAATTAGTTTAATCTAGGAAAAAAATCTTTCAAAAGTGTTTGTCTAATAAAAGAGATATTTATCTGCAGCAAGGAAATAATTATCTAGAACAATTTTACCTTGGCTTATGCAGGCAGATTTTTACTTCTTAGTCAAGCAACCACCGAGGATTCTTAAAAATTCAATAAAACCAAAGTGTACTGGAAGCAGAATTTTCTTTCAATGTTGCAGGCTGGTTTACAAGTTTGGAAAATAAATTTTTGCTGAGGGGTGGAATCCCCTGTGTCAGTCAGCACCTACTGCAGCCAGTGCCTGTTGGGTCAGAGCTGACACCAGCTCTTGCCATGGAGGCACAGTTCACTTCCATCTACCTGCAAAGTCCCACAGAGCCGTTCCACTGCTGTCCCACAGGCTCATAACAAGTTGATAACAAGCGTAGAAAGGTTGAGGTTTCATGGAGTCAGCTGAAATCAACCCACACTGGGCACACATTCATCAGGGAAATGGGCTACACGATCTTCTGACTGCCTTTGCATTCTAAATTAATCTGTGATTCTGTGATTTTTCCAATTCACACTTGCAGAATAAACTGTTGGTCAGTTAATCAATGGATTTAGCTTAATCAAGAGGTAGCTTTCTTAAATTTAATTGTATGCAGTATGTAAGGCATACTGTCCATGTCCTTTCATGGTCTAGGAAATATGAAGCTCATGAAAACCCAACAATAGTAGATATACTGGAAGGAGAAAAATGAATCTGATATATGTAGTCATCTGCTTAACACTCTGCTGAGGCTTTGCTGAGAAATAAATAACAAATTGCTGTCAAGTTGTGTAACTTGAAAGCCAGTTCTAGCTAGTTTTGGCTTCAGCCAACAGTTTCACATATGGAAAAACATATAGTGCTTACCCAGCTTTGCAGATGGACATGGTAACAAGGCCTACATGTTTGCAGACCTTGTGACAAGGATGACTAGAATAAAGAGATCCTGGTTACTCATGCCTCAGGCTTCCCTGAAAGGGGGTTACATCCACACAAGTGGGTTTAGATAGATCACAACCACAGCAAATTCAGCTCAAAGGTTGGTACCTGCTGGCCACTCTGTGTTATATCACAAGGTGTCTTCACACTGAAGTAGTTTATCCAGGGAAGTTGCAGATGAATTACAAAGCAGCCTGATTTTGTGTCTAAAGTTTGACTTAAGAATCACAACATGAAATTACACAATTTCTAGCATGCACTCATGGAAATGAATAGAGCTGTACTTTGTAATTTGCACTCCAAAGAAACTTACTTTTAGGGATCTGAGGTCATAGGATTGAGCAGGAGTATTAAAGAGTGCCATTTTATTAAAATGGCATGTCTTTCAAGTTCAAAAACTCACATTTCAGAGCAAGTTTTGCAGCAGTCCTTATCTACTACTGATACATCTCATACAAGGGAGAGAAGAAAAAATGAAACAGCCTCACCAAGGAAAAACATCAAGAGTTTCATCCTCTATCTAAAAATTCCTACAGAGACAAGGTCAGTTAAATTACATACTTTCTGTACTTTACTCCAGCTAACAATCTGCGGGTTATAATGCAAGAACACAAGGGCTCAAATAGATTTTTCTGCCATGGTGTGCCATCTGGCACAGAGCAGCCTCACAAATGCTGCTTCCCTGCTCTGCTTCCGCAGATCCAGTGACGGCATAATTGTAAGCCCTGTCAGTTTTCAGCAGCAAAGTCAGCTTAATGCAATCTATCTGTAGGTATCAAAGTCACTCATGCCAGATGCAGATGTTTCATTGCCCAAACTTAAAGATGTAATTCTATTTCCATGCAGAAAAAAAATCTCCAACATTGGAAGTACATTTGAAAGTGCAGGAAGATTAAAACAAAAAGTAGGGGATTATATCTGGGACTGGTTGGTGTATTGGTGCTTAACAGAATAATGCATTAGGCAGCAGCAGATGAGTTATTTCACTGCTATGGTACCAAATTGTGATCTTGTTCTCCTCTGACATGAGAAAGATGTGGATCTGCTTTTAGTAAGTGCAGTAACACAATGAACCATCCTGCAGTCACTGCCTAAGTGCTCCCAAGCAGCACTGTCAGTGCCTCTCACTACTGAGGCAAGGATGTGTGTCCTTGTGACTTGGGTTTCAGAGCGTGCAGAACGATGCTCAGATGTGTGGCAGTGCTGGGATGCTGCACAGATGGTGACTGGAATAAAATTACTCTTTCATTTGTGACTCAACTCAGAGTCCAACCTTGTGTCTCCAGCAGGGACAGGACAGAAGACCAACTCACTGCAACAGCTTTTTCTCTTTCAATTAAATTCTTTAAATATCTGTCCAAATGCTGCTGTTGAAGATGAAAATCTTGCTTCCTAGACATTAATGGTACAAGGAAAAAACATTGCAGAGTTTATAGTAAAAGTATCATGTATGAAGACATGCTAAACATTGAGGTCTGCTGTTCTAAAAAATACCTTTTAATACATAGATTCCATGCTAGTTTTCCCCCACACTTATTTATGTATGGCACTGACTGGTGTTGATTTCATCTTCCTCAGTAAATTATTCAGTATTCAAGTAAACAGAAGATGCTCCTTCAACCCATTTATGATGCAATATTGTTCAGTTGAGTTAATATACATCTCACACTTACAGGTACACAAAGAAATTGGGCATGCTCACATTTGGCAACCATAATTTTGTACTCCTGCAGGCAAGGTTCCAGCTTTCTGTGATTCTGCAGTTTTAGAAATGCCATTCTCCCATGCAAACCTTTGTACATAGTAGAAGTAACTTAAAAATGAAGGTTTCTGAATTACACTCCATAGTTAAGTGCTTAGAGAGCAAAGATATCTTTGATTACTGCAAATGGGACTGAAGCAGAGGGCAGTGGGAGGGAAAGTCCTCTGTACAGCTATTGGCAGCATTTCTTCAAAATAAAGGGTTGGGCATGGTGACATCAAGCCCCTCTATAGCTGGATATGTTACTTTAGAAAAATGTTGAATTACTTTGGCAATTCATTACACTTCTGAACACTTGGCCTGTAACTACTCAGGAATCCCAAAATAATTTGCAAACAGAAATAAATTATATCCTACAAGTCATAAATTATAACTACCCTATAGAAAAAAATGTGGAAAAGTCAGGAAAGGAATTCAAATGTCTCAGATCTCTCATATCTGGACTTTGGAAGAAGCTGACTTCATTAGTTCTACATTTATTATTAGCAATTTTCACTCTGAGTTTGTCTTACCAAAAGCATCAATTTCCGAAAAAGAAGTGCCATAGCTCCCAAATAGTCATGCTGGGTTCAAAGTAAAAGGGAAAAAAAAAACATTCCATTATTGGGAAGTGGCTTCCTAACACCTGTGTGCTTTTGAGACAGTTTTTCTCCTGGTTTACAGGATCCGTGTTTTGAGTGATGCTGCCTGCTTCCAGCTCCATCTCAACACTAGTCTCAGTATTGAGGGCTCAGAGTTTTTCCTTGACTCTACATATTAGCTGAATTTCCCTGTCCTTGCTGTATGAGTTTTCTTACAAGATGATGTGACTGTCCCATAGGAAATGGTTTCTGCCTCTTCATGAAAGAGAGATGGAACCAATTCCCACTTTCTTTGTAGATGTACTTCCCTGAGCTGTAACATTTGTCCAATGTTTCAAGAAAAGCAAGGTGGAAAAATATGGGGTGATTTCTTGTGAAGGGTAGTTTAATTCCAAAACCCCTTTTATATTTTCCTTCAAGATTTTGTAATCACTGTCTGTTTTTTGTTGTTTGCTGTTTTGTTGGGGTTTTGTAAGAAAATCCATCATGTGAAAAGGAGTAGGAGGAAAAGATCCTATTTATAAAGCCCCAAGTTTTTACTGTTATTTAAGAAATAAATATCTTTTTCCCCCACTAACACTGTATTGACTTCTATTCAAAAAGCAACTTTTGCTTACAGATAATGCTGGAAACAAAAATTATTTACAGTACTTTTGAAAATATTACCTCACTTACAGGAAGATGTTTGGACTATTTAAAGTAATTTTACTGCCTCCTTAGGACAAAGAACATATTCTATATAACAATAGTATGTGGTATTTAAAAAAAGGTGGCCTTAAGTGCCTAAATTCAGATGGAAAAATATCAAATGGGATTTGTTTTTACAATGAATTCAGACAGAATGACAGAACACAAGTAACAAGTAGTGATTGTTTGTTTTCATGGCAATATCACCTCTATGAACTGCAAAAAAAAAAATGTGTCTGGTTTAGATTTAGATGGCACAGAAAGAAAAAGCCAAGCTGAAAACAACAATAATTTATGGCTGAGCAGATGGCAAATCAAGCTAACTCTAGATTTAGTTCCTGAGATGAAGTTCTGTTTAAAATACATTGTTTACCTGGCTAGCTGTTCTTATGGTCCCTTCCCATCTACTGCAAATGAGTGATAAATTTGAGGATTGTCTCAGGGAGTTCTTGCAATATCAAAAACTGCCCTATTTTCCTTTACAAAATTATAATTTTAATATGAATTCTAAAATTGTTAAGGAAGGACATAAAAATTTGCCAATTCCCATTTGGTATCCAAATATTCCTCTATTTGTCTACCATGACTGCAATTCAATTTAAAAATTATATCTTAACCTACCTTTTAAAATGCTGTATATCTGTTGAAATATTACATGAAAACTTATATGATACACTTCCATTTAAAAAAGCAATATAGTAAGAGGTTTGTCTCAGCATATAATATTTCATTTTGAGGATATGCTGAATGATGTTATAGCAACTATAAATAATATATTAAAATATTTTTGCTAACTTTTTTTCCTGAGAAGTCTAGCTCTTAAGTGAGAGGGTAATTATTAAATTCCATGGAGTTGTTTTCTATGGAGAATTCAGAAGGGGATTTTGAAATCTGAACTTTCATTGGGAAAATACAACCCAATGTAATATCAGAATACCATGTATTTTTCATGTGTTACTATTGTAACACATGAAAAATAATGTTTTGTTGTTATAAAACATTTTTATAGCCACATTTCAAATGTTGTTAGTAATAATATTATCTTTTTTAATTCATAATTCCTAGATAGAGAAACAAATCCCATAGCCAGATAATGGTATTTTCAATTTTACTTCTTTTAAAACCCCTAAAATTAAATCAATGTAAATGGAGCTCAAGGAATTGCTTTCTTTCAAAGGGAATAAGTGACCATTTGCTCACCCATGCTGAAATGGATCTTTCAACAAAAGGCCATATTCAAAACCAGAGAACAGATAAACATAATAGCCTGTGTTTTGCTGGCAGAGTCTTCCAGAGTGACAAAGAGAACCTTTAAGATTGCACAGGAATGTGGCAAGCTTGTTTTATGATGTAATATATCCCATTTAACACCCCAGAAGTACCCTGGTGGTTTGGTTTTGGGTTTTTTTCCCCCTTGGGAAATATTGTGAAATATAGGAAGCACTACATTTAAAGGCTATTTCTCTATACATTTAGAAGGTGGGAAGAAGCTCCAAGCAACAAGAGGAATGCTCAATCTTTATGAGTGTTCTGCCTTCACATCCAGTAAAAGGTAACTGGTCAGTAAGTTCCAATTTCTCCTCTCAATTTCTCCTCTTTTCCAAAACCAGTTCAGTTGATTCCTCTTTGAAGTGCCAGAATATGTGGATGCACAAAAGATCTGGGGTCTGCTGCTCCAAAACAAATTTCAAAAGGATTGCTGTGAGACACTGATCTAACAATCCCTTACTTATGGCTCTTTCCATTTAGACAATCTTGTTTCTGGTGGGCGAGGCCCTACCCTGCAGTCCTCTGCACACCTGCAGGGCTGTGCTCAGCAGGCAGGGTGTTGCCAGGTTTGGACTCTCAGCCATGGTGGAGAGAACATTAATGCAAGAGTTGAAGCTGTGCTCCATGTCAAGCACCAACAGATGTAAATCTATGTCCAACACACTTTTTCCTTTTTTTCTTGCTAGAGTTGCTCTATAAGGAGCAACTGTTTCTCCTGACCTGCAATGGAGGAAGGAGACTGGCAAGGGAAAGGACAAGGTGGATAAAGAGCACTGTTAACAGCAGGAAAATCACAAGTCTCAGCTTAAATAACTTCCTACCATTTTCTGTCTGGGATACTTAGCTGATTTATCCTAAAATTCTTTTCTTGTACTCCCAAGAATGTTGGGCAGATATGCTGTTTCCTCCCAAACAGTGTCTAACCTGTGAGAGACAAGAACATCCACAGCAGTCTCAGTGTCCTGGCAGTGCATTGTTTAACCAGATGAGCATTTATTAGGGAGCACTTGTCAGAAAACAGGTGTGATTTGAAGACTCACAAATCTGGCTTGTTCCAAGGCTTTAGTACCTTGGGATGGTGAGCCCCAGCAGTCCCTCTCCCTACCAGGGCCAGAGAACTGCTGCAAGCTCTACTGTAGGGCATGGATGGAAAGAACAGCCTCAAACAGAGAATAATCTTTGACCTCTGACAGCAACAAACACAGCCTTGGGTTGGTTTGTTGCTCATGTCAGATAATGTACTTTTACTCGAAGGGCATAGAAAATAATATCTTTCTTTCAAATACCAGAACACAGTTTGTCTGTAAAGCATACAAGAATTCATTAGATATCCAAGCAGACTGTGTGAAGAATCTAAAATACATTGTGTGTGCATGTTAGAAGACAGGACAAAATTCTTCATATGGCTCAGAAATAGAACAGATTACACAGAACACAATTTATAAAGCTTTTTCTAGCAAAGCAGAAAATCTCACAAAAATTAACGATCCCCAAGAATTTTTAGTATTTCAGTCTCCTATGTCTTCCATAACAGACTGGTGGAAGATGTTCATGTAAAGCCTAAGAAAGTGAAACTTAAGCAAGAAAAGCAGCAGTTCTAATGTTACTCCATGTCCAAACTGACAGAGGAATGAAAATGCTGGAGTCACCATAAGATGCTTTGAGTACAATGGAATTTATGTATGACTTTTGAATTTCATCTCTACATTATAAATTCTTTTGTGTATAAAACTCAAAATTCTAACACTACTGAATGCAGTACTTTTTTGCTTTCTCTCTCTTATACCTGCAAATTAAATGCCCAGAAAAATAAAAAAACCCAGAGAGACACTGAGCATCTTCAAGCCCAATCTTAGCTAGCTCAGACTTTGGATGAGATGACCCTTGAAGTCCCTTCAAATCTAAATTATTCTTTCATTCTGATTTTTTGGTGCTAAATTAATCAGAAATTCAAGAAGATAATTGCACAGGATTCACAATAGATCATTGTTTACAATTCATGAGCCTCTACTCACAGAAAGCCTGGCATTCATAAACAGTAAGAACAAGCATTTTGACCAAAGGCTTGTGTACAAACAATGGAGTGCCTAAATGCTCTTTGACCAGCACATGAAACTGATCACCAGAGGAGAGCAGAATTCATAAGAAACGACTTTTTTCATGATTCATCTTAGGAGTCTTGCACAGCTCATCTTTGGAGAGCAGAAGAAAGAGAAAATCAAAATGACTGCTGCAGCAAGAAAAAAATGCCAGGTTTTGAGGAAATTATATGAAGGGAAAGGAGAGATAGGTGAGTCTGGATTCATTCTGTATCTTGCTCTGGGTACAAAAAAAAAAATGCTACAGAGCAATGAGCACACCAAAAGCATGGGAGTACCATCAGAGTACCATCAGTTCCTGATGCTCTTTCTGCAGGCATCTGACAGTACCTGGGGAGCAACTCTTGTAGAAATGCACACACAATATGTGCTTGATACAAGGTGTCACTTTTTCAGCTGTAATGGCAAGGTCTCTCCATTTCTTGCTTTCCCCTTAGCAAATGAAAATCTCTACTCTGTTCATTCTGGCCTAGCTCTTCCTAAAGAGATCAATGGCACTTATTTCAGGTACTTCTCTTTCATCTAGTCATGACTGCTTAAAATGAGCAGATTGTCACACAAAATATGCATGGTACAAGTCTGTAAGAGGACTTCTTAGGTTTTTAATTTTGCAGCAGCTGTTGAAGTGGGCATGTCAGATTTGTTATTCTGGGCATGCTGAAAATGAGACATTTTGTAATCTTGCCTGTAACTTAACCCTTACAGATGGGATCAAGGGTAAGAACTGTTCTGACACAAACTCATAGCAAATTTCCCCATAATTTCACAGAAACAGTGAAGGAGAGAGGAGAAAGAAGGGAAAAATAATGAGTTCCCAAAGAGGCTGCCAGATAAAAGCACAAATGTCTACAACAGTCATAATATGTGATAATTCGGGTACACCCAAATGAAACAAACATTTGTGGATGGACACAGCAAATACAGTGATTTCCAGCCTCAGCTTCTACTTGAATGGGATTCCTGTGACTTTGAAAGTATCTCCAGGATACCTTAAATAGAACAGAAATAGCTCAAGGACAAAGTTGACTTTAAGACATTCTTCAGAGGTCATTCCCATAGTGTCAAAAAAAAAAAAAAATTCAGGGATACTGCCAAGAAATAACATCCTTTGGAAGAACAGCATTACATCTACCTTTTCAGTAGGGATACCTCTTCTGTGAAATGATGATATCTCCTTGAAAATGTTTACTTTCTTGTCACTATTCCCACACAGCAACAAAAGGGAAACATTTCTCCTAGAAGAAAAAGAAATAGTCTAAGTACTTTAAAGATTACAATTTTTGTTTCACAATTCTTTTGTTTAAAAGAATACACATAGGTCCTCACAAGGACTATGATATGTTTGATCTGAGAATTGACTATTTAGTCACAGAGTTTCTATAATATTCAAAAGAAAAAGATTATCATTTAAATCAGACTTTACTGAAATACAGTCACAGACATCAAAGCTTTGTTCCCAGGTTCAGCTGTTACTGACTGAATGAAGCCATACCCTGTTGGCCACAGTGCTGAAAGTGGATTCCTTTTGTTATTTATGGACAGAGGAGTTTAGGATCAAACTGTGGTCGAAGTTAATGGCAAAACTCCCACTGACTTCAATTAGAACAGAATTTGGCTCACAGTCTCATTACTGAGCATAACAATTAAAAGAAGCTTTTACAAGCTGTATTGCTGTGTAAAAGGGCATGAACCATGTAGCAGATTTCATTGAACCCACAGCCAACAGTCATTGCTATAGCAACTGAGGTTCTAACAAAGGTAGTCACTGTCTCTGTAATCATCAGGTGTCTCTATAGCAACTAGAGTTTCCAGAGAACAAGAGAAAAATATTTGAAAACTGTCAGTTGGAAGAAAAGAGGTTTGTGAATTAGGAGGTTGGAAGCAAGAGCAACGTTGGGATAAAACATGGCTGGGAGTAAAGAGAAATGATTGTCCCAGACATACACAGGGAATGGCAAAGGAACAGATAGCACAGGCCAGGAGGTAACTGGAGATGAGAGAGGCCTTCCCTTGGGTAAGGAAAGCAATGTGGCACTCCAAAGAGATATTCCCAGATCTAAATTAGTTATGTTTTAGACATAATTCTTTAAAGAAAAACTGGTCACTACGAAAGAGTCCAGGGTCTGCAATAGGAGTTACAGTCCACCAGGATTTTCAAAAGCACCTGCCTGCATTTCTTCTGCCCATTTCTTGTGCCCACATTCCTTTACAAACATAGCCCTGTTTGTCTTCAAAATGGAAGAACACAATCTGTTCTCTTGAAACGCGGCTGCAGATAGCACAGTACAATTATATAGAAATAATGATAACTGCTCTTAATGTTACTTATTTACAAGTTTTTAAACAGTGTTGAAATGAAAAAAGGAACAGCTGCTGTTTGGATACTGATATAGACGAAAACAGCAGTGTTAATTACAGGTCTGTTTCTGTAAAATACGATTTTAGGCTCTGAGGTATGCAGCAGGGTTATCTGCACATAAGAAAGGCCAGCGTGTGTAAACCTAAGTCCCCAAAAAAATAGTTTAGGGATATTGGCAGAACCTATAAAATAATAAATTTATACTAATCTGATTCCTACTGCTCTAATGGAAATAAGAATTGGGACATGATGTTTAGTTTAATTAGGAATTATTGAAAATGTTCATGTTCACAAACTAAAAGTACTTCAATGGGATCAGCATGCTTCCTCTGAAAATAAAGTCACAAAGTAATTACAGATTCCAAATGGGATCCAATGCATTGCAGTGCATCCAACACTGATGCACTGCAATGCTTTGTTTAAATAAACCAAAACCTATCTTTAACCTGGAAAAATTATAAAAGACCGAGTAGTGCTCGAGTCAGATTTCCATTTCACGTGTAACGAGAGCCCTCTAGTGGGATGTGCTTTCAGATTCGACTCATGCAAAAGAGCAGCCCTTGTCATGCAAGGCAGTTAAATCAGGTGTGTGTTCCTGCATTCCTTACTAGCGTTTTGTTACAACACAATGCAATAATGTAATATAATTTGTATCTGAAACAGAAGTCACCAAATGACACACTGATGAACAAAGAACCTGAGTAAAACAAAAAGCACTGTACCAAAATACTTTTTCAGGCAGCCTTTGGGGGTTTGGGGGGGTTTGAGTTTGGTGGGGTTTTTTTTAAGCCTTAAATGGCAATGACAGTCAGGATCTTTGCTGCTGTGTTTTGGCCATCCTGAATTCAGCAGTTTTTTATGTATTGCTGATTACTCAACACAAGTGTGGGCTATAAATATCATCAGCCCAGGAGAGCTTGATCTCCATGAAAGCTGCTTCAAACCACAAGGACCTCCCAACATGCAGAAAGCCAAGCACACCTGGCAGAAGGCTGGTGTGGATGAAGGAACACCTGGCTGAGCTCAAACAGGAAAAGGAAATAGAGAAAAGGAAGCAGAAGCAGGTAACCCAGGAGGAATACAGAGACCCTGCCTGAGCACACAGAGCTGTAAGGCAGCAGGGATGGAAGGAAAAGAGCAGCAAAAGTGGCTCCTGCAAGTGTACCCCCAGGCTCAGTGGGGCAGAGAAATACTGACAAAGGACACAGAAAAGACAAAGGAATTCAATGACATTTTTGCCCCAGTTTTTAGCACACACATTCCAGCTTGTAGCATAGTCTGTGACTGATGGATTGCCTGCTTTTATAGGAAACTAAACTTAAACCAGCATATATGCACAGGTCCACAGTTCTAAGAGTTGAACATGAGTCAGGTCCCCAAAGTAGTCTACCACCAGGAAACTGTAATTTAGACAACTGATAAAAGGATACAAATTATCTAGATTGTTTTTTAGTTTATTAAACAATAAAAGTAATACCACGGGGCAGCAGTTCAAGCTAAAAACAAGCATTAAACTCACAGAAGTGAAATGCAAAATACTTCCTTCATAATCCTGACATTCAATTGCGTGGATTAATTTAAACTGCATAAACAGGTAATATCAGTTTTCCTCAATTTAGTAAGAAGTTTTCCTCAATTAGTAAGAAGTAATTTAGTTCTGAACCTGTTGGCTGAAACTGTCTAAACTGGAACAGATTAACTTTCCTGTAACTACTCATAGAACCAAAGTGCTTCCTGTCTTTTGAAGCTTTTATTTCTTCAGACATGCTGGCATTTCTGTCTTATCAGTGAGAAAAGCACACATGAGCATTTCAGGTCTGTCTAAACTGAATTTGGTCTCTGAAGGTAGATTCCAGCATGATGAGCTAGTTGTTACATCACAGGGTGCATCAAATTTACTCATGCTCTAAGGGGAGAAAAGATTTTCTTGTGTTGATACGATGCCTCTGGACAGTGACATATGAGCAGAAGGATCACATGTCTTGGGAGATTTAAAGTCCAGTTCCACTCAATTCAATATATATTCATCATAATTAGTACAGTATTTTAATAAATCAGTAAAACATTCTCTGAACCAAAGAGGGGAAAAAAACAAACCAGATTTTACCTTCTGGAAAGAAAGCTGTATTCCAGTAAGCAGAAATTATTCTTAAAGCTATTTTTCAGCTAAGTGTAATAGCTGCAACATAAAGATACATAGATTATGTGGGTTTATTTCTGTCTCTAGAGGCTCTGTGACCCATGTAGATTGAATACCAGCAATATCAAATAAGAAAAACCAGAGTCTGACCTCAGAAAAAAGAGAACAAGATCAATAGCAACCAGCAAATAAACTGGTTTCATAGGAGGACTATTCTAAGCAGTAGAAGAAGAGATTTTAAAATGCACAGAAGCCTGGCAGTTATAAATGATGCTTAGCCCACCACTGTGGGCTTAGTGGCCTTAAGTGGCCTTAGCCCACAGTATTTCCCAGGCAGTTGTATCAGAGCAGGAGCCAGCAAGGCAGATCTTCTTGGCTGGAATGGATTAGAGAAGGATAACCATTTGTGATCCCACTAATCCTGTTCCAGTCTGTCTGGGGATTTCAGGCAAGCGAGCTGTGACAGAACACTTTTTATCTGTGTACTCACAAACTGATTGATTTCTCAGTTTCAGAGTTGGTTTGGCTTGGTCTTTTAATTATATATACAGGTGCACTTGTTTTCAATGTTTGCTTTTACTCTTGTCTGTATTTTTTCTATGCTGGCAGAATTGCCAGTGGTGCTAAAGCACAATATCTTTGCTTGGAATTCCCACTAATTATAATTTATTACCATTTTTACATTATGATCCTTTTCTGGCTTTCTATCTTCCAAGGTGAGAATCCCTCTACTGATTTACAAGACTCCTCTTGCTTTCTATTCCATCTTAATAGTTTCTATTACAGCAGATTTCTACATCTGCCAAGCTAAGGATTATTGTTCTGTGAAATCCATCGAGTTGATGAGGTGGACACAGAAAATTAGACTACTACCTCTTGTTCATTAAAATTAGGAGAAGAAGCAAATACTATTTGTAGTAAGAACACAGTATTATGAGAATTACTTGACATACTGCCTTCCACAAAATCTTGTTTGTCTCTTTCACCTGTTAAGTAATATTGAAAATATCTTCCCTGTGAAAACTTCCTTTATTGACCTGGTAGCCTGTTTTAAAGCCAAAATGTACCTTTCTATTTTACGAAGTTCCCTTCCTTCTCAATTTATCATCTGTTATCAATATTGGAAATATGATGCAGCTGTTGCAACAGACTGTTTTCCTAATTAACCTGCAAACCAACCAGAACTTGGAGAGAAGTTATTCCATTTTTAGGAAGTAAAATTGCTGCAGGGCCTCAATATCCCTAAAAGTAGGTTTATCTGAAATAAAGTGGAAAGACCTGAGCACAAAAAAAAAAAAAAAAATTAACTGGTCACATTGCCAACAGTTTTTCAAGTGAGACTTTATTGGAATCCCAGATAAGGTTTTCTGAGTCCATACTGGTTTTCTGTGTATTTTCCATGGGTAGCTCTCTTTTTTCAATAGAGCTGCTCCTAATCTACTCAGATTCATCATTCTTTACAAAACTATAGTTTGTACATTAAAAAAAAGAAGACTTTACAAGACTAACATCTGTACATAACAAAAATTTGCCTAAGAAACACTGGAGAGGTGATTTGGCTTAATTTAGCTCAAGAGGTTTCTGGCTCTGTGTACCTCTAATAAAAGCACGTGGCATACAGAGAACAATATACAGCCATACCCGTCAGGACAGGGTGTAACAAAACTAACAGGATGGAAACATTTCATGCAGGCTCTTCTATGACCCACAGCTTTCACATTAGCTCTTCTCCATGCACAACTCTGAACATTTGAGGCATCCCTCTAAGTAGCCTATGGGTACCAAATGACACCAGATTATTAAAAGCAAAAAGCATTCCTTAGGTCCTGCACTACTTCATGCCAACATATTTCCCCCAACAATGAATGTATAAAATTATCACTTACAAACATCTTGCAACAGTTATTCTGCCTTAATCACCCCATCTTTGGCATATTTCAGATAGCATATAGTAATGATGAATACAATGGTTGAGAATGCAAAGAAGAATAACAGTTTTAAGATGTCAATTCTGGATTCCTCAGAAGCTGCAACTATGATGAGTGGCTGGGTCTGGAAAGCTGATTTGAAACTGTCTCACACCTCTGAGAGGAAAGCAACCCCTGAACCCCCAGTCCTGTAACATGGTGAGTGCTGTTTAGAACCAGACCTTCCCAAAATTATAGAAGGAGCTTTGGCAGAGTTTAAGCCCCAAGTCCAACACCTGCAAGCCTGATACAAAACCCGAAATTCTGTTCTCATTAAAGCTCTGATCTACTGCAAATTCCTGTAACATGTGATTGCTTCACAAACATGTATCACATTATCTTGTGAGATAGGATTACAAATCTGCCCTATTTTGCAAAAGAGAAAAGGCACCTTTGGAAATTGACACTTATGTGTTTCAAATATTTCACACCACACCTGCTCTAGCAGTAAGACTAAGGAACTCCTTGTTATTTAGTGAAAAATATGAGTTCGGGTAAATGCCTGAGCCTGGTCTCCCAAATCTGAAGTGAATAGTCCAATCACTGGGATTTTCAGAATAAAATTACTTCTTTCATGTTTTGGGCTGCTTCTCCATTGATTTTATTATAAGAGCCTGCAAATTACTTGTTTCATAGGGTGGAAAAGAACTGGCTTTCCTAATAAACAAATCTTTGGGTTTTATTGCAAAAGAAACTGAATGTGATTCTTTTAAATTGATTTTTTGCTTGCTTTTGATACTTCCACATTGGAGATGGAGGATCAGACCCACAAAACTGAGGTCACTTATTTCCAAATTGTGACTATGAAAACGATATCAAGCCTTTATTTTTATTTTTTTCTCCTCTATGAAAGTTATAAGCCTTGGCTATGTGACTAACATTTTTTTAAACAGTTGCATTAGTTGTATATGAAATTGCTACACCAAATTCCCTTACATTATTTTTTAATTCAAAATACAGTATGGAATAATTCTCAAAAAATACCAGTTAGCATTGTTACCCTTGCTTAAAATTGAGTTGCAGTTCATTAGTTTGGGAGGTGTTGTCTAGTTTCTGCCAGCTTTGCATCTCACAGAGGATCCCTTGAAAATTAGTTGAGAAATACAGTTTTGACTTAAAGAACCCTGATCATGTTTGCAAATTATGAGGTGAATCTACACAAAGAAAGAGAAAATGAGGGAAACACAAAGGAGAGAAAACAGTGAAACATGTAGAGAACAAGACAGAGATTGAAAAAATATCTGGTAAGCAAAGAAAAAGCATTGATTAAAAAAATTAGGAGGAAAATAATTTTCTTACAAAGTGAAAGAAAAAAGGGGGTGAAATTTGCTTATGCAGAGGACAAAACTGATTGGTTATTGAGAACAAAATATTTAGACTGATTGAAGAACCAGTGCCTCCCTGAGAACACTCTATTATAAGCTACAGTCCTGAAACCACTGAAAGGATGGACACCTGGGTATTCCTGGGTTATTCCCCTTTGACACCTGCCTGACTTGGAATGGATTTTGTACAGATTAGTGAGCTCCAAAATGTGTTTTTAAAAAAAAAGTTATGAGAATTTAACATCAAATAATGAGAAAATTATCTTCTGTAATGAGCAGTAGAATTGCTGCTTTTTCTGATGAAGATTAGAGCTGGTTTGAAATTCTCTGTATGTAAATGCATTGCAGCCTTGACCATAGACACAAAAGTCCAGGAGTATTTGCTATACATAGAGTTTTTTTACTGTTTTTCTGGCATAATGGAATAATGAATTTAATAAATCAAAACACAAAACCAGCAGAAATTATGAAAAGTATATTCCACTGCATTTTATTCAGTTCAATAGGCAGGTTTAAGTACTTCTAATTACAGGTAATTGGACCCTTGCTTTTATAGAGATTTGTCTTCTGGCAAGATCAATACAAGTGCCTAAATCTTGAAATCCTTATCCATTGATTTGTTTTCTTCTGTCTTTGCACCACAGAAGGGCCACCTTTATTCTGTGTAACTTACATTTAAACATGGGGAAGTGGGAAAGAGGAAAGGTTCTTAAACTTCCAAAATGTAGTGAAAGTTTTTATGCCATTTTTTTAACATAATTTTTTTCCATCTTAAACTGTGAAGACAAAATAGGACTCCTAGGATTCAGACTGGGCTGTAAACTACAGGAAGAAAACATGATGAACACACGCTGAGTTTTGCAACAGAATTTTAGAAATGGAGAGTCTGAGCCTTGGAGGCAATTTGTGCATCCGCAGCCGGAGCAAGCGCAGTCAGTGACACAATCGTACCATTAGAAATGAGACAGGGCAGCTTTAAGAGAGAAACAGGAAGCTGTAACTAGAATCCAGCTGAATTCTGAGCTGGGGCACTTCACCATGAGGCTGCAAATGAAACAGATGTGCTTGCTGTGAATTTCTGTAGTGTCTGGAGTTTTTGTACTAAAGGTGACAACACTTTCCTTCCTGGGATTTTCTTTTTCTTCTTTTATTTTTCACAAACTTTCTATAAAGGGAATGAAATGGAGAAGTTGAAGGAATATGTATCAGTGAAAGATGAAGATCACTTTTATCATCAGGGAGCTGTGGAGCTGCTAATCTTTAACTTTCTACTTATTCTTACAATATTAACAATTTGGTTGTTTAAAAACCATCGATTCCGCTTTCTGCATGAAACTGGAGGAGCTATGCTTTATGGTGAGTATAAATTCAAGTGCCAGCATAACACTGGACTAGTTGCATATTTTTGATGAGGCACTTGAGATCAAGTGCTGACAAAGCTCAGAAATGTGCTGAATTAAATGTCATCAGCTCCCTAAGTGTGGGGTAAAATAATGATGTGACAGCATCTCTCCTGAAGTAGCCAGAGGCTGCCTGGGTAGGGGAGCAGCTGTGATGAGCTGGTTATCCCCAGCATGTGCATTCTGCTCCCTGTGCTCAGGCAGCAGAGAGCTGGGGACTTCACCATTTACAAAAACAGCTGCTTGGGTTTGTCCAGCATTCAAAGCTGTTAGTCTAAGGAGCCTTGTGGATACAGACATGTTGACTAATAAAGTTTAAATTATATTGGAAGCTTTCTTTTGGCTTTGCTCTGTGCCTTTGAAAAGCACACTGAAGAATGTGTCTCAAGTTTGCTCTCAATGCTGTCATTGTAGGGTAACTCTAGCTTGCCTGCCTAGTTCTTATCTTTGATGAAGTTTTGCCATGTAGCATTTCACTCTCACACAGAACTTTCTGCATTGTCCCCCAAGTACTCTGTGGTTTAATGGCTCACACTTACATGTGTAATGACTTCTCCTGGCACGTTCTTGGTGCTGTTTCACTGAGATACTCTGCTGCCATAAGATACATACAGGAAGGCAAACTGTCAAAATGGAAGATAGAAATCAACAGCTCAGCCATTACCTGAGTGCCCGCCTGTTCTGACACATTCTGTGCACACCACATCCTCTAGCACTGCAATACCCAAAACTGCTTTTGTAAAGATGGGTGCCTCTACTGCAGGAGCTTCCTTCTCACTATTGTGCTGTTTGCCATGTGCAGCTGATGGCATTTTATGAAGATTTAGACAAAAGCCAAAACAGAAATGAAATATGAGAGAATACAACAAAACAAAAATAAATAAGTATGGAATTAGAGTTTTAATCGTCATTTGCTTCTGTTTTGCTGCCTGCCCAGAACATACTCTGCACATCATGAGGATAACCTGCTCATATGCTTTGGATTGGTTAAGAGATGAGTGCTCCAGCAGGACAGAGTTTTTGAATTATTAAAACATTCCTCATGATTGTAAATAAACTATCTCTTTAGTCTTGCATTATTTATGGCAGTCTTCAAACAGGAAAGAAAGCTTATCTGTAGGATCTAAAAAGCTAATGATGCCCTTCTTATCCTTCAAAACTTTGGATATGGGTGTATCTTTAACACCATGGAATGGCAATATTGAAAAGAAAGTGAAATTTCAGAGGTCATGAGAGAGGCTGTCAGATCAGCAGGCAGCAACTTTAGGAGAAAATCTTCATGACACCAAGCACTGACAGTGTGACAAGTCCTGCCCTCACTTAATTTCACCTTCCCTTTCCAAACAATTCTAATTTCTACCTTTTCTGCACAAAAAGAGGTTCCAGTCCTGCCAGTTCGCTTTGCTCCAGCCCATTGAGCTATTTATTAGATATGTGAATAGCAATACAATGAACTGATAAACTGCCTTCAGGTGATGGGACAGAGGCACTTATTGCAGTGTGTCCCACAGGATGACAGGTGGGCCCACATTCCTCGACTGTGCCCTCAGGGGAGTAGCAGTGGAGAGGACAGGGAAGGCAAAGTGTGAGGAACACCAGGGGGAAAAAACAATCAGAGCAAGACAAACTCAGGAAGTTTTACAGTTACTGCAAAATGCTGAACAGCCACAAACGGAACACAGCCTGATAGAAAGTGCTATTTAAAGTAGAGAACAAATGAAAGGGGAGGTTGGCTTTTTTTTTTTTATAGGCTTGGTAGCAGAATTCAGTTTTAGGCTGAATAGTTGCAGCAAGAAATAAACCCCAACAATACTGTCTATTTAGAAACTTAAATAACTGAGGTGTATTTTTTTTTTACCAAAGCAATGGTTCAACAATAAGTATAGCTATATTTAATTTTAAAATCTTTCCACGAAGTAAAAAAAACCAAAGGCATTTTGAATAATGCAGAATTAACTCAACATTATTTCACATTCAAGTGTGTGAATATGTATGTGTATGTATATAGCAAGTCATTTATCTTGAAAGTATTTAAGGACTCAAAAATCTTGTTTGTTTTGAGACCAAACTGAAAAATCAATCACAAACAACAAAGAAGAATAAGAATACAGACTTACCTGTTCGTTCATTCATTCATTCCTTGGTTTCTTGGTTTTCCTGAGTCTCAGAGAGCAAGTTTCTCTTCACATCACAGTTGGGTTTGATAAACAACCACTAATAGTAAACTCAACTTAATTCCTGATTCCTGTATACCAGGGAGACAGGAGGGTGTGAGAGAGTTTCCTATCCAAGAGCACACTCAGGAATAGTGTGGGAGATGATCTACACCAGCACTGATGAAAACAAAGCCATTCGCCTGGGGTCAGAGCAGGTGAGCCCTCTCAGAACAGCAGCCCCAGGATGTGGCCTCTTGGTGCTGGAGAAGACACAAGGAGCCAAGAGAACACCAAAGTGCCTGCAGCCACCTCCTGCCAGGCCACATAGCTTTAAATGCCTCAGCCATAAACCATTAGGTACCAAATCCCCCGTGTAAGATGTAAGTCAGGGCCCTTCACATCAGTGCAGCAATAACCCAGAGCTATGCAGTGACAAACTGAGTGCAAGGATCCAAATTGTTCATTCTCCCCAGAATTCAGGTGTCAGGCTCACATAGAGATACCACCACAGCACTGAGTAAGAGGCTAAAACACTCTGGCAAGGAGGCAGCCAGAGTTAAACTTCAACAACAAAAAAAACCCCAAACCAGCAGCAAATCAAGCTTTGCCTTTTATATGGGTGGTTAATTACCAAATTTAAATGGAAATTGTTCTCAGCTTGAGTAACTGTCACCCCTAGGGAGTGGGTGGTACCCCCAGGTGAAGGTGGGGCTGGTTGCAGGTGTACCAGCCTGCAATGCTGTGCTCCATGGCATTAGGTGGTGAGACTGGAATGAAAACATAAAAAGGCTGAATGACAGAAGAGCCATTGTGGTGCTCACATGAAATGGCTTTGGGTTGCAGTGGCCAGAGGTGTTTCTCCAGGTTTGGAGGGGACAGGTGTGCAGAGGGAAAGCTGACTCACAGAAACCCTCTGCAGCCCCTTCTGAGCATCCCATTCATTTGGAAGTGAGGCAAAATCAGTTCTGGATTCAGCTTTGCTGGAGGTGTCTAATAATGAACACTCTCATTCTTATGCCTTCTAAATCCAGTATGCCTCTTGTGTGAAATAATTCTATTTGCCTTCTGATGGTGTGTTCTGAGTATCCCCATACCTCACAGGCAGAAATGGATGGAACAGATGCCAGAAGGAGAAATCTCTGAACCTCCATAAAGCAGAGTATTTCACTGTCTTCCTGATTACAACATTCACAATGAAGAAAGGTTGTTAGAACTCAGAATAGACATAGGAAAATCACAATTTAAGCAGAAACTGAAATTTTGTAGTGGTGAGGTGAAGGGAGGAGCAACATTCTTGAGACAAAGAAACTTGAAAGAAAACCTTAAATATCTGGAAAATCAAGTAATGACTAAAGCTGCCTCCCTGAGTGTTATTACTACAGAAAGCATTTAACAGCTGACTAGATGAAATCCTGGGGAAAGAACAGTCCTATTTAGCTCAGGAGTTTAACACAATGACTTAAAAAATCCCACCAATGGTCACATCTGTAATTAATGATGTTATCCTGCTTCCACTGAAGAACCTGGAGAACCTACATTTCCTTCAGTTGAAGCATGACTGAGCTGTAGTTAGTGAGATTTTGCTGCAAGATCCCACTTCAAAGGACAGTTGAGACTTTTTTAAAGAAACCTGTAACAGATATTAGTGACAGCCTTTTCTGTTTCAATGCTGTATTTAAATAAATGTGCTTAAAACACTTTTTGAATAGTCTTTTTCTGCCAGTGTCCTCACACAGGCCTTGGTGAATGTCTACAAAATATTTCTGTTACCTGAGCAGGTTAAACAATACCTGGTATATAGAAGTAGTAATTTAAAACATTGAGTCATAAGGACAAAAATGGTAAAGGAAAACCTGTACGTTTTCTGCTCCAGAGAATGAAAAATATCAAGTCTATCAAATTAAGCTGAATTTTTAACATATTTGAAATTGAATTTAAAAATTAATTATGTGATTCTTCTGGAGGAAATCTAATAAAAATAAGCTGAAAACCCTGACAGTTTTAACTAATGAATGGTTTCCTGGTTTCTGACTCATGATTTTGGACATCTGGGCTGAGCACTGTGGAAGTCATATTTCATAGTGGCACATGCAGTGCTTGCTTCCCTTTACATACACATACCTTCCCCTAACATTTTGAGGAATTCTGTCTTTTACTACAGCTAGATTTATTATCTGATTTATTGCATGAATGCTGTGTTAGTCAAGAGAGAGGTCTTGGGATTTTGTACAGCTTATTGAAATCCTCCATCATTTTAGAAAGCAGCCACACTAAACAATAGATTCTAAACAAGCACAAATGCCTGCACACACTAAAACAGACATTACAGCTGTTAGCATCACTCCAAGAAGCTACAAACCTGACTTACAGGTATGCTAGGAATCTGCATTCCAAGAGTCCCTGTTAGGAGAAGATGTGACAATAATATGGATTCTCGAGGTCCTTGTGATCCCTTGTATCCCCTTCTGATGATGGGATCAAACTGAAACTGTAACATCAGATTTTGCAGATGCTTCTCTGATATGTCATGTAATTTAATTTCTTTCTTGTCTTTTAATAGTAAGTATATCTTTCTAGATGTTTAGGTGTCTTCCATCAATATTTCATCTGAGCATTCTTAGCATTTTATGGTTATGCCAATAATTAGTAGCTGTAAAGCTGTTCAATCTATACATGGGACTGAAAGCATACATGACATAAAAGAAATATGGAAATTAAATTTGAAACCAAATCAAAGTCTCTGAGGGTGGAAATAATCTCAGTAATATTATCTAGCTAAATATTACCTCTCCTAAAGTAAACATGCAGCCTCCCAGTAGAGCCAACAGAAAGAGCCATACTGTCCAAAGGATGGCTGCAGAAATACATTTTCCTTTCTGTTAAATGTAAATGGAAACAAAACATCTCTAAGAGCCCTAAATTGTAGATAGTCTTATTATTCCTTCCCTTCTTCCTGACTTTATTATTCTATGTTTATGCAGTCTCAAAAATGCAGTCTTCTACAGAAAGCAGAATGTGCCTGAGGATGTGTCAGAGTTTTGTCCCCACAAATGAAGTGTGTAAAATACCCAAGAGCACAGCTGATGTTTATATGCTCAGTTCAGCACATGAGTTGTGCAGACATCTCCCTGCTCTAAATAACTATTGAAAATGCAGTGGATGAGAAACTCAGTTAATTATTATGCCAGCAACTGGATCACAAAAATAGGAGTATGACTGTGCATATGTCAAACCAACATCTGCATTCTAATGAAATGACCATTTTGGAAGAATATTGTGTGGTAATCTATGAAGTGTTGAGAGAGGTTCTGTAAACATAGAAACACTGAAAAGGTATCCTAGTTTTGGCAGAGCTATTTTTTTCTCTAAATGTGTGGCATCAAATACTTAAAAGTACTTGAATATCTTTAATTCTTCTTTTTTTCTTACTCTCCAGGCCTTGTAATGGGATTAATTATACGATATGTGACAAAATCACCAGATGTTGAAAGTGGTACTGTTTATGAATGTGAAAAACTGAAATCTGGGCCATCCACTCTGCTTATTAATATAACAAATCAGGTCTATGAATATCAATATAAAAGAGAGATCAGCCACCACAATGTCAATGGTCACCAAGGCAATACAATGCTTCAAAAGGTAAAAGCTATCTTATCTTATTTTTGCTCTGAACTCTGTAAGATATTTATTTTCATGCTTGAGAGAGGAAAACAAGCTTCAAGTTAAAATGAGACAGAGAGAGTCTGTTCTGAATTTAGGGTGGGGAAGAAGAACAGTAAAGGAAAGGAAGTGTGGTAGAACCCTGACCATCATTTAGCTCCAGGCTGACTGTGCGCTCACAGAATGGTTTCCTGAGCTGTTTCAAATGACAGTCCCAGCTCCTGCAGACACTGAGTTCACTGCGGACACAGCTGTTAACTTGGATTCATTGCCACTAAACCTTTGCAAACCCCACTGATATCTTTACTTTTCCTCTGCCTTCAAAGTGACTTGCTCTGGCCGGATAATGCAAGGGGAGGTTACCTCCTGTGGATAGCACAGGAAACTGCAAACTCTGAACATTTTTCAAAACACAAACTTGTAAATATGTACTTAATGTACACTTACATTCATCACAGCATTCTCATACATTCTTCCACTCCTGCAGTGGTCCTCAGTAGGGAGATAGCATTGGGGCAATTCAGGCTGGATGCAAAAAGGGAAGTGTAGGAGAAAATTTGCAGCCTTTCACAATGCCATAGACTTTTCTTTTTTCCAGTATATAAAAAAAAAATTTACTTTTTTAGTATAGTCTTTCCCTGGACACATAACATTTGCTTCTTATAATGTTCACTTTTTTTTTTTCAAATGGCAGCCATTTGAAGAGCACTGGAGTGCAAAAGCACTTTTTAAAACTGGGATTTTGTGCTAAAAAACATTGTATATTCACATGAAGCTCAAAAGCCCCTACCAATGGCTTTTTACAATAGTGCAATGTATTATTTAGCTTTTTTCCGAGTATTATTGTTTGTCTAGCACAGTAATGCAGGATCCTGTGTATTATACAGTTATCATTGAAAAAACTTTTAAGTTATGCTTAGAATGTACACTGTGGAGCTCAGCAGAATTAGCATTTAACCATCTGCTCAAATTTCTTGCTGATGCAGCAGCATTGTGTGCCTGTCTGCTGTTACTGCCAGACTCGCCCTTCTCAGAAAGAACCAGACTGTCAAGGACCATTAGAGTTGTGGTGGGTGGAGACAGGAAAATACTGTGGCAGTCAGACTAATCAGGTTTTGCTGAATCTCCATTCTTTTTCCTGCTAGCTGGTTGCAGTTGCAGCTTTGTCTTAGCCAAAGTGTGTGTTTCATTTCCAAGGCATGTGTACTAATCCATTACATTTGATCCTCTTCATGAGACCTGGCTCTGGAGCTGACTTAGGAGAGGAGGAACAATGACTTGCACAGAAATTTCTCTTGTCCCTACAGGGAACTGCCCAATCTTGTTTCTGTAGTCTCACTTTGCTGGAAGGCTCTTGAAGGTCTCAATTGTGAATTGTAGTTCCTCTAAATTATTGCAGAGACCTCAGTCTGCCTGGATTTTCACTTGTTTTTCCTTTAAAATTACCTGGCAGATGCCCTCTTGAAAAGAAAATAAATAAAAAAGGAAAGGGGGATGAGTTCAGCTGTATTTAGGAGACAATAACAATGCCTGGCAGCCTTCCTGACTGGCAAAAGCACTAATGTAAAAAACAGAAAACATGATCACACCATGCTCTGGGTTTTGTAAAACTGTAATTCCCTTTTGACTGCACTAAAAGTGTTTACTTAGTGCCTTCTATCAAAGAGAATAGATTGTGCCATGACTTACAAACATGTATTCTTCAGAACATGTTTTGAATAATAAAACATGCAGTCAGGATTTCTGATGCCCACAGAAAAGATATTTTAACATATCTGCTGAATTAATTCCAAAATTAACATTTGAGAATGTTAGTTCATAAATTAAGAAAATCCTTTTTTCATTAGGTTTTCAATGATGGTGCCAGCACAGCTAACGTTGCTGGCAGGTTATTTAGCTAGAATTTTTAGCTTTATAATTCAAAGTGAGCAGGATGGAAAAAAGTCTCAGCTCTCACTTCCTGTTTATTGAATCAAGCTGTCTGTTAGTAAGAAGGCAGAAGTAATTTTGTAGGCAGGTCTTACTCTTTTGAAGGAAAATAATTTATAATACCATAGCCCTAAAATATTGCTTCATCTGAACAAAGGAGCTGCAAGCCTTTGCACTAACTACCTCCTGTCTCTTATGAGTATTGGTATAATATTGCCCACTGACAGAACACTGAGCAGTACACAGGCTTATTTAAGTTGGGTTTTTTTGGGTTTTTTTTTCTCCAGCAATGCTGTAATTTTAAAGAGAATTCTGTTCTATTCTATTGAATTGCAATGACTGAGCAATGTCCTTGGTCTTTCTCTGTGCCAGAAGTTGAAGGCCAGTATGATCAGTGCACTTCCTCATTTTAGCATTGCTTTAAAACTTTTAATGGCTATTTTATAAATCATTTCCTTCAAAGGAAATGTTGCATTGGTTTTGGTGATGTAGGCCTTTTATCACCCTTCTGTACATGGGAAACTGAGGCACAACCCTGCTGATGTGTCTTTCCTGAAAGTGACCAGGAGATCATGTCTGAACCAGGAGTTATGTCATGGGACTGGCAAGTTGGATGTCTGGTAGGGCAGCTGCTGTCACAGGTAAAGCTGCTTTTATGTGTTCCTTGTAATGTAGCACAACTGATTTCCTTCTTGAAGGAATACTTTTCAAATCGTATTCTGCATCTACAAGCTGTAAGGAACTACACATTTATACTTGCAAAAAACCAACTCAGAATAATCCCACAAACAGTGGAGGTGAGCCTGAGATCAGTCCTGATAAGAAGATACAATTAAAAAACTATCATATCAAATTAAATGCTACTTTATTTGTCCTTACCCTCTCTTTTGTCCTTCCTAGCAGATGACTTTTGATCCTTCCATCTTCTTCAACATTCTGCTGCCACCCATTATATTTCATGCTGGATATAGTTTGAAGAAGGTATGTGTCTTTCTTTTTGTGACAGAAGGGTCGGAGTGTGGCTGCTGCTCTCTAGACCCAACAGGCCAGTGAGAGAGGACAGTCAGCTAACAATTTCAATGCCTGGGAAGGACTTGGCAGGAATGGATTAAAATGAATGATTCATGGCCCTCATTCTGCTCTCTTTCTGTCCTCGTGCAAAGATCTGATTGTGCAGTTCACAGCACTTAGGCCTCCTGTTTTCAGAAGAGACCACTTTGAGTGCTGTGAACTGCAGGCAGGAACAGCCTGTGTTTCATATCCTGCCTCATCAGGACTTGTTCAAGAGATGGGGTCATGATACCATTTGCATCAGGTACTTCCAATCTGCCATGATCCTGAAACATTTGGCCAGATACATAAAAAAGAGGGAAATTTTGATGGCATTCCACCAGGGGGAGAAAATTGAACACCCTTAAGTTGTAATTTCCAAAATAACTGAGGTAGCCAATATTGCTCCATCTTCTATATGAGAAATGTGTTGCAACAAATGGTTTCACTTCTAGATGGAAATGGAAACACTTCTAGATGTGTTTCCACTTGGTCTGAATGCTTTTTTTATTTATTATATAACAAAGAACTTTCCTTCAAACTTTCCTCCCCAGAGACATTTTTTCCGTAACTTAGGATCAATTTTAACCTATGCCTTTTTGGGAACTGCCATCTCCTGCGTTGTCATAGGGTAAGTGAGTGCCTTCTGCTATTATCACATGCTTGGTATTTCTTTCAATTAAAAACTAAACTGTAAAAAGAATTGCAGAGCCTGCATGGTCCATATACTTAGCAACTGGTGTAGCAGATAAAGTAATTCCTTCTCAAGGAGTGCTGAGATGGAAAAGGCTCTTACTGGCATTAATATGTGATGGAAGTTTCTCCTTTAATGTCATTTTAATAATAGTAAAATACATGAATGACCTATAACTTTGAGTTCAATGATTTTAAAACCATTCTTTTATGGGTATGTCATCATATCTGTCTTGATATCCTAGATTTCTAATCATCAAGCTTAGTAAGCATAATGCACCAGAGGCATTGTGGTATTAAATGTCCCGTAAGCCATGGTTGCTCCAAGTGCCAGGAAAATTTAGACTCTGCAATCAAAGTGTGATCATCATCTGTGCTGCAATACAGAGGAGTGTAAACTCTCAACATGGCTGTCTCCCCTTCATGTAAAAAAAACACTGAACAGCTTTGGGGTCAGGAAAAAGGATGCCTTCAGTTTCAGGCCCAGAGGCATTGTGCCATGTGTCCCATTTATTGGGGAGGAAAAGCTTAATCTCACTTTTCTTTCTGAAATTTTGCTTTCCTCAAGAAACGGCACCTCATCACTTCTCACAGTTCAAAGCTTGGACAGCTACATCACTCATATTTTTCCCCCTGTCTTATTTGCATTATACCTATGACCCTTGCTCTTTTTTCTTTTCATACCCATCTATGGCAGAGAGCACTCCTAACATTGAAATTATAAATTCAGTAAAAAAATCTACATCCAAACAACAGTTTGAGCCAAATGGTAGCACATTTTTGAGGTAACAGAGGTTCTGGATCTCAGCAGGACTCTTCCTGTGCTTCCACTCTCTTGTCTCAGCTATTGAACATAAACCAAAGCCAGTGGATCTGTGAGACTGCAGGAAAGCATTAGGGTAGTCCAGCCAGTAATGCCTTTAAATATGTGTTTGGTTTATGACTCTGACATTGCCCCTTGTATATGGAAAATGCCAGAGCAGCTTTGATAAGTTTGTTAAAATTAACATAATATATTGAATTCAGCCTTTATTCCCAATACTTTCATTCCTGTATCCATGCTATTTTATCTAAAACAGAATAAATGCAGATAGAACCTAATAGAAAAGTTCTACTAGGAACAATTCCTACTAGCAATTCAAAGTTCAAGCCCAAAGTCAGGGATAAAGATCCAAAGGAAACCTTAGGGTAGAGAGTGGTAAGCACTGGGCCTTGCACTGTGTTCTTGTACAAACCCACAGCCCCCAGTGGAACCACTGCAGAGAAGGCAGTAATAGATTCAGAGCAGGGCTTGTGTGAATGTGAAGCATGTTTGCATAATGTGCATGTCAGGATAAGGAGGAGATAATGACTGCATGAAGAAGAAGAAAGATAATATGAAAACTTTACTGAAGGGAATGAAAAGTAAGCCCTAAAAGAAAAATAAAATATGTCCTAAGAGAGAAAGGGTGAAGAACTAGCTGCTGTTACAAAAAAAAAAAAAAAAAAAAAAAAAAAAAAAAAAAAAAAAAAAAAGGACAGAACCCTGAGGTACTTCTAGGTAATACTGCTGTAGACAAATATTTTGTGCACAGGTATGATTATACTTGTGCTTTCTTCTCATCATATGAGCACAGCACAAGCACAGGCAGTACCTCGATATCCCCAGGCTCAAGCTCTGCTGTCTGCAGCCTCTCACTGGGGCTGTGCTCCTGCTGCCTGAATTACAGAGCTCTGTGTGAACCCCTCTGGGGCTCCCTGAAGTGGCAGGGCACAGCCTGTAACAAAGAAGGACCAGACCTCTCTTTGTCAACCAGAAACAGCTGGGAAATATCATTAATAAAGAACAGAAACATCATTTGGATTTGCTGCAAACTCTTGGAGTGCTAAAACGTTGCCATGGAACACAGGGATACAATGGTGCCTGTCTGCTCTTTGTGAGTCTTTGCTTTTGTGTGAAAGGCCTCAAGAAAGAGGAGCTGTGTGGAATTTGAGTGAAAAGGCTATAATCAGATATTCCCACTGAGGGTGGGGGAAGGAGGAGTAAGAGAGATTGATTTTTTTTAGTAAAGATTGTGCCAAAACCTACTTAGTTTCAGCTAAGTACTGCTCTAAGGAATGCCTGCCCATATTTGCTGTAAGACTGTCCTCAGCCACTCAACACACAGGAAAGATATAAAGCTTTCCCAGCAAAATGCACAAATTATGCCCTTCACACCAAATCTGACTAGCAAGGATCCATGCAGAGAGATCCCATGAGGGAAGGGAAAATTCCCCCTCTCCAAGCCCTATTTTAACTCCAGAATAGCTGAAGTGGTCCCTTTCATGGTGAACAGAGTCTGCTGTCTCTGGGTCTGCATGACATGAGATCATAGAAGATCCAGTCTTTCAACAGATCTTTTCCCTCTCAGTGGTCCAGCTTCCTATCTTCTGAAGAGTAGTGTGGAATAACCACTGAGGCAGCTCCTTCTTCCTGAGAAAAACCATCCAGGCCAAGCCTCTCTGAGGCTCAGCCTGACACAGGGCAGGCAGTCTTCTGCTGTAGGAGACTCCTTGAGTTTCATGGACTCAGAGAATAACTTTGGTTGGAAGCAATGTCTGGCTGTCTGCAGTCATCCAGAACTCTGAGATATCTGTTCCAGTCCTAACCACCCTCACTACAAAGTGTCTTTCAAAGTGTTTATCCAGTTGCAACTTTCCTTGCTTCACCTTGTAACTTTTGCCTCCCATCCTTTCCCTACGCAGCCTTCAGAAGGGGCTTCATGTTTTCTGTACCCACCTGAAGACAGCACTTAGCTCCACTCCCACCTACATGAGGAAGCTCAGCTTCTGTCTCTTCATATGCCACAGCCCTCAAATTATCTTGGTGGTTCTGTGCCCTCTCTGTCTTCCCTGTCCTGCAATCCAAACTGAAACACTCTATTCCACATGTCACCTCCAGGTGCCAACAAAAGACTTAATGGCTTCTCTTGGTTTGCTCACTGTGCTTCCATGAACACAATGTGGTTTGCAGTCATAGCTGCCCTTGTGAAGTCCCATTCTGATTTGTGCTCCATTTATATCCCCCAGGAGTCCAGGGGTTTTCTGTAGGTACTTGTGTAGCCAGCCCTGCTTCTGTGGGACTGCTGCATATTGTTGCTGTATTTTTCCATGGGTATCTCATTATTAGCTGTGTATTATGGCCATGGTAAGCTGAAGCACCACTGAGCTGATGCTACCCAGTGAGTGCATAAAAACTGGGCTGCTGAAGTATTAAATAAACATCTGCCCCCTCTTATTTTTTTATTTTTTACATCTTAGGAAGAAGCAGGAAGAAGGACCTAATGCTAACTTCTGCAAAGAATAGTGTTCTCTTCCCTTAGATTCTATTTTTAATAAACTGTGCTGGGGTGCATTTTCCAGAATTGGTATCTGTCATAGATATTTTCTATTTTGATAATGGAAGAGTGCTTAAGTATTTGGAAAAATCTTGACACTGTGATAACAACCTATCAGAGCAACATATTGAGTGGCAGAGGGTGTAGAACCATTTGCATTTTTTCCCCACTTGAAATCCTTTTGACTTCTTTGCTCAGTATTCTCAGTGGCAGCTAGGGCCAAGGTGCCTATGCATGTGAGCACTGAGATCATTAAGTTGGTCTTATCTGTGATTTTTTATTTGGTTTCACTTGAGTTCTCTCGAATTGCAATGCCAAAACCCCATTTTCGATATTTAGAATGCAGCATGTTTGCAGTCACTCACTCATATTTTTCCAGCCTGTCTACTACGTTTGGCAAGGCCTGATTTTTCTGGAACTTAAACCTCTCTGAGTGTGCAACTCAAATAACAAATGTATTTACAGAAAGCGTAGGCCAAGTTTGATCTTTGTGGCTGCAGTGAGAATTTTGCTTGAATAAAGCAAAGAGAGCTGAGATAAAATTGGGGTTTGGATCAGAAAAAGTAGAGTAATTGTTGTTTTGAGTGAAGCTACGAAATGCAAATAGCTGATAATAGTGGTGTTAGGAAAAATCTCGCCAGGATGATCCCCGTTTTAGGTGGAAGGATGCTGGTGTTTTTATTAGCTGCTCAGTTAGCACAACCTTCTCTGGCTGGGGAGACAGGACTTCTTATTTCAGTGGGAGCCACAGGTGGTTGGTGTGGCTTGATTCATTCCAATATGTCTGTGAGCACATGGATGCTGGATTTACAGTAACCATGGCAGATCACTTCATGGCAATCAGTGCTCAAAATCCAAGTTCTAATTTAAAAAACCCTCATAGAATCAAAGTATTTCTTTTGTATATCTGTGTTTAACTGCAGTGACTAACAGTTTGGACAAAGTCTCTTCTGACATTTAAATTCAAATGTGAGGCATAAGTCATCATACTTGATTCTCACAGGCAATCAAGAATCCTTTCCTTTGCCATTCCTCACCATTCTACAAATGAACATTCAAATGCTGTCCACATACGATCACTAAATACTGAGACCATAATAATACAACATAATAAATATAATTAATATAATACAATGTAATTAACATACACTTTTTAAATTCTCTCTTTTAAAATTTGAATGTTAGATGATTTTTACTTGAAAACCAGAGCAATTTTTTTGTTTCTGTACATAGACATATACATATATAAGTAAAAAATTTTTAGAAGAGAGAAAGAAGTATCAAGAATATCAAATATCAATACAGATATTTTTGTTGATAATGAGATTACATTTTCCATCATAACTTTCTATGACAGTAGACATTTTCCATTCAAATGTCTGTGATATAAAGATTCCACCATCACATGGAATTTTTTTCTTCACTCTTTACTGTTACAGCAGTCCCTCTGTGCCTTCTAAAGAAGGATGGCTTGGGCTGAATAAAACACTGTTGCTCAAATCAGCACTAAAAAAAAAGGTTGAACTTTCCTATCCAGTGTTTATCTGGGCGAGATGCATCCTGACATAACCGTCCAGTCAGAGATTCACTTCTGTCACTGTTACACCTGCCCAAACATTATTCTAAAGGTGAGGAGACATGTACCCAAAAGCCTCAGCAGGCAGTAGTTGTGGTTACTGAGCTCTGCAAGACTGGGGATATTTTTTTATTTCCATAAGTACTTTGGGCTAGAGGGGAGTTTAGGGAGGTCATGGGTGTGTTTATTACTTTCTGCTGGAAGCTTAATGGAATATACAAATGGGGTCTGCTGATAGGGAGCAGCACTGGCCCTATAATCTGCCTGTTCTTTCTCACTGGAGGGCTATGATAGACTTTACAGCTTGGAAATGAAACACTTGTACCTATGTGCTCCAGCAGAGCAAAGCCAAATGTTGTTTGGCTTGAATTTACTGTGTGGTGCTGTGGGATTCTTCTGGATTTTGGAACTGATTCTGCAAGGGAAAATGGGGCCAGGTTAAGGGTAACAAAAAACAAAATCTCTGTTACAGAGCTCTACATAAACTAAGCAAATAACTGTACAAGGATTATCTGCTGCTGCACCAGCTAAGCTCTTGCCTTCCAGGTGATAACTTTTGTATTAATTTAGGCTTAATTCATATACAAGTAATTCTTTTTTTTTTTCTAATTGAAATACACTTTTGTACTGCATGTCATCAAATGACACATAAAAAAACCCCAGGTCCATCTTTCCTCCACACACCACTTGTAAATAGCAAATGCTCAACCTCCCCACAAGCAAGAATAAAAGCTTTCTTTTTGGTACAAACAGAAACTGCTGAGGGGAAGTGTTAAAGTATCTTAGTGCTGTAGAAATTAACTGAAGGAGAAAGAGGGAAAAACTATATATAGAACACTTACCCTCCTCAGTGCTAAAAGCCCCTGAACATCAGATGTCTGACTTCAACAATGTCTAACAATATTTTGAGGCCAGATATTCAGCCTACGAGTGGAAATAAAGACAAAACTAGTATGAAAACATTAATTGAATGAAGTATAACTGTTGTAAGAGTGCAGTGCCTGTGCTGGTAGCCCTTTTGGAGGTTATGGCTGCTTCCATGCCCCATCTTGGAGTGAATAAAGGCATTTTTTTCACTCACCAGACAGTATTGCCCCAGTTTTGCAATGACTTGAGGAAACTCAACAGAGATTATTCAGCTGAAAAATCAAGCTAAGTCTCTCCAGATTTCTCCAAAGGCAGATGAACATGTTGCATGCATGCTGCACATGTTAATGTGCAGCTCAGTTGCCCAAAGCAGTAGCTTTGATTCTTTGGTCAGCCCAAATCTGAGGTAATTCCATTGCAGTCTGTGGAGTTGCCACCTGCAGCTCAGAGCTGCAGTTACAAGGGGTAGTTGCTGCTTCTCACTTTTGTTCAAAGGCATGTGGTAAATCCAAAATGGGTTTGTAAAGTGTAAATTTAGAGAAGCTTGAAAATATACACCCACTGTGATACTTGGCTTGGGGAATTCTGCACAGGGAATAGAGAGGGAAGAGGGTTTCACATAGTCATAACTCAGAGAGTTCTGGCAGGTCTAAAAGTTATAAAGTATTTTACAAAGCACCTATTATTTGTGTGACATGTGAAATTATGGATAAAAAGCTGGATTAAATCAAGGCACTGATATAAAATAGTGTTTCCCAGACCACTGACACCCACACAGAGTGGAAAGTTCTTCCAAGAGAACTTTGATGCCTTCAAGCATGTGTTGCTGCAAGTTCAGCCAGAATTTGTCGCTATTTCGCAATAACCATCTGACATTGTTTACTGCAGCAGAGCTGATCATGCAAAAACCAGTTTTTCTTCTCATAAACAGATGTGCCAAGCAGCAGGAAGTAATTATTCGTATCATCCAGACGAACCCCTCAGCATACAAAGGAAATAAATGTATGATAGGGAACACCAAAGGTGTGGGGCTGCCGAGACAAACAGAACCTGGAATAGCAGGGGATTAATCTAAAATTAAAAGTATGTTTAATTTGGTATTTGATAGAGCCAGCAGGTTCTCCAGGAATCCATCAAAGAATTTAAATCATGTGCTCTTCTGAAAAACATGCAAATGGCATTTGTTGCAAAACAGGCTAAAACACTCAAGTCCAGATATTTCCCAATAAGAAACCCTATGCTGGAAGGGTTTGTTTGTGTGGGTTTTGTTTGGGTTTTTTGTTTGGTTTTTTTTTTATACAAAGTGTCTTCCCAATTGCCTTGAATGTCAAAGCTTTAACTGCAAGAAAGAATACTCTTGAATAGAGCTCCTCATGTCTTCTTCCCTGATGTTCATGCATCCTTTAAGAATTAACATACAGTGTGGTTTCCAAAGATTTCCAGTTTTTTATTTCTCTGGCAATAGATCATCCATACACCTGTGCAAAAAAAGCTTCCTTGGCTGAAGCATCATTTGCAGTCTCAAGTTTGCAAATCTGCTCTTGCAGTCTCTACAATGACTTTCAGGGAAAACATCTTTACAGAGCTGGTGAAATGGAAAATATGCATCCCTTATGGCTCCTTATCCTGATATCCACTGCCTTTCTCAGTACATCCTTTCTTTCCAGAACAATTCCAGGCTACAGAGGAGATGAAAGCAGAGGGAGCTGCTTTGACTCTGATGTGTTAGTTCATTTTCCACCTCTTATGGATATTTTTCCATACTGCATGAGAAACCTGCACACCAATAACTGGAGAAGGCATCTCCAGCCCAGGCTGAGACTGCTCCAGGCCATAAACACCTGCATGGCTTTGCTAGGTAGTGAGCCAGGCCACATTTCCTTCTGAGTCAAAACAGGCAACTGTGTGCCCTCTGTCAGGAGCACTTGGACTTGTGAGTTGGTTGCAAAGTGCTTTGAGCTGCCTCATGGTGAAAGGTGCAACAGAAATTTAAAACAGAGGAGGAAAAACCTATTCCACTACAGTAGCATGGAGCTACCTGCAACCTGCATCTCTTCAAACTGACAGGTTTGCTCTCAGATCAAATGCTGAGTAACACGGGGAAGTGTACCGGCAGCAAGCAGCTCATTGGAGCAGGCAGAGAGGGGGTGACTGAGATCTCCTGCCTGTTACCTTGAAAAATTCATAATACACCAGCTCAAAGGATGCTTTGTTCTCCCACCCACCAACATTTTGCATACCCCACTGCTGAGCCAGTTGATCAAATGGTGCTTTTGTATCTGACAAGTCTTTTACTGAGCACAACTGGTTCTGGCCTCAAATGTTCTGTAAACACAGCAGTTTTCATGATGGCCCTGGGACAGATGCTGCATTCATTGGAGACAGAACCTACAAAAGCTGGTCTGGTCAGGTAACCAGATCCTACACAGTGAGAGGCAGATGACATTTAAATAGTGCACAGAGCTTTTCTTCTGATTAATAAGGTGACAATAAATCATATAAGGTGTGTCCCTAGCCTTGGCTCTCCTTAACATACTGCTTGTCTCAGAAGTCCATTACATTTGACAATGATGATAACTTGCAGCAAGTTCAGTGGATGGCCACCAAGATGGCCAGGGGCTAGGACATTTGCCCCAGAAAGAAGAAACAGAAGAAATTGAGCTCATTTAGCCTAAGCAAGAGGGGGTTTGAGGGGAGATTACTAAGAAAGGAAAGCCAGGCTCTTCAGAGTGATACATGGTGAGAGGACAGAATTGACAGACAAAAACTGTATTTTAAAAAGGTTTAACTTGATATAAGCAAAACCTCTTTCTTCATGAGGACACTCAAGCATCAGAACAGATTGTCTAGAGATCCTGGATATGTAATCTCCATCCTTGGAGGTTTTCAAAACCTAAGTGGCTAAAGCCCTAACTACTTTGGTTTGAGCTCATAGCTGAACCTTGCTTTGAGTAGGAATTTTGACCAGAGACATCCTCTGGTCTCTTCTAACAGCAGGTAGTCTAAATTCTATGTTGCTGTAAATAACAAACCTTACAGCAGAACATATGCTGTCCCTAGTCCATCTCTTTCAGACTTTTTCTACTTTAAGTTTTCTGCCACTTTTTCTGATTCAAGTATCTTGTTCTCCATCCCCCCATATTCAACACTTAGCTTGCAGGATATTTTTCTTTCTCCTCACTTTTTGTTGAAATATGGAACCTGCAATAAAAAGGTCTTTCTGAAGAAAAGTTAGGATTATTTCACTTCCTTCTGAAGCAAGTACTTTATGCATGAAGATGGCTCTTAAAATGCTAATTAATCTCAATTCTTAGTCAGCTCCATAGCTTAAAAAGCAAAAAAAATCACTTTGCTTTCTGTAATACACTGATTGGGCACTTCCTTGCTCTTTGCAACACCGCCTCTCCCCAGCTAACCACTCTCCAGCTGAAGCTTAGCAGCAACCAAAACTGAAATGAGAAAGGACCACAATTGCCTCTCCTTTTTGACCTCTCCATTATTGAGAGCATGGGTGCTTTTCTCACTTATATGTGCATCCTGAAAATTTTGAGCAGGATGATGTCACTGGTAAAAAAAAAAAAAAAAAAAAAAAAAAGTTCTGCAAAGACAATGAGTAACAGCAAAACCTTTGCAACAAGAATTTAAGGTCATGTACAGGCACAGAGACTGCACCAGGGACGCCTTTTCATTGCCTTGTTGATGTATGAAAGGGTTGTTATTCTTCAGACTTCAAATGAAAAAAACAATTTTTTTTTAATTTCTCATGTTCCTTTCTTCCATCCTTACTACCCACTCATTGATGAAAATAAGGAAAGACCTGATTTTCCAATGAATCAGAATAATTTTCAGAGTTTTGTTTTCCTGTTTTATTTAACCCAAGTGGGACCGCACATGAAAACATTAGGTGTGTTCCCTGTGAATGATTTCCTTTTATTTGATTTTGGGAGGGTTTATGCAACCTCAATGAAAAATAAGTATCCTAAAATGAAAGTAAGAAAGAGGGGAACGTATCTGAAGATATTCTCTCTAGCAAATCATGTCATGTGGTTTATGCAGGTGCCCTCTGTTGTTCATCAGGGTGTGAATACAGCTGGTTTCAGTTTCTTGCCCTGTGAATAACGGAGTGAGATTGCTCTTCAACACTCTTTTGTCACACTCAACAAATAATTTAGGATGGAATTTACCTTAGGTCCAATCCCTTGACAAAAACAAGGCTTTCTGCAAAAGCTGGGTCAGGTTATGTGGAGCCTGCTGGTCACACTCTGAATGCACCTTGGTGTCCATCTCTGAGGAGCAGCATTAGTATCCAGGTGCAGCTGCTTTCCAACCAGCGGTCATTACCTTCTGAGCCCAGCAGGAGGGAGGCTGTGCCGCCTTCTGAGTCCTTCCGAGACGGGTGACTTAATCAGCTTTCAGTAATCTCCCTATGAAAGTTACCTGGCCCGTACAGAAATCCATGGTTTGTGCTAAAGCATAACACAATAGCTGTCTAACCTGCCTGCTACTCATTCAAAGATGTTAAAACACCTTCTAAGCAGGGCTTGATTTCTAGGAAGCAGAATATTGATCTCGCTCTAGATGTGGAACAGCGCACTGGCTGACAGGTTCCAGGGTGGGACTGCTCGGCGGTGACAGCGACAGGAGGGAACAGCTCAGCCCCCCGCCCTGCCCGGGCTGTGCTGCAGCGTTTGCAGCTCAACCGCGGCTATCGGAAAAGCGCCCGTCACCATTCATGGCTCAAAATTGCTATCACGGGATGAGGTGGCTCAAAAACTCGGGTATCGCGGAGGGAGAGCAGCCTCCGAGAGGCTGGCACGGGCCAGCACCGCAGAAGCCAGCAGCCTTATCGGTGTAGCTGGATATTCAGGATCCGCCTTCCTGTCCTAATCCCACTTGGGCACCTTTCCAAAACACCCGCACTTGCGGCCAAAGGCTCGTTTGTGTCTGATCCCCCACCAGACCGGCGCGGGAGCCTCACTTCTGCTGTCCTTCAGACTCTGAGCGCTCCCGTTCCGCTGCTGATCGCAGTTTAACGCGCAGCACGCGTGGCTGGGGCCGCACAGTTTTAACTCTTCCGCCGTCAGACCCG
>NW_005054371.1:3272805-3286388 GCF_000277835.1 Geospiza fortis | reverse complement strand
GCTCCTCTTCACGGCTTCTCTGGGCTGGGCCTGGGGACACCAGGCCACATGGGGGCCTGGTCTGGGACATCCCGATCCAGCTGTGCTCCTGTTCCAGATCAGGAGGAGCCAGCGCCAGCTCTCTTGTGACAGAGCAGCTCCCGAAAGTCTGCAGCAGCATCACTTGCGGCTCTCACTTCTCTTTTCTGGGACTTCGAGCACGGCTTGTACTGGGTGTACTACAAGTTACTAAACAAGAGTCATCCTTTACTTGTCGGTTTTCCAACACTGTCCTACCCAGGGCTCTGAATAATTCAAGAAATGAAACAATTCTGATGAACAGTTATTAGAAAACTAGGGATGTCTTGGGGATACAACAGAGTTTCTTAGCTAAAATTGTTGCCCAGTCTTTAAAACTATCAGAATGTTAATAATCAGTCTGATTTTCAAAAGTTTTCATGTAGTTTTCTAAGTAGGGATTTAGTTCTGGAGTTGTGGCACAACGATTTAAGGACATCCCTGACAAAGTTACACCATTTGTGGGAACACTTGGAAGGCTGGAAGTGACTCAGAAGCCTGCAGGAGTTGTTACCAAAGGAGTAGACTGCAAAAGCCATTACAGTTGCAACCTCTCACTGGCAAATTGCAGCCTCATTAGTAATCTTGGCAAGATGACGGGGGTTTTGCATTACTGATCCTCTTGTTAGCCCCTCAAGTGTGCCACTGAAGCGCTCTTTCGGGAGCAGTTTGTGGAAGGCAATGTTGTAAATATATTGCCTTTATAGGCAAACAGACACTCTCTGTCTTTGGGGCCATCAAACTGGCACATTCACGAACTCACAACTCACTTAAAAATAAATGGGAAGAGAAGGTAGTAGTTAAACCTGCCAAAATTAGGATCCAATGATAATTGTAAGCACATAAATTTTGTAGTATTTCCCCAGTGAGCCAAGGCACATGCAGTAACATAAAGTAGCTTCCTTTCCCACAAAACTCTCATTAGTGGTATGGATGTTCTAGATAACAGAACTCTTCTATATGCAAGGATGACATACATACATCTATATATACACACACACACACACATATATATGTTGGGATTTTTAAATTGAAAATCAGAATTATCTATCAACAACACAGTAACTGACTAAAATGCAAGAACATTACTGTAGGGCAACAGCAGTTGTTCTCAGGCAGGCACTGGGGGGTCCTGCTCAGGTACTCCAAGACAAGAAATTTATATAATTAGGAATCCGTCTGCCAATGCTGTCCCCAAGCACTCCCTTGGTGTCCCTCACAGCACAGCCTGGCTGACAGCATGTGGTGATGCATGTAGTCAAGGAACATCATTATCTCTCCACTGTGCCTCATTTTTTCTTGTAGATTCTTAAAGCCTGGCTGTTCTTCCAATGAACTGACCTGGGAGCTGCAGAGCATCCAAGCAGACTCCTTCCACATCAGTAGAGCACTGGTAGCAGTTTAACACATTTCCCAAAAATTACCCACAAATGCTCCATGAAGGACAAACAGTTCCACAAAGCTTCTCAGATAATGTTCTCCCTGATTACAGAGTCTCAGGAGGGCTTTTGTGCCAAGGAGAAAATGCCACACCTTGAGGTTAGAGCCTCCTGGGCTGTAAACAAAGGTGTCCATAGCCACACTGTTCAAAACTTTTTCCCCTCTGTGTTCTTGCTCCTCTCATTACTGGCCCTTGTGTGGCTTCTGTTTTGAAAAAATGAATTATTCAAACTGCCTACATGTCTTTTTTCAACAACAGCTAGCCCCATTGTGTTACAAGGACAAAAACCTTTGGTAACAGCCAGGACAGATGGCTGAAGCCCGGCAGCACATTTCAGAGGAGTGCCATACCTCTGTGTTATCAAACCTGGCTTTATTTGCCAACCTCCTTATCTTTGATATTTTAATTACAGTGCTACTCTTGATGATATTCTTGGTGCACAAAACCATCACATGGAATTATTTTTTAGTGCCTCATTAAGACAAAAAACTGGGAAACATTATCCAGATGCAAACTAAAAGCTGAAAAATCCAATGAATAAAAGCTATGTAGTTTAATAAAAATCTTGTTTAAGGACTTAATATCTATCTTTTGCTGGGGTTTTAACATGTTGGGGATGGAAACACTGCAGTATTATTCAGCAAATATCCCTGCTGGAATACTTTTTTCTTGCCATAGTGATACTATGTAAGCTGTGCTATCTCAAGGGAATATGTAATAGTGCAGCGCCAAGATGCTGTGCTGAGGTATCTGTGCCTTCATACTTCCTTTCCTGCAGGGTTTTCTGCCTCTAAAAAGATCTCTGAGTTGCTTTCTCACACTTCTTTGATCTGTTTGATCATTTTATTCTAACCCATTATTAATTTCCTCTTGCTGGCCCATTTTGAAAGCCTCATGTATGATTTCCAGTTGATAAAATTGCCATTGGGATGCCCTTGCTCTCCCTTTAGCATTGACCATCCTCACTCAGGAACAGGTGCTGGGGGGGCAGAGGATCTCTCAAATGTAGGGAGGAAGACTGGGAGGAGAACGCCTGGAGGCAGATTCAAGCACTTAGAGGGCTGTAGTCACACACAGCGGTGTTAACTTGCTTCGGGGAGGGAGGGCAGCAAGAGCTGAACATCAAAGTGCAATGGAAATGTAAAATCCTTAGTTCTGTGATTCCTCCTTTCATCTGTGCTTTTTCTCCTGGCAAGGTGTTGCAGGCAGTTCTGCTTTCTGTGCCACCGAATAGACTCAAGCTTCAGTGAATGTAAATGGAGCCCCTGGACCCATTTTTTAATCCTTCAGAAGTTCTAACACTCTCTGAAATTAATTTCAGATTGGATATTTTCAATCAGCAAAAACAGGCACAAACAGTCTTTCTAAGACAAACAAGGCACAGGTATTCTTCAGACTCAAGTTGCAACAAGATGGGGAAGAGCAGGAAAACTGGGAATAATCCATCCTAGGGGATGCTTTAGGCTGGTTCAATACACTGCATGGTGGTGCCAGACTGGCACCTGGGACCAGCAGGATCCTGCCTTCCCATGGACACTGTGTCTCACCCCAGGCAAATCCAGGCTCGGTGTGCTAGGGCTCCCCAGCCTGGGTTCCATGGCCAGGCCAGGATCCCACACTGGCACTGCCCACCCCAGGGCTCCCCAGCCTGGGTTCCATGGCCAGGCCAGGATCCCACACTGGCACTGCCCACCCCAGGGCTCCCCAGCCTGCCAGTGGGATCCAGATGTGCCCCCTGACCTCTGGCTGCTGGTGCTACTGCCTGCCTGCACCCAGCTCTGCTGTGCTCACTCAGATACAGAGCAAACATTGCCATCCTTGTCCCCTTGTTCAGCCCAAGGGAGTAGTTCCTCCAGTTTGGGGGTGTGAGTAAATCTGTAACATCTGTCAGCTCCCACAGACCAGTGATCTTGTACACAAGAGACCGCCGTGAAAAAAAACTGCTGCATGTATAAAAAACACCTGGAACCTAATATGAAACAAATCATATAAAGTTAACAAAGCAAGAACTCCAAACTGAAGGAAGTGGAGATCTCAACACCAGTTTTTAAAGTTTTGTCAAGAAAATCCAGAAATAATTACTAACCTAATTACCTGGAGCTATACCAACAGGCAGAGTAAAACAATGCTCACTGATTTCTGAAGCACTCTTAAGTTTTGTGAGTAGTCCCAAATTCTTTTCCATGTGTGAAGGCCTGGCCTGATTTAAGGACTTCTCTAATGTGACTTGAGCAGTATCTGATGAACTGAGGTTCAACCTATAGAAAAGCTGCTACTGGCAAGCATTTTGAGTAATCAGTTGTCCATATGAGATTAAAGGGGAAAAATATTTCTGCAACTTACAGCTTACAGTGAGGTCTAAATAGACCTTCTGTTAAACTGTTCTTGAGCTGGGCTGACCCTGCTGACCCAGCAAAGCTGCTCTGTCCCTGCCCTCCTCAGCTGGACAGGGGAGTGAAAATACAATGAAAAGCTCTTGGGTCAAGATAAGGGCAGAGAGAGATCACTCACCAGTTACTTTCACAGCAAAAGAGACACAACTTGAGGAAATTAGTTTAACTTCTTGCCAATCAAATGAGAGTAGAATAATGAGAAATAAATACAAATCTTTAAAAAACCCTTCTCTTTTCCCCCAGATTAATGAGTCCCACGTTCACTCCCTTCTCCCCATGGCTGCACTGGGAGACAGGGAATGGGGGTGGTGGTCACTTCATCACACCTTTCCACCTTGTCTCTGCTGCTCCTTCCCCCTCAGGGGGAGGATTCCTCACATTCTTCCCCTGCTCCAGCTTCCTGTGGGCTCACAGCCTCCCTCAGGCACATCTACCTGCTCTGCCTGGGGTCCTGCAGGGGCTGCAGGTGGATCTCTGCTCCTCCATGGACCTCCAGGGGCTGCAGGGGCACAGCTGCCTCTCCATGGGCTTCAGGAGGAATCTCAGCTCCAGTGCCTGCAGCCCCTCCTGCCCCTTTCCTTGACTCTGATGTCTGCAGGGCTGTTTCTCTCCAGACCCTCACTCCTATCTCCATCTGTGCAGGTTTTGTGCCCCTTCTGAAACACCTCATCACAGAGGTGCTGCCCCCAGTGCCAGCGGGCTCAGCCTCGGGCAGGTCTGTCCTGGAGCCTACAGCCATTGGCTCCATCAGACTCAGGAGAAGCTTCCAGCAGCTTCTCACAGCAACCACCCCTTTAGTCCCCTTCACCACCAAAATCCCACCACACAAAGCCAGTACAGTGTTAAACAAATTTGGCTGCAGCTGCTGTATAAAACCAGTCCCAAAATTCCTGTAGTTCATGGTAAGCCATGCTCAGTGATATAGTATCAGTTAATTTGTCTCAGTGTCCTCCCAATGAGGGAATGCACATCAGCCTTGCTCATTTAAGAATATAATCTTTCTCTGATCTTTGAAGTGATGAAATGAAGGAGTAGATCACGAAGGCATAGAAATTAGAGCAGTAAAAGAGCTATTAGACTGTAGAGCTCATTATTCCACCCCTAAAAGGCTACTTTGCAGTTCATTCTTGGCTGCTTTGTCCAGTATACCTAAAACCCTGGGAGCATGGGAAGAATGAAGGAGCAATTCTAGTGTGCAAAAATGTCAGTCCTTTTCTCACTGCTTTGATCCAGCTATAGGATGAAGCAAAGCAGTAATTGCTGCCATTATAGAGAACAAATCTATTTGCATTTCTACAGTGCTTCAGCTCTAGCTGTGAATGCCTAATCAGTCCTATTGCTGGAAAAATATTTTCCAGCCTCTTGTCAAATCTATGTCTGATTGCAGAGCATTACTGCAAAGCCACTTCACCCTTGCCCTGGCCCACATCACCACAGGGCTGGGGGAGAATTTTTGAAGGCAGTGTTGGTAGGTAGGAAACAATACAGCAGTGTCTATCAGTGCTTCAGCAACTGGAGCTCCAACAGAACCCTGCCCAGTGTAACATGCAAAGGTGTTTGCGTTTCTAGAACTATAAAACCCTAAATAATGGATGTAGAAAGATCCCCTTACACACCTTTGCAAGAATAGTAATATTTACCCCAGCATCCATGCTAGCCTTAGCCTTAATAATCACATTGTATTTTCCTCACCCAGACTTGCCCAGCAGTTTTGACTGTAGGCTGTTTCTCATTCCCTGTTCCGCATGCTTTATCAGAGCGATAAGCACTATCAGGCCACTGCTACATCCTGATGCTGCACAGTGTGACACATATTTGTAGATTTACCCTGAATCCCAATGAGTTGCACCTGCTTTTCTACTAATCAGTAGTTTTGTTCTGCCTTCACAAACCCTGGAAATTTAAGGACAGTTTAAGCTTAGTATGCAGTTCTCAGGACTGATATAGCTGCTTGGTTTCAATCCCCCAGCACAGAAGTGTTGTAATTTGGCCAAATCCCATCTATTTGTTTTATTTACACTTGTATTTAATTTGATATATAATGTACCCCACTCAGACAAAAATCATTTGTCCCATGATGTTTTTACATACACATTTAAGAATTTTATCTCCTGTAATCCACTATCACTCTTAGCCCTGTACCAAAGTCAAAATAATTTAAACAAATATCTCTATCTTTTCTCATCAAAACAATCAATTTTTCATGTATTTACAAAGTAAATTTTTCCATGAGAAAGCAACCAGTGCATCACAACTGCATTTCCATTTAATGAATTTAATTATCATTCTTTCGCCTCGCTCAGGAAGCATTTAAGGCAATTTTCCATTTAATCATTTCCACTAAAAGCTACAGCAGTAGCTTGGGATTTTAAAGATTATCAAACCTCATCCTGTAGAATGGGAAACTCTGTTAAACGAGACACAACAATCATGACAGATCCTGTAATGGGAACAGCGTCTCCTGTAACCAGGCACGGGCATTCCTTAGTTAGAGAAGCAACCTCCATGAGATGCACCAAATCAGTCTGTCCTACAGATGTTACTGCCACAAACTGGTCAGGAATGCTGTGGTAAAACTCTCTTTTATACATCCAGCTTGTGCCTGTGTAAGTCTCCTTATCACATCCCAGTGCTAGAAAACTAAAATACATTTATTTAGAAGGTTTTTCTGCCTTCAGGGGAAAGCAAATGAAAACCGGGACAGGGAGTGAAGTAGATCTTGACACATCTGTAGATTAATGCTAGAGGTTCAATCATATATCCTACTGGATCCTATAGGTTTATATCCTAAATCTCAGAAGGAATAAGAAATAACTTCCACCTAGTGCCTTCTGCTAGCAATAACTAACCAAATGTTTTGGCAATCCCTAAGCTTAAATGGGGTCTGTCCTTGGCTGTTGTCAGTGAGGAGCATGGATACAGGATAGAGCCACAGAGCATACGCTTACTGCTGTGTGGGTGGGTGTTGTGCAGTGTCAGCTATAGTAAAAGAAGGGAAAAAAGAATTCTACAAAGGGCTTTTTATGTGGTTAAAGCCTGTGAGGATCCCTCGGTATGTCCAGGTCTGACAGAAAGCACCTTGCACTCTGAATATCTAGAACCTTCTTGGTAGTGGGGACAGGATGTTTTCATTGGCATTTTCATTCACTACCTTGAGCTTGTCCAGTTGCTCACAACACACTTAAAAGCAGAGGATTAGGGAATGACTTCTCTCGTCCCACCCCTCACACTCTCCACAAACAGCAGCTGCCTGATGTTCCACATGCTTGGTTATTGTAAGTCTTTGCCCCAAGGGATTTACCATGAAAATGCTGCACCTCTTGAGGCTGCAAGTAGATATTTTTGGCAACCAATGTGGCAGAAATTTTTGGGACCTTTTAGGCCAGTCACTGGCATAAACCCTGAGGCACTAGAATGGAAAAGGAACATAGAAACGTAACTTGTCTTACTTCCTTCTTGTTACCCAAATTCACTCTTCCCCATTCCCAGAGCTGCCCAGGTCTTTGCCATACACATTTTGAGGCATCAGATGAAAATGTCAAATCTTCTGCACATCATTCTCATTATCATAATTAAATAACAGATACATATTTGATGCACTTTGATATAAAAATAACAAAACTATAATAAAGACATGGCTGTGTGCTATGGAGAAAAACCAACACCACTGTGTGAAGGAGCTGGCTGAAATATTTGTGTTCTACTGGCATTGAATCCATGTGATTCAGTCTGGTGGGGAAGAGGCAGCTCCCACAAGACAGCAGACTCCTCTGTAGGGCACTGATACTTGTCAAACTCATTATTACAGCTTCAGAAGCCACAAACCTATTAGTAAGTGTGTTTAAAATAAAAATACAGTAGCACAATAGTAGGCTTCTTGGGGACCCTGCTGCCACACTTTCTGTACTAAAAACCATTTCTATCTAGCACACCAGTTAAAGATAACTGTATAAGCAGGAGATAACCTGCTTGCCACAGGGTAAAGCTTTGAAGCTCATGTGCTGCTGATTCATTCTGAATCATATCACCACAAATACTTCCACCCTGAGAAGTTATTTATTGGCTTGGAAGGTTTCTGTTTCTCGAAGTTCATCACAGTAGTTTCATGTCACTTTAGGTCTACCTGCAACCCTGCCCATCAGTTAATTTTTCTTTCCCAACCAAAAAAACTGTTTTCACTTGAGCAATGACCACATTGCACATCAATACTCTTACATCCCTAGAAACAGGAGCTAGCCTGGGTACAAGAAATTTTATCTTTCTCCTCCATCTTTGTTCATCAGAGCAAGGATTCTGTTTAAAAATAAACCCAAACTTGAAATGTTTGCTACAAGTTGGATGTGTTTCTTTTCCTGTCTATAGAGTTACAGAAATTATCACACTGTCCTGAAAACTATTTCTGAAAGGAGGATTTTTCTGTCATGTGATGTTCTGAAGAAAGCTCATAGAGTTTTCTTCACACATACAATATTCTTGAGGTTAAAAAGACAAAATTATCCTCATATATCCCTCTGTCAATAAAATAATAAGGTGATACACAGGGATATTAAATGTTGGCACATTTGAAGCTTCAAAGGTGAAGAAAACAGACACAAAGTTTTGTTCTGGGTCCACAGCTAATCTGAGACAGTGCTATCAGATGTAGTTAAAGCCCTGGATTTAGCAGAGTCTTTAATATTAAAGTCAGACATTTATGTTGATAATGGGATGGGATTAGGGGTCTTATTTCAGAATACAAAGCACCCACTCAGCTGAGAACTAGAGAGAAACTTCTCATATTGGAGGCAATTTTATGAGCTGCAGCAGGTTTTTTTGAACTTACAAAACCCCTAAATATTTAGGCCAGACTAAATTCTTCAGAATGTTGACTTTTTGTAGGTAAAGAAAAACCTTACATGTTCTGATTGCTAGAATGATGGTAATCATTGGAGTATGTGATTGGTGAAGTGAATTCATTGCTGACTGACTGAAGGAGCCAATTAACCAGTGAACCCAATTTACCCAGCCCTGAGTGACTTTGTGTGTTAGCTCAGGATGTGACAACAGTTGTGTCATCTGAGAACTCCAAGTTATTGACATTTAATTACATTTAACTCCTGTAGATAATACAATCTAAAAGTGCCTTTTTTTCTCTCTGTAAACTGGGTATTTTCAGTCCTTCTGTTTTCCTAATTAAAGTCTCTTTGTGTCACTAATAATTTTTAGAATGCCACCACCTTCTGTGAAACAGTGATTTAGGAATTTCTAAAATAATTTACATTATTGTACCTGGAAGATCTTATGTCTGCTTTTTCTAGATTTAATTTTTACTGTCATGAGGATATCTGTCTCAAAGTATGTCTGTAAGACTGTCAGTAATTCATCCCCTTTTCAAAGGTTCTCTTAATTTATAACACTGAGTAAAGTAAATCTTGACGTAATGTTTAAATTTGTGTAGTGCAATAAAATATTAAGTGGCACTATGATTGGGACACAGCACAGTTGACAGTGTTTCATGGCTCATTTACCCAAGTAATTATTACATTTTACTCAGCACTCTGAGATCAAGTGCAGGTTTTTCATTGCAGAGGTTCAGGTTGTTATGCATATAATGCATAATGGCTCTAATTTATGTGGAACTCAGGAGCACAGGATCCTGAAGCTGTGTTATATGCATTACAGAAATATTAAAAATACATTAAATTACAGTGTGCAGTCATGAGTGGTGATGAAGTGGTTTGTATGTCTGTTGTGCACACTGTTGTACACCTCTAATACAATAAGGGCTATTTGAAAGTCAGCTGAAAAAAAGAGACAAGAAATTTTTAAAAAAACGAAACCATGAAATACCACTTATTGACAGCTTCCAGTGAAGATTGGTGACCTTAACTAACTTTCATCTCATGTGTGTTCACTCCTTATTGTCATCTTATTGCAGGGGCTCCATGCTGTTGTCTCCTAACCACAAAAGTTTCATACCTTGTGGTGCTTCTCGTGGGCAGCTCCTCAGAGCACTGACTCTTTCTTCTTCACATAGCAGCCAACTGACTCCAGTTCCCCTCTCAAGGGGCCAAACCACTCTTTTATAGCACTCTTCTTCTCACTGGTTGCAGCTGTGGCCTGTTAAAGTCAGGCCTGTTCCTAATCTTTGATAATTGGCCCAGCTGCAACTCCTTAGGGGTAAGATTACTTTCTCCACTATCTTTATTTTCTTATATTCTATCCCCCTACATTCCTTACCCCTTTTTTTCACTCCTTACTTTTGCTACACTGTTAGCATTTATGAGCAAAATCTACAATTATATCTTGAAATTTTGAACCTGGGCAAAATGTTTTTTTCCATTTTAAAGGAAAATATCTCTATATTTCAATAATTCAGCCCATGGTTGAATGTACTACAGAAGACTAACCAAAATAAAATTCATACTGACATGCAGCTATTCTTTACTTTCATGAGGACAAATCCATAGGAAGATATTTTTAGTTATGCAAAGGCTCAGACACTGAGGCTTTCTGAGCACTCAGGCCTTCTGCATAATCTTGTTCAAGCCAGTCCTAAAGCCTTGAACACAAATATGGTTGGTCGTTCCTTAAGTGAAACAACAGGGCATGACAGCTGTGCAATTTTGAAGCCTCTTTCAGATCTCTTCAGTTTTTCTATTACCAGTGGCCCCCAAATTGACTGATATAGAAACCTGGGCTGGATTTTTTTTTTTTAATTTACATTTATTTACATTGCAACCTGTTTGCTTGATTGAGCAACTCTGAACAGCCTCACTTTCCCAAAGCTCTGGTAGCACAGGACTGTCTGAGGAGCTCCCTGTGGACCCAAGGTTGCTGGAACACAGCCTTTCTTTCCCTGTCTCTGAGGTGTAAAGTGTGTTTCTCTCCATTTAGCCTTCCCATCCCAACTTCTGATGTAAGAAGCACACAGAAGATGAGCTGTGACTGCCTCCAAAATCTCTGTGATAGATCTTTGGCAGTGTCCATTGGGAAAAGCCAAGCCAAGGCTCCCCGAGCACAGCAGGGCTCCCTGGAGCTGTGTCAGATCTGCAGGTGCTGGAGCTCTGTGAGAGCTGCAGCTCTGTAGTTCTAATGCTCAGCTCTTGGACAGTCGCTGTGCCCCAGGTAACTGGGGATGCAGTGATTTGTAACGTCAGGCTCCTTTCTGATCTCTGTTATATCTATAGCCAGAGGGGTTTTCTTCTTGTGTGATTTATACAGGATAACTTTAGGTAATGTTACTATTGCTTTATTGTTACCTGACACACTTCAGTGAGGTTTTCTCCTGCTTTGATTAGTGAGAAAATGGTTTTTTGGAGAAAAGCCCATGATACTACCCTTTCTAGTGACAAAACTGATTTAAAAGAGAACTAAAAGAAGGAAGTAGTAGCACATAGAGCAATTTGAAATAATGGATCACTGCAGCCAGAGCATTTGATTTGAAGAATTCTATTGTGTGGAAAAAGTTATCCAAATATATTGGTATGTTAGAAACAGAAAGAGCAAAATAAAGAAACAGGTTTTTAATTTTCATCTCTACTATTTGTGTTTTTCAGCATATATTTTAAATTCTGACAAATGACTTTTTATTTCTACTATGGTATCAGTCAATCACTATGTTATTTCAGATACAAGTGAGATTAAAATTATCCCCTTTTCCTATTGTTGGTTTATTAATATCACTACTTGTGAAAAAGAAGAAATGTGAAGGAAGAAATATTTTTTCATCTTTTACATGCATGATTACAATCCGTAGCTATGTTCAACTAGCTTCAAGCTACAAGATAATCATGTCTAGATAGGGCAAGATTCTTTAGGGAGTTAGACTATGAGATAAAAAATTCTCTGCAGGCTAGAAAACATATTTGTCAAGAAAAATGTAAATTACAAGTCTCCTCCATGCTTCACAGCATAACAGCACAAACACTTTAAATCTGGAATTATGTTTTTAAAACCTTTAACACAATAAAGACCCATGGTGAGATTCAGCAGTGATAATGCAATGGATTACAAAGCTGAAGAAAATACAACTGCTGATAAAATCATCAGGCAGATGGGGCTATCTGTACTGAGGATACAGGGCATGTGTGTGTGCTGTATATCTTCACTTGGCAGGTTCTGTTACATTCTATTTGTGTCCCCTAGAGCTTTAAATTAGGAGTAGATTCTTTTGGAACCGGTAGGTTTCCCCATTTTAGTTGGCATGAGAGGATGCAGTGAAAGAAAGAAAGAAGCAGTAGCCTATAAACTAACCTGCCCATATGTATTTATTTCCATAACTTTTTCAGTGTGCTCTGTTGCAGGGGGATAGGTGCTGTGATGCCAGGTCCTGCAAGCTGAAGGTGTGGCTGGGATTTTTAGGAGGCAAAGCTCAGCACAGATTTCTTGCCTGACTACACAAGTGAGGCATATTTTTACCACAAGGGATTTAAAGGATTTTTTTCAATTTGCATCTGTCTCATCTCACGTGTACCTAAGGTACCTTATGCACTGTCATCTTGTCCCCTTTGTGCACTGTTCAGAGCTGCTCTCAGCAGTTCTTTTGGACACCCCTGCAGTCTCACATGCCAGGGGTGCTGCTCCCAGGCTGGTTTCCCCAGCTGCCTTGGGAACAGCACAGCCCCTGCTGTCTGCCTGCCTGTTACTCACACGGCCTTTCTTGGCCACCCAGAGGACCAAAACCCTTGCCAGGCTTTCAGCCTCCCTGTCCTGAAGACTCTGGTATCTTTTCCCTTCGCAGTGTGTTCTGATCCTGTTTGTGACTGTTTGCAATGCTTCTGTCCTTTGCATCTTTCCTGCAGCCTCCCCATTCTGCATCAGACATCCCCCACTTCCTCTGCTCCAAAACTACCAATTATCTCTCTTCCACTGGCGGTTTGCTGAAGAGAGGTTTTGCTATTGAGAGCTTTCTGACAAGAGCTTCCCAAAAACCCCCAAAGCAATTCTGCTCTCTCTTTTCAGATCCCTTAAACAGATGCTACTAAAGGAAACTCTGGAAAAAAAAAAAAAATAAGCTTCTGTTGACCTGCATCTAAAGCTCTTCCTGAGCATTTAAAAAGTTTTGTGTGTAGTAATTACTCTTTAAAGGCCTTTGGAGGAGGCTCTCTTTTCTCCCCTCTACATGTAAACTGCAGCTAGTCCAGGGATGTCCCAGTCCCAGAGAAGCTTTCCTGGACAGCAGCTTTATAAACAAACTCACTGGAGCCTTCCAGCAGTACACAGACAGCCAGTGTGCTTTCCAGACTCCTTTCCTCAGCTTAGCAGAACTGTGCTAGTAAAAAAAAATGGACCCTGCACAAATGGAGACTCTTCACCCCCACTTTTTTACACCAACAAGCTTCAAAATTCAGTCTGGCTTCAAAAATATAAGGACAACTCAATGCTCAGAATAATTAAAGCCTTGAAGAGTTTTTGTTCTGGTTCTTCAGTGTCTGTTATTTACTTCTATTTTTGTTAGCTTTGTCAGTTTAAAGGGTTTTTTGTGTTGTTGGCCTGAGATTTTGTGTGGTTTGTGTGGCTTACTTGCTGGTTCGTACTGGAAATTGTGGTGGTCAAAGTTCAGTTTCCCAGAAGAGTCTTACTTCAGCAAGTCAAATATTTATATGGTGTCTCCTCTACTGTGTAATGACAGCATTCTCTGTAGCATTTTTTAGTGATGAGGCACTTTGTGAGTGCCAGACTTGTATAATCTGGAAAATTCTGAATTCTCA
>NW_005054371.1:3251459-3272780 GCF_000277835.1 Geospiza fortis | reverse complement strand
CTAACTTGATGGGCTCCTCCCCAGATTTTAAAAATATGTTTGGGTGTAGAAAATGTCAGAGCCCCTACAGCAAAGCTAATCTGCATTTTATTCTTCTGTTTATTTACTTTATGACAGTTCCAAGTCTCTGACAAATCAGTTATTCACAAACATTTTCTGAAGAACCAAACCATCACTAAGGCCAACTGAGAAGTTTTCAGCAACTTTTAATTACTGATCAATTTAGCTGCAATTTGTTTCTAAAGTATAATGTTTCTGATCATCTACTTTCTGATCACAAAAATACATTGCTGAATTTGAAGATTTATTCATGACAAAAAGAAGTGACAAGGAGGTAGAACAATTCCACATCAACTCCATGCTCTGTATTGAGTCTGTGTAGCTTCTAGAGCAGACATATATACCTAGATGCAAAAAAAAATTGCATTGTTTGGCTTTGTCACCTAGCAGAATTTGAGACACACAGAGCTAGAGGGACAGAGGGAAAAGAATTTAACTTCAAAGTGTAGGCTTAAGGTCAGACTTCCATCACCCAGGATAGGACCCATGGCGCCTGATACCACATCACACTGTCACATCCATGCACATCCCAGCTGCCTAATTAAATGAATAACAGCTCATTATGAGCAAGGTGGAGCAGCTTGTAGGAGCTGGGACCCTGTTTGGCATCTTACTGTAGGAAAAATAAAGTACAATGGGGTGAAGCAAGGTTTGGCTCTGAGGCTCACATGTCCTGCTCAGTCAGAGCAGAATGAAAGGGGCTGAAAAGTGGAGCCGCCTCTTTTTCCTGCAGCTCTGGGCTTTGTGAGAATCCCTGCAGTTCTCCCTGGCAGACAGGCCATTCATCAGCTTGTGAATCCTAGAGGATCTCTAGACAAGCAGGACGTGCTGGACACACACAGTGCTGGACAAACCCCCCAAAAACCTCCTGGGAGTTGAGAGGCTTTGTGGATCAAAGTGCAGCAGGGACCTGAGGCAGCAGCTCTGAGGACTCCGATTTTCAACAGAAGTCTCCTCTCTTAAGTCCTTGCCCAGCTCTGTGCCTCATTATTTTTGTTCCACAGAATCCTACTCACTGCTTCATTTGGGGAGAATGAAGGGACACTATCTCCTGTGGTAAATACAGTGCTCTAAATGATGCACTGTTCACAGTATAAATGCAAAACCCAGGCTTATACAGAAAGTAGCTCTTACTCTATAAAATTATCAGATAAGGATCATTTAGAACACAGATATAAAGATCCTACCGTTTAAGAGGCAGCAACTTTACCAACGTATTTGCAATACAGATTTTAAAAAACTGTTTTCACAAAGTATATAAAATAATTTTGCAGTATTATTTTAAAATTAAGATGTTCAAAGCCACATTGAAAATCAGAGTTACACTGATTTGCCACTCAAGTTCTGTTTCCTTTACACTGCCCTGAAGATCTCAGTTCTGAAATTCTAAGACCATGAAAAATAAAATTTAGCATTCTCTATTAGTAAAAAAGATGATTTTAGAGACAGGAATTGGAAATAGAAGTACTATCCTACTCAACAGATTCAGAGCTTCTTATGTTAACTCCATTGGTGTCAATAGCCTGCTCTGTGTCAGCAGTGAGCACTGGGTGGGAACATATTCCCATGGGACAGGAACATTCCACAGGAAATTCAGAGTCACTGATGCTTTGATTTATTTACAACTTACTAATAGACATGTCATAATTTTTTAACATATATTAAATGGATGTTTGAATAATAAAGCAATCTGATTTACTGAAATTTGGTATAAACTTGCTAAAAATATACTAAAATAATCCAATTAAGTGACAGCAGCTCTAAAAATCAATAATACTTTTTTTTTCCCAGTTCTACTTTATAATAGCAGTAGTACCATCAGTGCAGAACATTTCCTTGGGATTCATGTCCTGCTGTCTTTGGGGTGTGCTTTCCTTCTTGGGTTTCCAGCAAGAACAGCTGTGTTGGGTACTACTGGATGATGTGTAATATCACTACCACTGGGAGCTCAGGTATCCACTGGGATCCATCTTTTCAATATTTAGAATTATCAGTACTAAATTTGCCAAATAGTTAGAACTTATTTTTATTTACCATTTTAAAATATTTTTAAATGAGGGAGAAGAGTATCTCTGGTCAAACCTGCAGGTAGTTTTAGGCAATTATTTCTAAAAGACATGGCTATGCTCATTTCCATTACTGTGGCTTTGGATACAATTGAAAATTGGGAGAGCAGCACCACAGTCAGGTTTTGAAGGTCTCATTCCTTAGAGCTGACAAAATTTTCTGGGGATAAGACTAAGTTCACTGCAAGGTCTTGAGTCATTGTTCTTTGGGAAGGGGGAGAAAGTGAGCTCATCAATCAGGGAGACCCAGAGCTGCGTACAGTGGTGTAGGGTGATTGCTGGTGAGCTGTTTGCTAGACAACTTCTGTAAATATCTACACAAATACTCAGGGCCACTAGGGAAGGCTGTGGAGACCTCTCTGCTTCTCTTCTTGTGCAACACAGCGAGCTTGGTGAAGTATCTGAAAGTGATTGGTAATTAACTCTCAGGCTGTTTGTTAATTGCACTTTATCTGTCCCTCAGGTCGGTGCTCATGTGAATTCAGAAGATCTTTAGGAGGAAAGCTGAGGGCAAAACCTAGCTCAGGATGAGCATGCATGGAACTTGTTTAAATGATTGGTTTAGAGCCTGAAGTTAGAAGAGCACAGTTGTCAATTTATGTGTTTATGGAACAGGCATTCAATGCAATGGGGTTTATTATTATCTAGACTGAACATGAATAATATTGTAAAAATCTGCAACAGGTTCTAACAACAAGTGAATCTCTTTTTTCCAAGTTATTTCAAGATTCTAATTGGAATGCACATCTCAGAGAGCACTGTCTAGTTACATAAACCAGAGATAACATTTCCTGTGAAACTCGTGAGGCTGTAGCAGTGCATTTTGAAATGTGACTTTGTTGGCTCACTGTCACTGTGAGTTGTTAAATATGCCCACTTAGAGACCTTATGTGGAACTTTGAGTGCTGCTAACATTTAAAAGCTGATAGAATAACACAGTTCATTTAGAAATACAGAGCAAGCCACAGAGCTGATAGTAGAACTGCCTTTGTTTAAATATTCTACATTAGACAAATTTGTCTTAATAATGTCTTCCTAAGCTTACCTTATCTTCCCTTTTGAAAAATAAACAGCCCAAACCATTGTTCTTTGCTAACAGCAGATGAAAATTACCCAGAAAACCTTTGATTTGGAATTGTCTCTGACATTTCAATACAATATTTGACAGCTGAACAGGAAATAGAATTTTTATATGATACCAGTTTATGTTCAGTATTCATGTGATATATTCATTGAAAAGAAGCTGAAGAGAATAAGAACCTGTTTAATACTGTAAATTAAACATAAATATTACATACTCTGTCTGAATACCAGTCTTATCCTTGCCCTGACAGGTTGATAATGTATGGCTTTGTGAAGGCCATGGTACACATTGGCCAGTTAAAGCAATGGGAATTCCACTTCACTGACTGTTTATTTTTTGGATCGCTGATGTCTGCCACAGATCCAGGTAACCATTTCAAATAGATTACTTTTTCAAAAGTCAGAAGAGTAAATAAGAACTGTATATGCCATAGAAATGTTCTAAGTCTCTGTTCTTGGGGTTTTTTTCCTTCCCTTAGCTGTTAAGTACCTGATATTCTGATAATCATAAGTCAATCAAAGTCCAAGTCAGCTCCTGAGATCCCTTGTGGCTTTTTAGTTGCTGGTTTTCCTAGGCTGAGATCACAAACTTTATAATTAAGGTTACTGAAAAGATTGGGAAAATGCTCTCTGATTTTCAGGACACCACCTGTTGCTTGCTGATATGAGAACTGCTGGAGCCTCACATATAATAATCACAACCTCCCATCCATGTGTGACTTAACCCCCTTTAAAGATATGGGGAATGGAGCATTCCAATTTGGCCATATAAATACTGTTTATGTGATATCAATGTTCAGGATAAATACAACTCAAAAAAACAGATACCAAGAAATTGACTTGAATTTGCAGATGTGAGACTTAAAGCCCAAAGTCACAGTAAATGGCAAAGCCTGGGAAGCAGAATCAGTCAATTTTGGAATCAAAGAATTACAGAATCATTTAGATTTGGAAGGATGTCGGGAGGTCTTCTAGTCCTATCTTCTAATTAAAACAGTCTAATCTCAAAGCTAGCCTAGCTTTCATAGATTTGTCCAGGTTTTGTTATGTTGAAACTGTCAATAACTCAGATATTAAAGTATTGCTATTTGCAGCTGTGGGAACACAGTAAAGGAGAAGGTGAACATATATTTTTTAGAGGTTATCTGCTAAGACAAAATACAAAATCTGCAAGGGTGCAATGGATTTTTGTAAAATTTTCAGCTGAGCTGTTATAGGAGACAGAACAGAAAACATTTTGTGATGGATGTGAAATTCTGCATTAGTGTTAAAAAACTACCCTTGAGAAGCTTCTTTGAGAGACTTAGAAATAAAGTTTTCAAATTCCTGGCTTTTAAAAGAAGTGAGAAAAAGCAATATTGTTCTACACATTTTTTCCAGTCTTTAAATGATGTCTCAATAGTCAACAAAATATTTTAGCTTGTGATTTATCATTCTGACAGCTTAAAAGTACAGTATAAAACAAATTGTTTCCACAAAACCAGTTGTTGCAAGGTTACTGTAAAAGCTGCATGACATTGTTGTTCTCAAATTAATCCACACATCCAATATGCTGCCACTTCTTCAATCACCCAGCCATATTAATAAGACTCAGCACATGACTGAAGCCTATCCTCAGAGCAAGAGAAAAACACAGAAGTTGGAAGCACAAGGAAAACCTAGGAAAATAAACTGCTTATGGAATAAAAGCATCCTTACAATTTCCAAGGATATTTCTTGATAGTGCTATGAATAGGGTTTTGCAGCTGGCTTAGTTTCTTTTCCCATTTCCCAGTCCAAGACTATTTAGTTTCACAAATGTTGACTTATGATGAGTAATGTATAAGACAAATGCACTGATTTTGATTATAAGAGTATTAAACCACCACTGATTAATCTAGAACAATCAAGAGGGGAAAAAAATCAACAAAACAGAAGCTCCTCTTGCACTGTAAGGAATAAGTTACAAGGATTACTTTTCCCAGAGTTTTAAACAGGCTTAAAAAGCTAAAGTTGCAGTTGAGAAAATTATTTTTAGTGTGACAAACTGTCACTGATTAATATTGTTTCTAATTACTTCTCTGCTTATATAGTCTGTGCACATCCAAGAGCTTTTAATGTTCAGTCTTGCTCCCTCTGCTATCAATTCACAATATTCTAAGTTGTTTCATGTGTTCACTAATCTTATCCATAAATTTCAACCCCTCAAAGACTTAAGAGAACTTTGAATTAAGTTTTTCATTAATTAAATGGTTGACACTTCTGAAAATATTTCTTTGTGTTTTATGATTTGCCAGTGAATTATAATCTCAAATGTGTAAAGAGCTCACTGGCTTTCCAAAATCAGTTCAAATATGGCTCCCTAGAGAACTGATACATATTAGGGCATAAAATAATCAGTATAAAGATTTTATCTGTGATAACTAGGGTTCATTTTGGGTTTTTTAAAGAAAACTTTAGTAAAATGTTGTTAGTGTTAGACCAATAAATTGGTCTTAAGATGAAACAATAAATTCCTGTAGATTTGCTACATGATTTTTCATTTAATTCTTCACTGTGCAGGATTATGAACTCATTTCAAAAAGAGATTTAATTTCCCATGGCTATGGAAAGCAATTAAGTCTCAAAAGATGCTAAAAACTGATTTGTTGACTTGACAGAAGTTGGTTTGATTGAGCTCCTTATTTGTGATAATAAAGATGGCTGGTAGGTGTTTACATGTTAAACAAAGATTTTTAATCTCAAGGTAGTAAACGAACATATGCCATGTAAAATTTTCTAGTATTGCAAAGAAGAAGGAAATAATGTCACAGCACTCTGCAGCTTTTAGTTCTGAAGTTTATGCGAAGATTTTTAATCCAGATATTTTGGCATAAAAATAATTCAGGAGAATTGCTGTTATTTGCTATGTGTTCTCTTACATAGAAAACTAACACTTGAACTAAGATTAAGAAATTAATTTAGGACTGGATATACTTGGGACTGTGTTTTGCATTATAGACTGTGATCCTTAAATATCAATACTATGAGATGCCTCAAAAGACTTTTGTGCCTCTGGAAAGGACAGTTAGAAACTTCAGGGACAAAGCAAGGTCACTCTTGACCAAATAATTCATCTTAGAGAGAACATCTCCTTCCAATAATTTATCATTTTCAGTAGAGAAAGTTTCTCATTTTAAGACTTCAGGTGAGAGGTTAAATTTTAAAAAATAGAATTTCTAAATTCCCAAATTGTTCCTTCATTATTCTTGATTTAAAACATGGCACCAGTATTTACATTTTTCTTTATTCTGATCAATAGGCATAATTCATCACCTTGTCAAGGAAATCATGTCTTATTGTTTCATCTGCATAAACCAGCACAGATTTCCCTGTTTCACTGTTGAAAGGGTTTCCTTGTGTTAGCCCTGGGATTTGGTTTCTGGCGTGCCCTGACCCTGGGAGTGGTTTTGGGCTCCCTTCAGAGGTGGCAGGGCAGTTCCTGGCTGTGTTCTGTGCTCACACAGGTGCCCCTGCTCGGGAGCAGCAGGGGGAGCAGGGAACGTGCTGGGGAGCCCCAGCTCTGGGTGCCCAGCAGGGACCTCACAGTGGCACTGCCCATCACAGACCTCACAGTGGCACTGCCCAGCAGGGACCTCACAGGGACACTGCCCAGCAGGGACCTCACAGGGACACTGCCCAGCAGAGACCTCACAGGGACACTGCCCATCACAGACCTCACAGGGACACTGCCCATCACAGACCTCACAGGGACACTGCCCATCACAGACCTCACAGGGACACTGCCCATCACAGACCTCACAGGGACACTGCCCATCACAGACCTCACAGGGACACTGCCACAGGGCTTGGTGGCCCAGCTGTCCCTGTGGCTCTAATGGAACAATGAACAGCACAGACCTGGCGCAGGGGGGTAAGGATGGGACCTCTTCCCCAGCCACCAAAATGACACAAACAGCACAACTCTGGCAGCCTCCAGGGCTGCTGCTAGTAACACCTTCTGGATAACCACCTTCCCATCCAAAGACATTCCACATACCTTTAGCCTTTCCTTTTATTTTCTTTTCTAATTTTTGATGTTTCAAGTATAGAAAACTGATTTGCCTTCAGAGGGTTTGCTGAAGCACAGCTATTTCTGAGCTATATGAACTCCCTTACCTTTGGTCACATTGACAATCACAAGGCTCTTCCCTTTTTGAAGTTACTATGGTTACAGCTGAACTGGAGCTGTGGGTTGCGCTGCTCTTGTTATTGATAGAATTGGATATTTATCAGAAAGAGCAGTTTCTGTTTCTCATAAAATCGAAGGATTTTGCATTAAGAAGCATAATGTATAAATACAGCAAGGTAATGCATTTCAAACACTATGTAAGATGGTTTATAAATGTGTTTTAAATGAAAATATATATCTGCTTTCATCTTATTCACCACTGAACTAATCTGTGAGTGCTGTGACTTATTAATAGGGAAAGGAGTCTATAATTCAAATTGGAATCTTTATTTTTAGACAAAGTCAATAGGAAATAAAAGTTAGATTTCTCTAATCTTATTTTCTTCTCATTTGATAGTGCACTCCTGAAAGAATTTAGGCCCATGAGCTATGAAAGATATTAATAGCTCTAGTCAGAAGACTGAAGTACAATAATACCAGTACTTTATATAATGGTGTAATTTATTTTTTGTTTCCTTATTCTTTTAAAAGTAACAGCAAAGTAGCATTGGATACAGTTAGAGCAGGGATTGTTTTAGTTTGGTGATATTTCAGTTATAGATACTTTTTACAGGCATCTATAACAAGCCAATTTGTTTCTACATTTGTCCAAAGATACCTTTCACAAAGCAGCTCCACAGACACTTCTTATGACTTGGGTACAACTGAAATCATTTTGGGTTCAGCATGTGACAGATGTTACCTCAGCCCATGAAGTCAGGGAAGAAGTGAATCAGACTTTTGTTGGCATAAATAAAATCTGTGAAAATCTTAGATGCCTCACTATTTCCTGCTTCCCATCACTGAATTTTTAACTGAAGCTCACAACCCTTTCTGAGTCAGCAGCTCTGGTACCTGTTATTTCTGTTGGTGTGTGTTCTACTACCACAAAAGGTGTTGGTGCTCCACCAATGACCTGTCCTTCCAGCCAGTTCTTTACCCACCTCTTTTTCTGTCCTCATTTGCTTACACTGAAACAAGAGATGCTGAGTACCTTAAAGAAAGTAGTTTGGTATTTTTATAATACATATTGTATGTAATGAATTATGAGTCTTTAAGTAGTTACCACACAAAAAACAAGCCCTACTCACTGCTGCTCAGCTGTGCCTTCAGAAAGCCAGGGGCCAAGCTGATTGCAGTGCAGCATCTACAAACTTGACTTAGATATCAAAGTTCTCACAGACTGGACATGTTACTCTGGTATAGGATTATTTTTAAATTATTTCCCTTGAGTTTTAAAGTCATCTGTTTGACAAAACATGATGTGACTTCCTTGGACATGATGACTATTCCTAGAACATTATTCTATCCAGAGGTAACTTCAATTAACTTTTTTCCATAGCAGAGCAGCACATCCCCTTTGATGTGGCCATTCTGACCTATGCCCAGAGATTCTCATAATTAATCAAAGCAAATGTGGTCATGGGGGAGTGCCCAGACAGTGGTGGTCAAAACAAGGTGAAAATGTTTCCTGGAGCTCTTAAAAGGGTGGATGTGCTAAAGATCCTGCAAATCTCTATTCTTGTGCAGACACTATTTAAAATTTTTATTAATGAGCTGGCTAATGCAATGGAGGGTGTTCCTTTATGGTACAATATTCTGCTGAAAGGAGATTGCAAACACTTTGAAAGGCATGGTTAGAATTCAGTATGATTCCTGTAATGATTTAAAATAGACAAGGATAAATGCTACATTGAAAAAAAAGCATCTTCATAGACAGCAGATAAGAAGTGAGCATTCACTTCTGAAAATGATTTCAAGTTTACAACCTATGAAAATGAGTCATGAGTACCAATACATAGCAAAAAAAAAGGAAAACAGGGTTTATTAACGTGTTCTACAGCATTTTTTCATTCTATTTCTTGACAGCAAGTGTCAACTACATTACTGGGATGTGGTTTTAGGCACTGTATTTCAGGAAAGATATGAGCTGATTAGAGGGCAAGAAAACATTACTAAAGGAGGAGATTGAATGAAGTGAGTCATTTTAGGGAGGAGATGTCTGAATTGAGTCTTTGAATAGACAAATTCTGCTGAAAGAAAATCAGAATAAATATGACAAATTTTTGTCTCTCATTAGGCTAGGAATGGAAATTGCAGACTTGAAAAGCAGGAGGGGAGATTTGGGTTAGACATGATTCAGGAATAATTGCATTTATAAATGATATGAATACTGAAGAGCAAGTTAGACTCCCTTGAGTTTCATGGAACCAGCATCATTTCAGTTCTTTGAAAACAAATCAGATAAGTATCTGTCAGCAGAGGTGGGGCTGAAGTTTGCTCTGCCTTGGGCCAGATAAGAGAAGGACAGAGCAGAGACCAGGACCCTTCAGACAGGGACAGGTAAAGATCCAATAACCTCCCCTGGAAATGGGAAAACATTTGAAATGGAAGATACTTTCTGAGAACTGGGTGAAATGGGGACTTTCTCCCAGAAGAGCTAATTGATGCATTACTGTGTTGCTTGATTTATTATTTTGCTTTCATTTGAAAAGATTAAAGTAACATTTTTGGGGTAGAGTTGGAAGAGAAACAAGAAGAGAAAGTTGTTTATTTAGGAGGCAGGAGGAAGGAGAGGAATGTGTAGGCATCTGTCTAATTGCCTTGGCCTGCTCCACACACACCCAGCAGTACACTGACTTTGATTACTGTTTTCTTTTCCTTCTATCATTATCACAGGGACTATTAACGAGACCCCAAACTAATTAGCTAATAAGCAAAAGCTGAAAGTGGCAAATAGTTTTAGAAAACAAGTCTGTTTTTATGCCAATGACATTAGAGAGCAGGAGACTAAACTGAGCCCACATTTAGCACATTAAGTCAGCCTTGCTAATCAGGCAAAAACCTGAATATAGATGTTGGTGAACCAAGAAAATATCTTTTGTCAATAAAGCTTCTGCCTACACCTTTGAGCTATTCTGGGCAAAGAACTCTTTTCCTAGTTTAAATTATAACTGCAGTGGGAGTAGATGGGTGAGGTTACCAGGATGGTTAAATATAACTAGCTAATTTAAATATAGCTATATCAGCAAATGTTTAGCTACACACATCTCCTAAATTGTCTTCTGTAGAATAACACTTCCAAAATTCTTCAGAGATAACACATCAACAGAGATCACTTTAACATAAAATCTCACAGGAGAACTGAGAATCTATTTTGGGTTTATAAACTGATTTTGAGATTACATAGATATTTAAGTGCCATTTAGAAAACCTTAGCAGCAATGCTTTGAAAGTTCTAAAAAATGTCATTAAGACAAAGCATAATCAGCTGGTCATGGTCTTGTATGAATTATCAGCAGTCATGCAAATGTAAAAGTGTATTATTTTTATTTCTAAAATGTCAGATGTGAACATGGCATCCCAGAAGCACTCCTAATCTTTAGGATTTCTGGGCTATAAGGACTGAGTCAATTGCACAATTATATACCAGAATGAGCAGCAGTGAAGCACTGAGTTACCGTGCAGTTTTTAACCAGACAAGTAATTGGGGGTCTTTACATTGAATTCTGTTTGAAATGAGAAAGTTCTACTTTGTCCATGCAAAGAGAAAATAGTAAGAATAATAAGAATTCAAATAAGACGTACACAGAACACAGACAGCCTTCTTCAGCTGGAGGTTATGAAGTGGAAAATAGACCATAGGAAGGACTGTGATCCCCTGTCTGCAGGGAAGAGGGAAAAACAGAGAAGGCCTAAGTTAATATCTACAGGATTTATTTACCTGAATAGGAACCAAATGTCTAAATTCTCCTGATGATGTGTGTCTAAATCATTTGCTCACCTTCAATTTAAATTCACCACGCTCTATTTTTTCTATTGCACTGGTGAACTGAAAATCAAATATAGGGTGTAAGTCAGGGAGAAGGAAGGAACTGCAATTACTGGTATGCTGAAGGAACCCTAGAATGGGTTGTAGGTGTCAAATATCCTGGTCTGGGTTCAAGGCTTCCTGGCTGCCATGAGCCACATCCTTGCAGAGTGTGGGGCAGGACAGGGTGGGCGTGCTGTACATCCCTTAGTGAACATGTGTAACAGATGGATAAGTGCTATTATGTCCTTCTTAAAACAGGTAGACCCCACTCATCACACACAAAATCCACAGCAAACCCAACTCTTCAGCACCCTTATTCCTCTGTGGTCACAAGATCACAGTCCGTGCACAGTGAAACATGCTGTGACATTTTCATCTATGTAGGGTTCTCTGTGTGAGAGGGAAAGCTTCTTCCTAACTCAGCTGCAGCAGCAAAACTCATAGACTTAATGAATTTAAGGAGCTTATGTTTTCCAGTTGATCCTCCTTAACCCATTGTTATCCCCTTAGGCAATATATAGGACTGGGCTTCTCAAACCTGTATTCTAACATTGCTTTATTTCTTGAACTGCCAGAGGAACATGAAAATACCAACTCACTTTGCTTTCTCTCCATACAGTGACAGTCCTTGCTATTTTCCATGAGCTGAATGTGGATACAGATTTGTACACACTCCTGTTTGGAGAGAGTGTCCTAAATGATGCTGTGGCTATCGTGCTGACACAGTAAGTTACACCCACCTCCTTGCTTTACCTGGGGAGATCATTAAAGCTTTTCTCACTGGTGCCATTCTCACTGATATTGTTTGTTCAAGTACAGCTGTACCATTTGAAGGTTTTGTTACAAAGATGTAGTTTTAGAGTTTTTCTTGGTTTGTTAACACTAGAATTCCAATACTGTTTATAGCAACTGTATATCCAGAATGCAATTTTAGTTCATGTTCTTTAACCCAGAAAGCAGTATATTCTGTAAAATGGTAAACATTTCTTTCCTCATCTAAACAAGGTATCTTGAAAAAAAATGCTAAATGAGCATCTAGGACATAGAGCAACTATAAAATTCAAGACAGGTTCTTTTTATTTTGTGCAATTGTTATTTTCCAAGATTAAAACCACAAAGTAATACACAGTATCTGTTTATCTACTTCTGTCTATGGAAGCTGGCAGAGCTTCAGCGGATAATATTATTTTAAAATTATATGTAGCTTTTTTATTCTCAGGAATCCTCAAACAGATCACAAATGATGGGCCAAAATCACACAAGTATGTGCTGTCCTCAAAACATAGATGCTAAGTACATGATTAACGAGATCTCAAGTTTACTCCACTCTACATGTATTATATGCTTCCCAGAGTTTGCCAGAAATACAAATAATCCTCTCAGATAATCTTAAAAGTAACAGAACTGCAAAGTCAAATTCACTTCTCCACAACATTTGAAGGTGCTTCACAGTAAGCCTTAATTCAGTGCCAACTTTCTCCTTAAAACATCGTTCCTTGAACAAGGGTTTATCCTATCTCTCAGAATTAAAGACTTTACAGTAGTGAAAAGATGAGCTTAATATTTTGTCTGAAACCCCATGGAGTTTCAACTTATAATAATTACTGCAAAAAGACCCAAACTTGTTTCATAATACAAAAAAGAAATAGCATTCCTATTTAATTTATCACTCTCCAATTATCAGTCTAGTAACCTTCACCTACACTGAACTCCTCCCAGAGTTTTCAGAGCAAGAGCAATGTTTTCAGATGCTGTTGAGTGTCTGAGCACAGCAGCCCAGGGTTAGATACAGGGTGGCTGTCACATCCCAGGACTGGGGCTGGAATGTGTCACCTGGGAGAGCTCTGGTACATCAGGTAATAAAATGCACAAAAGGAAAAGTAAGCAAAGACCAGACAACTCCGTGAGAGAGCCACAGAACAGCATTGAAGCAGCTATTAGAATTGGGAAGTGTGTAGGTGGCAATGTCTGAGATTTTTATCTCCCTCCCTTGTTGCGGTTTAATAACAGCCGAGACATTTTCTGCTCATTGAGACTCCTCCTCTGTTAGTGCAAGGTTCCCACAGAGGAACAGTGAGGCTCCAAGCAGCTCAAGGGAACCCAGAGTGTTTGAAATCTCTAGTTTTCAGTCACCCTGATGCCAAAGCACACAGATCTCCCAAAGGAGCAACTCAACTCCAGAACAAATGTAAAAGGAAAAGTCCCATCAGATTCCAGTTCCCTCAGTATTCCAGTACATGATTCATGTGTTTCTAAGCCCTGCTCTTCCCAGTACTCAAGTCTAGGTTATGCACCTCAGCCTATCTACCTTTCATGTTTTCTTTGCTGTTACATGGGAGATTACAAATCTTTAGTATAGAATCTCTTGTCACTGGAAAATTGTTGTGATTTTTTTATATATTCACTGTGACCAATTTTTGATTTCTAAAGTCATTTGCAGAGACTGAGGAGAATACATGGCATCATCAGTTTCACATTTCATTACTCTCTGGCTTAAATAATCAGATTCTGCACAAATACAATACTTCTGCAACCCAATATAATCTTCCTGTAGCATTTTAAGTAAAAATATACTGTTAATATTGCCAGTTTCAGGTCATTAAAACCCTACTAGACCAACAAGAGTTTAAATGAAGAAAATTGTTTTTCTGCCACTGCAAAAGAACAGCTATTTTTTTTCCTGTAACCCATACCATTCTTGTGTGCAAACACAACATGTTCATAATTACAGCAATAGATGTCTATTTAAAAAGGTGTGAGAATAATGTTTACAAATCTGGAAAAGCAAGAGTAAGTAATTTAGTGCACTACATAATGATAACCAGAAAAATAGAATATGAAAATACACATTGTGGTTCATTATCTAACAGAATAAGTACGATGATGTCTGCGGGAGTGACTCACTGCAGGAAAGGCAGGAAGAGAAAAGAGAGGGGGCCCTTATGGCAGGTTATGGCAGGAGGTGGCAATTTGGCAAGGTGAAGGCAGCATGGCTGTCTGCCAACAAGGGCTTAGATTGATCTCTCTCCTTTCTTTCAGCTTCTCCCTCCAGTGTCTATTTTTCCTGTCCTGTTTATCATTTAGTTTAAGAAGGACAGCAGCAGGAGCAGCCACCCCTGCATTTTTTTAGGGATTTAGCAAGTCACACGAGCTGTGTTGCTGCAAGAGTGAGTGCACACAGTGAAAATCCCAGCCAGGGACACCAGTTCTCTGGGGCAGTTGAACAGCTCTCCTGTGGCCATCCTGCCCCACCAAACACCTGGGTGTTTGTGCTAACTGCAAGGTTTCATTTATAGTGTGCTATTTTAAGATAATCCATGCAGGAGGGATCACTGTGACTCAAACTGACAGCAGTGGCTGCAGGAAGGCTGACAAGCTGCTGTGCATCTGGGAGAACTCACACACACAAGGGCCTCTCTAAGCAAGGGCATGGGAGATGCAACGAGGATTTCCTCATATCAAAATCACTTCCAGAGTTTCTAACTTTTTGTTATTAGGATAAAATTCTGCTTTTAATAAAAACTTGTGGGAATTCTCACAGAAAATAAACATCAAGAATTCCAAGTATTTAAGAAAAATTATACCAGACCCTTAAAAGAGAGTACTTATTAGATTATTCAACATGTCTGCTTTCACCAGAAAAACCCGTGTGACTAATTATGCCACAAATACTTCCTACATACTTTGTTTTCCAGAATACTGACTGAGGAAAATCCTGATAAAAGTAGTTTCATGGTTCGTCTTAAATATTTCCAGGATAAACATATACCAACTCAGGTCATTGTACATCTTCACTCAAAAAGTACTTTCATTCTAGTCTAGACATACCTTATACAAGTTAATGTCATGCTCAAACCCTCCTTTCTTGGCAGAAGCTTGTATAAGGCTTTCTGAAATAACATGGCAAAGGTAACTGATTTATTGAAAGTTTATTGAAAAACAGTATCAATTTCCAGGGGAAATAACTCAGAAGCTGGAGTTCAGCTCAGTTTGGGCTGAGCACCCTCTAAGGCTGTCTTTTCTCAGACAGTGATTCCCACAATTTTCTTAGGCAGACAAGACAATTCCTTCTGACACACTGGGGATTCTTACTGGTAGGCACAGCCATCATATTACTACTTTTAGTAGAATGTAGATGTTTTCAAAATATAGGAAACTCTTGTGATACAATGGACCTCAAATAGAAAATTAATAAGAATCTTTAAACCTTTCTGATTCTAGGTACTTGTTTACCTGTATTGTTATTATTTCAGTGGGTTTAATTCTGTTATTATGTCACTGAACTTGAATGTAGCATACACAAGAGAGAAATGTAATCAGAGACTGAGAAACAGATATTGGACGAACATCAAATGCAGTTACAAGAATTCAGTCTGCATTTCATGTGGTCATTGTCCCAGTGATGTAACTGTCCATTATCTGCAAGTGTTACTACCCTACTTTTCACAATTTGTAATTGTTATTCCTTGAGTATCATATATTAAAATCAGCTGTTCTGCAAAGGACAAGAACAGATATTGTAACCATGCTACTGAATAATTAAATTGGGAGCTGGGAGTTGCAGGAATAATATTGTCTTTGAAAGTTATGATGGGTGTCTGCTTGATGCATATCTCAGTAGATGTGAAGCTCCCTTTATGATTATATTTTTCTTTTTTCTTTTGTCATGGACTGTCACTAATTTGGATCCTTTGCCCTTCCATTTTTGAAGCATTATTCTGTATAGTTTTTGCCACACTTTGATCCCTGAGCACATTGAATAACAAATTTTACAGAGGAAAGCCATCTGAATGTTCTCACATCATATTTTCCCCACAAACTGCAGTTATATTCAGAAAGTGTCCTTTGAAAGCAACGTTGTGGGTTTCCATATGTACTGTGTCAAAATCTTTTGTTTCATGTGTATCAATTAAGAAACAAAGACTTTTCTCTTAGCAAGTCCTTTGTTTCAGCTTCCTCCCCACCTGTAGGTAAGTTTGTTCAGTCTAAGAACACAGGGAATTCTGTCAGCCTGAATCCCCTTCCTCACGCTGAGATTTGTTAGGCACTATTAGCACATGACAAATAGTATTGAGTCATCACATAAGAAAAGAAAAAGGATGCTGGTTTCTCTATAGCCCTTATATTTTTAGCCACTTTTTAAACCCTGTATGTACTCAAGCAATTCCTTAGTGTCTCTTACAATACTGTCTCAGCCACTGGAGTGAAAATGAAACTAATTTAAGTTCTGTTTATTCTCAACGTGTATCTGAGTGCTAAGATCTTATTCACACATCCTAGACATATCAGTACAGAGAAACAGTGTAAAAAACCACTTCTATCCACAAGTGGGCCCTTATGTACACACAGCTAATAGCTTTAGTGTACCTACACATAGAACTCTTCAGCCAAGGAATTCTTTTTCAAAAGGATAAAAGCCTCACTCCTTGCCAAGTAATGTACAACGTGTGTACAGAACCTTTCCAGGAAGGAAAGAGGGGGGAAAAACCACCTGTGCCATCAGACAGGTGACAGATAAAAAGCATCAACACCTGCAACATTTTCCTGTTTAAAGAAAATAGATTTCTAAGGTGAGAAGAGATGGTGAAATTAAGACATAAGAAAATGAGCTGGTGAAAGCAACAAATGGACATTGTGAAGGCATGGCTAGGAAAAAGAAGCAAGAAACAAAGATAAGGCTCATTGTGTAACTACAGATCATGACAGTGATACATAAACCTGTAGCTAGAACTCTTTAGAGAGAAGAAAAGCTTGTTTATTCATAAGGATGCAGAGGAAAACCTGATTATCTTTCTCTGATGCAATTTTTCAGTTTTATATTGTTTTGTTATGAATATCTATGTGGAAATCCTTAAGTAGTACATCAAAATCTACTCCTGAACTTAGAAAACCGGCAAGAGAATAGGAATTAGGACAGCCAGTTCTAAAGAGTGATATGCTGCAATCAGGCAGTGAACCTGAATTCAGAAAAGGAATGAGATTCTTCCAGAAATACAGGGGATGCTCCCAGACCCTTTCTTTGTAGCTGTCCCTACATGGACTGGTTGGGCAGCCCTGGAGGGACTGAGGCCTGTATGAGCTCAGTTTGAGCAGGGGCAGGTTTAGATGAGGGGCTGCCTTTGCAAAGCCTGACCCAGAAATCACAGCTCAAAGTGAGGCCAGCACTGGAGCCCAACAGACAGGGAGAGTGCTCCATGGTCTGACCTGCATGGCTTGGAATCCTTGACAAATATTTGGGGATTTCAGTGTCTGTGAGCCACAATTCTGGACAAATGACTAACTGGATCTCTGGATACAGGCCTTGCCTCATTCCAGATAAACGCTATTTGTGATTTTATTCCCACCAAGATTCCTGAGGAGGGATGTCTGTAACATTGTGGAGGAGAATAAAATAGAATCCCCTGAAAACCTGAAAGCAAATGAAATGCTGGATGGAAGCTCAGCCCAATAATTTCACTTACTGGTTCCCCTTAGACAAGAGGGATTTGGCTGCTATTCCAAATATTGTTGGAAAGGCTTATATAACAAGCAGCCATTCAAACAGTCAAATAACACTGTAATTTATATTAATAGAGCAAGGAGTTAATTGTGCATCACGTTAGTGAGTGATTCTGAAAGGTAGATGAGGAGTCCTTTTCTCTATTATTTCTCTAATAATAACATTTTGGTTGTCCATCTGCTCTTTTTACCTTTGAGGAAGGGTTTAGTCCCAGCTTATTTTGTTGATGATAATTAGAGTTTCACGTCACTGACCATCTGGAACAGGAGATGTGAGCACTGGGAAGCTAACCAAACTTGCTATTAGCAGGAACTTTAAAAGAGCTTCTCTCCCAGAATAGAGGAAATCCCACATAAAATATTTGTATCTCTGCTTAACAAAACTTCCTTTCTTTTCTCCTCCATGAGCTTTCCTATACAGACCAGTATTATACTTAAACCAGAGGAAAAAATGCTGTTGAATTTCTGTAATGCTTCTTAAAGCCAAAGTTTCAGTATGAAAATGGGCACTCAGAACAGAATATTTTCAGGAAGTAGCTCTCACTCCTCAATTTTTTTCACATTTCAGTATTTCATATCCCTTTTTCCAATATTAGTGCCATATTAAAATTTTACTTAGGATCTAGTTAATATATGCTAAAGGCCTTACTCTCTGTGCTGCTGGGTCTGTGTGAGCTGGAGCTCATTTCCCCAGCAGCCCTCACAGAGCTGTGCTTTGCCCTGCTGAGAGCCCAGCAGTGTTTTGGTGCAGCTGAGCAGTGCTGGCCCAGCAGCAGCTCTGTCTCTCCAGCATCCCAGTGGTAGGAGGGGGACAAAGGCTTGGGAGAGGACACAGGGAGGACACAAAGGCATATTCTGTACCATATGATGTGCTCAGCAATAAAAGCTAAGAGAAAGCAGGAAGGGGCAGATAAATGTTACTGCATTCATATTCCAGAGCAACTGCTGCACGTATGTGGCATCACCCACTAAAGAGAAGCAGAGACTAAAACTTTTGCTGTCTTTGCTTTCACACACAGCTTTTGCTAAGTTAATGTGCCTTTATCTTAACTCCTGAGCTTTTTTCCATCTTATTTTCTTCCTCCCATGCTATCCTGCAGAAAAAGGAGCAATGGAGTGGCTGGGTGGGCACCTGTCACCCATCCAGGGCCAGCCCTCCACAGTTTTCTAATTGGCACTGCTTTGACTGTGCAGTTTATTTGAACAGGCAGCTCTCAGTTGCAGACTGCTAAGCTGGAGTAGATTTCAGTGAGCAACGTTATGGAGATTGCCCTGAGGGATGTATGAAGATAGAGCTTAGCTCAAATCAGCTGGGAATGTCTGTACTTGTCAGACCCAATCAAACCAGAGGAGCTGCAGGTATCTCCATCCAGTTATACACAAACAGACAGATAAGTTTTAACTTCAGAATTAAGAGCACTGCTTGCAGTCCTTGCAAATCACAGCTAAGTGGCACTTATTTAGCAACACTTTCCCTGCAAATGACCAAACTGGCATCAAAGCTTCTTCATTTCAAAGATTTCTGTTGGGAACTCTTCAGAACTGAAGTACATCATGGTACCAGTCAGCCTGGGTTTTGAGTTCTTCAGGTGGTTCTTCTTGTCCAAATAACCTTTTTCTAGTGAATAAGACAGATTTTTCCTGAGAGCAAGATAATTACATACAGAGTCTAATTCTACTTACAGAGACAACTCATACAGAGTCTAATTCTACTTACAGAGACAACTCATACAGAGTCTAATTCTACTTACAGAGACAACTCCCTTTAATTTTAAAATGATAGTGTTGATATTAGTTCCCTTGAAGTGTTCCAAAAGAAAGCTGGTTTCATCCTCTCTGGATGAAATACTGTATGTAAGAGTCTCTCTGGCTCTTGCAATAAATTAACATACATATCATGTCTCCTGGCACAGAAGATAGAGGAGGAGTGTGTGTCAGAAAGGTGAGGGAGTCCTTTCTGCCATTTCATTTGCAAGGCAGCCACCAACTCCTATTCATTGCCCAAATCCTTCCCAGAAATGCAGTACTGGAGAGCACAGCCATCTCAGAAAGACAGAGAGTTTATCACAACAGGATACTCCATAAAAATGCTGTTATTCCTCGGAGATCAGGTTATGATTATATGAACAAAGAACCCATTCCTATTGTGGGAGAATGGACTATTTCCAGTGGCTGCCCAGGAACACTAGGAAAGACTGATGTCTCTTGTGATCCCTCTGTGAATCACTCCAGAACCTCAGTGCTACAGTTCAATTTGAATTTCATCATTCTGACCTGCTCTAAGCATTTTTTTTTTTACCAACAATATCAGGTAAATTGCTTCCTCCTGCAAGCCTTGATCTTTTAAGGCTCAAATCCTTAAACTACTGAGGCTGTTAGAACTGACACAAATCTTCATGAAATTCTTTTGCATGTGCATATGTGTGTGTATATATAAATATATATATATATGCACGAGGAACTGTCCATAAAGCACATCAAAGTAATGCAAATGTTATCAGACACTCACTAGTTACATAATGCCCAAAAAATTTCCTATCTTACAAAGGAGGAATTGAGAGGTAGCTTTTGTAAACAATTAAATGTAATTTTTAAGTTCATTTTTTCATACACAGAACACCCCCCTCTCTCCACACCCAAGACATCATTTCAGTGTGCATGTTTCTCCTTTTGGAGTAGGAAATCTAATGGTTTCAGGATATACTTCTGTCACTTGAGCAAAGAGAATAATTGATAACAGCAGCATCAGCTGCCTTCCTTCAGTGCCAGGCACAGCAGGAGTGACTGCAAACCTCCAGTTACTGCACTTCACAGCTGCTTCAATGATGAGACTCAGCAAATTTCTATTCTTGGGATTTATTCCAATGGTAACAAAACTCCACTCTCTCCTTATTTCCGCTTGCTTTTGTATTGGTCTCAGTCTTTCTCTCCCTTGTCTTTCCAGAAGACAATGATCACCATCTCCATCTCACTCTACCCTTTGCCCTGACCTGCATGACCAGCTCCACCACTTCTGTGGCACTCTCCAGTCCCTAAGTCTCCCACCTGAGATAAAAAGAAATTATTTCTAGAGATAATCTAGGACTGTAAACTCCAACCTCCTTCATACCCTGAAGTCAAGAGAGACCCTGACTTCATTCCTGGTGCAAGCACCTCTTCACTATCCTTATTATGTTGTGACAAACAGAGGAGGTAATGAGGACAAGAGGGGTGATGTGACACTCACAGCGCTGGGGACAGCAGCTGGCTGCGTCTGGGGATCAGCAGTTGCAGGGGAAAAAGCCACATATTTAAGTTTTAGATGGTACATGCCTAAAAGATGAGATCTTGGAAGATTTTTAGTTGATTAAGTTTATCAGAACTCCACTGAGATTTGCCAACTAAACATTTTGGAAACCTTTAAAAATTTGCGTAATTTTGTCACATTTTCACAAGGGTGAAAGATATGTAGGAAACAGATGGATAATTTCCTCTTTCCTCCCCTTGGAAATGAAATTCAAGTCTGAATTTCAAAGTGGTTGAGAAAGCTTTGTAATTATGTGGTTGTAAGGTTTCTGTCCAAGATAAGCACAGAGGTAGTCTCTCTATAATGGCTCTGCAGTATGCCAATT
>NW_005054371.1:3249534-3251449 GCF_000277835.1 Geospiza fortis | reverse complement strand
GGGGGGGAAGAGAGAGAGAAAAAAAATCTTCATGGAAAATGGAAATAGCAAATACAAGTTGGCAATGTAGTCTCAATGGTGACATTTTGGCAAAGTCACAAGCTGTGAGAGACAGAAAACACTCAGGGCAGCAGTTGTGCAAGTGGCCCTGAGAGAGCTCAGTGTGACAGAGCTGGTTCTTTTCTACTGTGTTCAGGGCAATGGGACTTAGGAACATTCCCTGTGAAGACCATTGTACCAAGGAAAGACAGCCACTCTTTTTATCGGTTTGCTCTCAATGCATTTGGAATGTTGATGTTCCCTAACTAATTGCTAATTATAATGATCTACATATTCTGAATGTAATGTGCATATGTGTATGTTATTTGGATTTCTAATTAAATTTCAGTACATTTCTGGGGAGACATAGTGATGCTAGAATTTGGATTTTGAAAATGAAGGTTTAAATATGATTAAAACTTTGAACAAAGTAGTATCCCAACAATACAATGAATGAACTGATATTCACATTTTTCCCTTAGTAATTTCTCCATTGCAAAATCTCACTAAATTAATACAGTTTTTAGACTTTAAAGCATTTTAATTTTTTATCCCCCTTCACTGCAAGTTTACTTTATTTTCACTTAAAAGAAATCAACCTGTTTTTCTTTCCACATTGTTCTACTGACCTGTAGCAAGCGCAGCCAGAAGCAATAGTGAGAGAAATGAGGATAATGGAGTGCCTAGCAGGCTGCTGTTCCTGCCTCAGACACACTGGGAAAAGGTTACAGCTAGATGAAAATATTCCTGAAGAAATATATCAGCCTCCTGAACCATTTAACAGTGTACATCTTCTTTATTACAGTGTTTTTATTCCTAGTGAGTAAATGAAAGGTATTTCTAAACTCTCATTATAGGATGTTCACAGTTTTACATTTTATTTCTAGCATTAGCAGGACTCAGTCCATAGCTTGGAGAGTGTTTTCACTGAGCATTGTTAGAGTGAAGTGAATGCAGAAGTTTCTGAGGCAACACTCCTACATTCTAGTAATTATGAGGGTAATGAAGCTAGGCAGAATAATTTTCCTCTTATTAATAGCTGTGTTTAAGCCTCGTAGAACTTCCTGTCTGGGGAAAGTATTTATTTTTAAACTAAGTGGTGGAAATTAATGTGTTATACTACATGTTTATCTGTAAATCAATGGAGTCTTTACAAAGCCAGAAAGAAAAATTATCTGTTGGGCTGCCTGTCATTTCTGTGAGGTTTTTCACAGTGCGTTGGATAGGCAAATAGCATATACCTTCATTTTAACAAAAGATGATGTTCCTTAACTCTTTCAGTCTTAGCACTGGGGAATAATTCACAATCAGCTGGCAGCTGTGCCTCCAAAAGCCTTAGCATGTGTACTTACAAATAATTCATTCTTATCAAAGGAAAACCTCTCATCCAGTATGTTTGGTATTAGGTCACTTTGATCAAGTGGTTTATATTGAGGAAATTGGGATGGGTAGGATTTTATTATCCAGATTATTTTCAAGATTCCCATTAACTTTTAGATTTCCTTCAAGTAGCATATTTTTAAGTAGCAAGGCTTAAAGGTGACTTATCATTCAAAATTCATGTACAAAGGATAAAGAAATACAGACTTCCATTTTTTTTAGTAAAATATCCCCAAAGATGGAAGTCAAGAAATAGAATGAATGAGTGTTTGAGTGTGTATTTGTGTGTGTTTTCTTGTTTTCTCTTCTTGCTGTAATCCTTAAGGATGAAAAGAAGGTTTTGCTGTTTTGATTGCCTTAGAATTTGGGACTGAAATTCTATCCACATCAACTTCCCTGCCTAAGTGGTGATTCCCTCTCTTTGTTTAATTTTACCATGAGTGAAGTTCAGCAATCCTCCAGATTGCCAAGAGCTATTGGCAGGTGCCATAATCAG
>NW_005054371.1:3235513-3249506 GCF_000277835.1 Geospiza fortis | reverse complement strand
TCAGCAGCCCTGTCTCTGCTCTCAGCAGCCCCAAGCTGCTGAAATGAACCCCCCAGGCTGTGGAGAGCCAGCCACAGTTTCAAAGGGCTCCAGGCAGAGCAGCCTTTGCAGTTCCAAGGCAAAGAGAAAAGGTCCAAGATGGATGTGAAGCCACCTCTCAGCCTGTGTGCCGCCCTGCCCGGGTCCCGCTCCCTGTCACACTCACAGGCTGCCCTCAACGCCTCTCTGCTCCTGCTGTGAGCTACTGCTCTTCAGCCAGCACTCACCAGAGGTAAACGTCACTTCCAAATAAGTCTGGACCTATTCTTCTATCACCTTCTCTGAAATTCTATCTTCAAATATTTTTTTTTCCCAGAAGAGACTTACATGGACTATTTACCTGCCCAGCACAGTGGATTTTTCCAGTGGATGACTGTTAGTATGTGTACTGGGACTTGCTGGATTGTGCTTTCTTTGTAGAGCACTGTCCAATAATTTTGTTTTAACGTTCTCACATTAAAGGTCTAACAGACGTTTAGGCTATAGAGAACTTCAGGCTATGGAGTGATAAGGTAGTAAACAACAGGCAATGTTGCAATCTTAAGATTTCTACCATGGTGGGGACTTTTCTTTTTAAAAGCTGTAAAGAATAAAATGTTAGCATATTAGCAGAAAATTAGAGGAGCGCTTGAGGCCCACCTTTCACCTACAGGAATATTACTGCCATTCTCTATGCAAGGCTGACCAGCTTTTCTAGCAAGTGCCTTTCCCTAAGGTGAAATTTCATTCTGTTTATTTGCTATATTTGGATCAGAAACAGAGACTTACAATTCAGAATATCCCTAAATCCCCATCCTCAGCTTCAGTATATCAAGAAAACAAAACATGTAACGTGTTTTGTTTCTGATGTAATTACTGCCAACACTACATCATACAATTCACATCTGGATTTCTTTTAGACTCTCTCATAACAACAGCTGCATTTCTTGTCTTCAGTTGGATACATTTTTAAAAATTAAAATTGCCATGGCAACAGCTGCAACCATTTATTATAAAGCAATAGAAGTGGAACTAATATTTGTGAGAGAAGCTGTGTTATCATGCAGGATAGCATTTCATTCAGACAATGCCTGAGTCACTTGTCCCTAGCTATTCCAGTTTTAAAAAGAAAAATATAGAAAATATTTTCAATAACAAAATGTAGGCAGGATTGAACAGCTCAGGAGATTAAAAAGATTTTCTTCTTTAGATTTCTGGCTCATCTCAAATCCAGATTAGCAAGAGGCAAAATTATCAGCTGTTTGGTGGGCACCCAGCAAAATCAATACGGCTATGGACTGTCTTAAAATGGCGTGGCTGTCGTAAAAGCAGCTGTAAAGCGCAACTGTCGCAAAAATGCCGTAAAGCGCGACTGTCACAAAATGTCGTAAAGCGCGACTGTCGTAAAAGTGTGTCGTAAAGCGCGACTGTCGTAAAATATGCCGTAAAGCGAGACTGTTGTAATACTGCCGTAAAGTGCTATTGTCGTAAAAGCGGCCATAAAGCGCAACTGTCGTAAAAGGTGCTGTAAAGCGGGACTGTCGTAAAAGGTGTAGTAAAGCATAACTGCCGTAAAATGTGTCGTAAAGTGCGACTGTTGTAAAAGGTGCCATAAAGCGCGAGTGTCGTAAAAGCGGCCGTAAAGCTCGACTGACGTAAAACTGCCGTAAAGCGCGACTGTCGTAAAAGGTGACGTAAAGCCCGAGATAGCAAAAAAACAGAAGAAAAAACAAAATTCAACTTCATGCCTGAGAAAAATCTATGAAAGCATATAACTAGTACATTACATTTTTATAATGAGATCTGGTAGAATATATGGCTGGTAGATTATAAAACTGACATCTGGTAGAAATCACAAAGATAGTTTTCTTTCTCCTGCTTTCTCACTTAACCTTTCAATTCTTTATAGCATATTCCCAGCAGCATGCTCCCAATTCAGTCCCTCCTCTTTAACATTCCTAGGTAAGATTTACACCCCTGTTACACTTCAGGCAGTGACATGGGGCAGCTGAGGCTTGGCAGAGCAGTGCTGACAATGGGGTCCTTTGCTGTCCCACTGACAAGAGGAGAAGCAGTGAGAGGAGAGCCTGCTTTCCTCGAGCTGAGCAGGACTGGGCACTTAGAGCCTCCTCTCCCTGTCTCTGGGAGTATTGAGACAGGAATATGGAACATTCTCTGTGAAAAGACAGGGCGTGCACTGCCCTTGAGCACATCAGATTTTCATAAGCAGAGGTCACAGAAGAAAAAAGTCCTTTGAGTATTAAACAAGAACCTGCTGTATATGTTCTTCCATTGATCAGCTAAGCAATGTGCTACTGCCCCTCACTCCTTTGTCCACATTCATTCAAGGGAATTTCAGAGAAGATTACAGTGTATTGTAGTACTGTTTAACCAGCTCAATCTCAGGGACAAGTTGGTTTAAAGCCTGGAGGAGGGTGAGGTGAGTAGGACTATGCATACGTGAAGGATAAGAAGCAGCTGTTACTACAAAGGAAATGCTGCTTTCATCCCTGGGTATCTCACAGTGCTCAGAGGTCTAGTGGGTTCTCCTGCAGTGTTATGAGGATGAGTCAAAGCCTAAATGAAGGCAATACTGTCTGGCATAAACTATACATCATTTTCTGTTGTTTCAGTGTTAAACTGCTCCTGAACAAAATCGTGGGCTGTTTGATTATAAGAAAATTACTATTTAATAAGGATTTAGTAGAAACTCTTTCCATTCAATCTCTGCTAGTTGCCCATAAGAGAAAGGATTCTTCATGGCTAACCAAGCTGCTTAAAACCTTCCTTAAAGTGTTTGGGTCATATCCTGCTTTTTTTGTAAGGTCAATGCACATTTATACCAACTGCACTGAATCAGTGGAGTTACTCAGACACTCATCACTGTAAGGGTAATTTGAGGCAGTTTCTCCTCTAGAGCAGGATGACAGCAAATCATAGTGATTTCTGGTAATCTGCTGCAGCGTTCCAACGCTCTGCTCCGTGCAGGCAGCCAGCAGCCCACAGCATTATGTCAACAGGCAGGTGGAGTTCAATTGACATAGATAAATATAACTTTTGTTTGCAGGAACAAAGGCACTGTGAAAGACTGGTGTAGTTGGAAGGCTTTGTTACCTCATCCTTGAGTTATCTCAAAAATTTTTGTAGAAAAAGGGAGGGTAATTAAGATTACCCATTCTTCTAGTTATCACCTTCCCTAGTCCCATAGTATCACATTCTGCCACTTCTGTACAAATAAACCTGAGGTGTGGATCGAATTAGGCCTCCAGGAGCACATTAAACTCTTGCTTATGCTCACAGAACATTTGCAATTGCACATTAATTCAATTTTTTTGATTTCAAGAGAGATATACCATTTTCACAGAAAATCCTTATTCCAGAGTCTCATCACCCTGCACTAATGGGAAGAACTGTCATATAAAGGGAAGGTTGTATAAATGTTTCTGATAAATATTTTTCAGCTCTTTAAGTAACCTTGGAGATGAGTGGCTCAAGTAAAAAATTTAAAGATAACACAAAGGTGAATAATGAAGAAGAATGTAAATTTAGTAGTGCAAGAGCTGGGAGTGGACAATAGCTCCCAACTCAGGTCTCAGAAGCAGGGAGGCAAAAAGATTGCTCAGGTTTGTGAACCAACATTAGCAAGACTCTTAACACCTACAGCACATCTAACTCCCCTTATGGCACAATTAGCATCATGCAGCAGGTTTGGTTCAAATAACATAGAAAACTATTTCATTTTTCTGTCTAGATATTGACTGAAGAATTTTTAACTTGTTCATTATTTCTTGTTAACTCAGAGGGTTGATGGGTTGTAACTTTCACAGTCATGTTTTCTTTGCAGAAAAAAATGCATATTTTTTACAGCACTGTTCTACCTTGTTCTCTTTTGCATAAGCATAAGTGATTACAGAGAGATGGCAGGGGAGAAGTCCAGCATTAGTACAATAAATACATTTATCTCTTCCTTGGTGTTGATTCTTTGTTTCTACTTTCTTAGCACTATGTGCATCCTCCCAGTTGCTGAAGCCACTGAAATCTCCCTAACTGGGGGGATAGATTTCAAGCTGCTCTAGACAGACACAGGCCTTTCCTCTTCATACAAAGTTTAAAAAGAATGGAAATTAAACAGTGAGTTGGATTACAGTTCTGATATCCAGATAAGAAGGGATCATATTTGCAGGCACAGAAATGTGTAAATTATGTGCCTTTGGATATGATCAGCTCATAAATAAGGACAGTCAGAGGGATAACACAGAATGCAGCACATGCTGTCACAGACAGCCCACTATCAGCCATCTGTTTTCTGCTGATGTGCTTCATTCCTCTCAAAGATGTGGGACAGGAAAGAGTTGTCACTATGACTGTGATATTTCCAAATAGATTTATGAAAATTAGGCATTTAGAAGCAATAGCAGTCATTTGAGAATGAAATATTCCTATGCCAAGCCTCAGAGATATGTGAACAAATTTTACTGTTAAAGCCTTAATTTTCTTTTGCATAGATTTTAAGCCCATGTTGCTGTTCATCAGGATTTCTTTCTGTCACAGATAAAACCAGGTTAGAACAAGGTAATGAGAAGCTGAGATACTTGTACAGATGACAGTGCACACCATTGCTCAGGTGCACTGGGGCAGAGAAGCTCCACACCAGATCAGAGATGATGTTAGGCTTGAAATTGCTCTGCCTGCAGGCCCATTAGGTCCTTAATCATTGTCAAAACTCTCACCTCAATCTCCTTTCTGTGAGTCAAAGTGGCTGCAGCCCTGAAGTGAGCAAGCTCTGAGCAGGCTCAGAAGGATGCAGGGTGTCCAGCACCAGGGACTGGCAGAGCTGTCCCTGGGCACCAGGGGAGCTGAGCTCAGCCCCATCCAGGTGGGTGAGATAGCAGGACCTTGTATGGCCCAGGTGTGGGATTTGAGGGCAAGAATGGGATCACCAGGATAGATGGCTTCCAAGGCTCCCATGGGAGGTAGAGCAGACCTCCAAGGATTATGTGTTTGGGGGTAGATGGCAACTAAGATCTGCATTATGGAAAGTCCACCTGGAACAACACAAACTACTTGTTGTTTTCTCTGACAAGCTGCTGCTGCTGTTTGTCAGCTCAGGCTTGGATGCAGAAGAAAACTGAAAATAGTTACTTGTGTAAAAGCAATAAAAGCTCATATACAACAACATAAGTGTTAGCTTGGTTTAAACTAATCAAGATAAAATGTTCTCTAGTATTTTAGACATTCTGGAAAAGCCTACAAAGGAGCAAAGTAAGGTCAGAAAACAGAGGAAGAAAATGAGCCGTGGTACAGAAAAAAAGAAAGAGAGTGTAAACCCAGATAGAAAATAGTTTCTATGAACAACTGCCAGACCTTTTTCTAGAATTAAAAACAATAATAGTAATACTAATACTAGCAGTGATGAAACCAGGCTATAAGTGGAATAAAAACCATGATCTGCTGTATTGCCAAGGAGAATAAAATTTTGGGTATCCATAATGAAGGTTCAAACACTGGCCACTTGGGCAGTAATTCAACTATCAGCACCTTTCTTTTTTCTTTCCTTTTATTTTTTTATCTGTTATATAAAGTTCTATATAAATAGAAAGTTTAATATCTATATTTCTGCAAAGTCTCTGCTTCAGGAACCATAAATGTCTAAAAATTTGCAAATATTGTCAGGAATAAATTCCATGGAGACAGATTCATTTATACAGAGAGATGTACAAAGACTCCTCCTTGTTCTTTCAGTGTACTGATCACTGTTTTAACATATCTGAAAAATGCATTTGTTTGTTGTTTGAAATTTTTATCTAGAAGATCTCTGCATATTTGTTTCAAAACTGTTAAAACTGGCTGCCTCTGCTAGTCCTTAGGCCTTCCAGCTCTGGTGTGTCTTTGCTTTGCCTTAGCTGCCTGCAAACCTCTGCTTCATTCATGCTTTTGTTGGCTTGGCACAGTCACATCCCAAACTTCCCCAGCTGTTTCTACCTTTATGGTTCATCTGCTTGTTCCTCCTGTGGGAGGAGATCTTTTGTGAGGAAGCCTGAGCAGGCTTTGCCAACTTGCCAAGAGAAGGTGTGGGTGTCTGGTGCCATGCATGGACTTTCACTTCTTGTTCAGACACATATTGGGGGTAAATTACAGCTCTGATGTTTTGGCTTCCTTCCAACACTTTTAGGAAAAGTATATAGCCAAAAGTTGTGTGGGAACAGAAACTGTTTGATTCCATCCACTTCTCTGAAAGATTCAAGTTTTCCAACATGCTGTAGTGACCTACCTTTTTCTGCATTATTATAATTTCAGGAAAAATAACCTTCTTTCCCTCTTAAAAACAACCTTGAACTCTAGAATACTTTTTTTCTGGCCTGCTTTATTTTTCTTAATTAGCAGCTGATGAAATCACCATGTAGTTCTAAAATTATTTATCACCTGAGGGAGATCCCACTGTATTCAATGAAGGTATTTTAGGCAACATCTGACCTTCCTGTATTTTCAGGTATTTTTTTCTTTTCTCACATTGTGCAGTGTTACATGGCACGTGATGAAGGGCAAGGATGAAGAAGAGCACTTGGCTAAAGGAAGCCCTGTGGCTTAGCAAGTGCAAAGAAATGTTCCTTTCCAATTATTATTTTCATGTTGGTCAAAAAGACAGGAATAAACCAGTCTGTTTATTGGTTATTTCTAATAACTGACTCTACACAATTCTATTAGAAATTTTCTGCCGTTCACACACATTTTCCTTCTGATGCTTGAGTGTATTTTCTCCAGCATAATGCATTTTTCTAAAATTCATCTGATACAGGTGTTGCTTCACTTTGGCTTATATCAAAGCAAAGAATCTTTATGCTGTTCTGCTAGTTAAGGCTGATTAGCAATCTCTTTATTTGATGCTGCCACATTAGCCCTCTGCACATCAGGTTTGGACAGAAACAAAAGTAGGATACAAGATTTAACCTCAACAACAGATTTTTCCTCAAAAAACTTGCATGAATTACTGGAAAATCTTTGCTGCAATGCTAAGTGCTTTCTATTTTATTTCTTTTTTCCAAGGAAAATACATTGTGCTGTACTCACAGGCTGGGAAAACTAACAGGAAGAAAAAGATGCTTTGAATAAATGAAGATGCAAAAGTAATCAATTAAGATGTAACAGGAAATGTGACTGGATGTTTTCTATTGCAAAAGCCCTTCTGTCATGCAGACTTTTAGTGTTAGATCTCTATAAAGTGTGTAGAATGACAGTGTTTGTTATGCTGAGCTTTCACCCTAAAGTGATCTCAGCAGATGAGGGGAGGGAAGTGGAAAGCTTAGCGTGGTACAACTGACACAAACTGTTAATCCTTCTATCTGCTTCAAGAAAAACTACCACCCCAACTTGCAATACATTGCATAAATAAATATTGCCTGTATTTCCTTATTTGGAAGCTGTGAAAGCACTTGAGCCTGCCCAATGTTGTTGGCTCAAGGAAACACAGAATAACTGGAAATAAAAAGAGATCTGTTAAATAGCTGTCTAATCTAGAAAGTGCTGGCTAATCCTTGTGAACCCAGCCAGGAGGTGAAGTATTATTCCAACCAGAAGGAGAGGCAGAGGTTACCAAGCTCACACAGACAGACAGTAGGGACTGGGACAGGTGTCTGTGAGATACATATATTGAGTATTCAGTGGGGAGCAACAAAAATCTCTCACTCCTATCCCTGCACTCTGTCTCATTCTGGCTGGCAGATAAAGCAGGCCTTTGCCATTAAATCTGTTCATTTATCAGTCTCTGAAAACAGTTTTCTGCTGCATTTACTTTGAGGACTCCCTTAATCCACCTCTGATACAAAGTTACAGAAATAAACCCTTTTTTTTTTCCTTAAACTCGTTCAGGGTTTAGAAAGCCTCTAAAACCTCAAAACAGTTTGAAATTTAGTATCAAACCCACACTGCTTATTAATGAACTGCAATCATCCCCTTTGTACAGAGAGCAGATAGCAGAGAGAGCAAGTCATGCCAGCAGGCCTCTTGAATTGCCGTCCAAGGAAAAGGAAGAAGAGTAGAGGTGCTATAATTTTAATTATGGTTCTCTCCAGTGTTAAGCTTTGTAATTTTGTTTTTAGGTCAAATAATTGGTTTGGCAGTAAGTAGTGGGATAAACAGAATAAAATCCTGTTCTGTTAAGTTGCATCTTATATAGAAAACCTCAGGTAAATTACTCTGTATTTTGGATCCTTGAAAGGATTAAAAGTTAGTGCTAAAAAGAAACATATCCAGAAAAATAAATAGCTCTAGTAGAGAATAATGTGAAATGAAAATAGAAGTAGATATTCTTTGAGCTGCAGGGAAACAGGAGTTCTGGAAAGATTTAGATCAGAAACCACAATAGTATAATGAGCATATGTCATGTTATGGTGCTTTTAAAAAATCATGGAGGGCACACTGAGTAAAAAACTTTCCAGTGAGAGTGAGTCACTTTATACTTGTTCCTGAAATAACTACATTAAGAATAGGATGATTTCTTCTAGTTTTTTTCATCACTGAAATCTGTTGGTAGATTGGAGGGCAAACTGTAACCCTAACCAGTCTTAATAAAGCCAACTTTTCTTGCTCTAAGATTAACATACTTTAAAAAAAAAAAATACTGACTATGGCTTACATTTGACTAATAAATTCTCACTCCATGTCAAGACCTCTTTTGTTACTGAGCATCCCTATCATGGTCAGAGCCCATCATTCTAACAGAACCATTTTCCTTGATTTTAGGACCTCTCTGAATTCACTACTCAATGTAGGCCAGAGCACCAGTGGCACAAAAGATCATTTCCTGATCTATAATTCACTAAGCAAAACAGAGCAGCAGCTGCAGGCTTTGTACTTGGCTGGGACAAACATCAAAGAACCAAGTGGCTGCTTTGCTGTCAAGACACACCTACAAGTTTCTAGGCAAGAGAAACAAAGAATTTTAACTGATCCCCTGGTCTAAGAAAGCCACAGCTGAAAAAGGACAGAAAATTTAGATTGCAACATGCCACTGATCACCAGTTCCTCTGTTGCCAGGGTTCTGTGTCCTTGTATCAACAGCACCTTCCACCAGAAGTCATCTCACTGATCGGTGGTGGTGCTAATCATCATTACTGGAGATCGCAGATTTTAGTGCTTACTTACTTCTGTTGTAGTACATGAGCATTCCCCCCTCATATTTGTGGTGCCCCCCCATAAGCCTTGAGAACTCTTGTGCCATTTCTGCAGACTGAAAGCATGAGAACTGTTTTCACATCTTCATGTTATTTCAATGCATCTGTTTAGAAAATCCTTTATACAGAACTTCAACCCTGAGCCTTATTTCCAAATGGAAATCATCAGACTGCAATGATTGCATTCTTAATATCCAAAAGCTTAAAATATTCACAACTTTTTAAAAATTCTAAAATTTCAGTTCTTAAAATACCAATCATTTTCCATCTATCCAAGGCACATTCTGGAATCCAAAGCCAAGCTCAGCACATTTTCTTTGACAAGGATCATAAAAGTACTCAAAACAGTACTCAAAGCAACAGAACACAAAGGTGTAAAATGTTTCTTAATTAGTTTGTGAGGCTTAGAGCTATTTGGTATCTGTTCAACATAACATTTCAACAAGCAAAAGGACATACATACATGGAGTTACTGGTGTTCTGGGTAATAACTGACTGCTGGCTAACAATTCTGAGACACTCAAGAATTATTTCATGCACAGCCCCTTTGCTTTGGTGGCATCCTTTCCCATCCCAGAACACTTGTGGCTGCACTCAAAGGTGGGAAACAGGAGATGAGACAACTGCAGCAGTTTCTTTCTGTGGGACAGCTTTCATTCTGTCCACAAGTTTCCTATTGCTGAGCTCTTGCCACAGCTCCAGCCCTGGTTATGAAGTGTTACACCAGGAAGGAGAATGCTCAGCGATTTGAGACAAAATTGCTGCTGCATGTGTGGTACCTGCTGTGATTTGTGTCACCCATTTGAACCTCAGCCACAAAGCTGCACTTTTTATCAAGGATATTTGCGAATATGTAACTGCTCTAAGGACATATGGCTAATAAATAATTCAAAGTTATCTATCTTCCCTGCAGTTTTCTAATTCACCTACCACCTTTTAATGTTTTGTTGGCCTGGAAACAATATTGTTTATGGCACTTCCAGTATAAAAGTGTTGCTGACTGGCAGTAGACTATTTCCAGTGTGATACCTTGAAAACAAATTGGTTCTCCCCAGTCTCCATCTGCTTTGCTCTCATCTGCTGTTAGCCCAGAGAAGTCTTGGTTTGCATTTTGAGTGCCCAAAACTGTTCATTTGTAATTACTGATTCCAAAATTGTTACAATGTGATTGAATTGTTCCTTTTTCTTTCCCTCTCTCCCACCCCTTTGTTTTCTTTTCAGCTCTATATCCATTTACAGTCCTAAGGAGAATCCTAATGCTTTTGATGCTGCAGCTTTCTTCCAGTCAGTGGGAAATTTTCTGGGGATCTTTGCTGGATCATTTGCCATGGGATCCTCTTATGCTGTTGTCACAGCTTTGATATCCTTTATGGTTTGTTTTCAGGGAGCAAATCTATATATGTTGGAAAAAATATGCAATATCTGAGAGTGACCACCTTTAGTTTCGGCCTGAAGCTTTTCACTCAAGGCTCAAGTGTTTGTAAACAAACAGATAAATCATAAATTGACAGGAAATTTCATTTGTCAGAATCTACAAATGTCTTTTTTTACATTTATCATTAGGCAGGATTCTGGCCTTTATCACCCTATTTGCAAATAATTGTATTTTAAGGAAAGTGTTTTGAAGTATGTTGAGGCTCAAACATTAATTTATTAAGAACAACAACTCATTTATGAACTCCAGGCTAGCAGCAATTATACAAAACTACAAGGGAAACACTACACCGTGTCAGTGTGACCAACAAGTCCATCAGTTTAACTAAGCTGGAAATTAAAGGTCTTTCTGTTGCCCTGCATTTTTTCTAGTGTTTTGCAGCTCATATAAATGCTACTGTAGAAAGATCAGTGATTTTGATCTTTCTTGCATTCACAAAAATGTAAACAAATGCCAGTTTGTTTATAAATCTGGACAAAATTACTACCTTTTTCTTTTTTCTAGGAAAAAGAATATCAAATGCAACCAACTAGGTATTAATTCAAACTCCACAAACATACTTAAAATAGCTGACTTTAAAATCTGTTCTGGATTTTGCTCCTTGAGATAAGTCAGAAGTTGTGCAGTTGTTCCCAAATTCAATGTTTAGATGAGTATGGTGGGGGAGCTTGCTTGCTTTCTTTTATCCTTTCTCAGATTGGGGATAATTTTAGCTTACAAAACAATTGGGTTTTTATTTTTCCTTAGTAATCTTTTAGCACTTGACAAAATTCACAAAGTTGTGTGAGTTTCCTATGTTGGAGACAGGTCTGTTTTTCCTCCTATCCTGGAGTGCCTTCTTATCAGCAGAAGCTGCTGGGCTTACAGGTAAGTATTGCATTTAATGAAATAAAAGCAATTTTATGATATGCCTCTAATGTGGGTAAAATGCATGGCTTATTTTAGGCATGACATCATATCTTAAGCTCCTAAAAGCCTGTTGCAATATTGGAGATTGTTTCATCTTTAAGAACAATTCTGTAGTGACAATGAATAATTCTTCCAAAGACATAATAGATCAGGCTCAAGTCCTCAGTCTCTCTTCCCTGCATTATCCCATCCCTATTAATGTCTCTCTATTAATCCCCCTATTTTCTGGCCAGCTGTGGGACCAAAGATAACAGTAAGGCAAGGAAGGAAGGAGGCAGTGCCCTGTGATTACCAGCCTGTGCTCCTCTGCACACACTCCATATCCTGGGCCCTTCTCATTTTTCTCAATTATCAATAATTGAGACAATTATCAAGAGTAAACCAAGTGCAGGGCCAGTGGGTTGCATCCACCTTTATACTTCCAAAAAAAAAAAAAAATAAAAAACCTCTTGTTCAGTGCACCTACATGTAGATTTGGCACAGCCATGTCCCAGTGGCAGGTAGAAAGATGTGTGATCTAATTGTTTTTTCATTAATGCCGGGAAAGAAATTGTACAATCACAGTCAATTATGTACTCAGGCCCTCCATTAAAGTCCACATAGAGGTTTAGGCAAAATTTGTAAATGGGTATAGTTTACCTCCACAGCAATCTATTGTATAGTGTGACTCAAAAGAACAAAGTTTCTATGACCTTGATTGTTTTAATGCTCTTGAGGTTGTCACCTCTGAAATCCAGTGCTCTAATTAATGTCAGGGAAAATCAGGGGAAGAAAAATGCTTAATGGAGTGTAATGCAGCCCATGCTGCTTTGTTTGCAAAATTGTTCAAAGCCTTTTGAAGGCAACAGTTATATTTTTACTGAGTTCTGTGGAGCCAGCATGTTACTTTTTTAATATCAGCCACACAATCAAACCATTTCTGAATGGGTATTAATATCTGCATCTTTGTCTTACTAATTATACAACTTTGCATCCTGTTTACTGCCAAATTCTTCAGGCCAATGAATAAAAACAGTGGTACACGAACTGAACAAAAGAGTGGTATTTAATTTCATCAAGAAAATCAGATACCAGGTGGAATGAAAGTCCATTTTGTCTCTTAACAGCTCTGTACTGGTTTGGGCAAGGGTAGCATTAATTTTCTTCACAGTAGCTAATGTGGTGCTGGAACAGCCCTGGTAATTCAGGGATATTTCAGGTGTCCCTGAGAAGCTCTTACACAGAGCCAAGGGGTTTTCTGCTCCTCAGCCCAGCAGCAAAGGGGCTGAGGGAGCCAGGACAGCTGACCCCAGAGCTGTCAGAGAAGCTGGAGAAGCTTTCTCACTCTTGCCCTTGCCTCATTCTCTCCCCCATCCCAGCAAGGAGGAGGCAGAGAGGGAGTGAGCAGCTCTGAGAGTCTGAGCTGCTGCCTGGGGTTACACTCAACAAGCTCTTAAAAATGTGGCATGAATGCTGCAGAAAAATGCAAGCAGAGGAGGAGGATTGTTGATCACTTGCCTGCTACTGGAGGTACTGATTTCCTAATCCAGTGACTTCCAAGTAAAGACTGTTTTAAAATGCATTCCTCACAGAGCACAAGGATGCTGTGTTTCAGCAACTGAACAATTGAGTATACATTACACACAAAAAGTAGATTTGTAAAGGAAACGCTCATATCTTTCAGAGCCTCAGGTGCTGCACCAAAGGTAATTTCCATTTCTCAGGCATAGGAACAGACTGTATGTCCAGACAAAAATAATTGGCATATGTCTTTTTTGCATGCTGCAAACATGCTGATGGACAGCAGAGTCTCTCCTGGTAGTTACCCTGAAGAGTGTTTCATTGCTCTTTTCTGCTGTAATATATAAAATATCTGAAATAAAAGACTTAATTATTGAACACCACAGATGGTGGTGGTAGCCATGGTATGGAATTCTAAGCGGGCAGAGAAGGAGGAAGAGAGTGGAACCAAAGTAAAGTTTCAATTTAAGGAAAAAATACAAAATTGTTGGGAAATTTAACTAATTCTTATCAAAATAGGAAATTATAGAAGAAAGAGAATTAATTCACCAATACATATATTCCAATCAAAAATATCAAGCATTTTTAGTTCTGTCACTAGCATTTTTTCATGGGTAATTTTTCATGGGTTCTGAGTTTCATGTGGAAATTGTTTAATTACACTGTTGTGAGAAGGCAAAGTTTAATCTTGAAACTTTTATCAGTTAAATCTTTGTCACTTAATTCCTGTAAAAGGCTTTTGTCAGAAGCTGTTATTACGGCAAAAACTCATGGAGCCTTTCTTGTGGCTTCAGAAGTTCAAAGCTGTGTTTTATAACTGCGTTTACTTTATTAGTACTGTGCTGACACCCTTTAGTTGCCTGGCTTAACCAGTTTTGATGTTGCTTTTGTCTCTCAATTTCCTCTGAAATAGTTCTACTCTCCTCCTTTCAAAATACTATTTTAAACTCCAAGTTCAGCA
>NW_005054371.1:3182945-3235500 GCF_000277835.1 Geospiza fortis | reverse complement strand
AGCAGGAGAAATATTCTGTTGGAAAGGAAATTTTCACCAGACTTTGGTTCAGCCCTGATTTCTCATGCCCATGCTAAGGAAATGTGTGCAGTGCCCACACGGGTGGGTACACACAAAGCACCTGCTGCAGGGGGCAGGGGGAGCCCAGCAAAGGGGCACTCATCCTTCAGAACACACTCAGCTCTCAATCCACACCCTAATTTCCAGTCTTTTCTGGCTTTCTTGCTTTGCCCTCTGTCTCAGTGTGTGCAGGTTCTGGTTTACAGACCTGTGCCTGACCTTACAAGCAGCTGTGAGAATGCAGAGAGCCTCAGCCCAGCAATGGCACAGCTGCACCACTGCATTCAATGCACCACACTCCTAGTACTGAAATGCTTAAAAAATCAGCTGGTTCCATTAGACATTTATGCCTATATTCATCTTCATTTCCTTGGATATTGTGTTTTCTCTGTTCATTCCTTCTAAATGAACTTCAAAGGATTAACACTAGACTAGTACTTCCCTGTAGCTATTAAGTAATGTAATTACAAAATAATTTTATTCTTATAATGCTTTCCACACCAGTCCTTCAATCATTCTGAGCTTTTTGAAGTGTAATATTGAAGTATTTCATAATTTAGAAATAATGGGCTATACTGGTTTTTAGTGGGTAAAGTAGGTGGTAGGGTTCACTCGTTTAGCTTGCAGATTTCTGAAATAAAATCTAAATGGGGAGTAGTACAGGTCAATATTTTAGAAAATATTTCATTCCTCTGCCTCAAGGTATCCCATGATATATAACACACAATATATGGGCCTGACCCTGGTTGAAAAATGGATGTGATCGAACCAGCAAATCAAAATAAAAATCTGGGATAACTACACAATTATTGTTATACTGGGAACTGGAAATTATAAATTAATGTTATGGTTATTAATCTTATAGCTATATCATCAAGCTGTGACACATGCATGATAAATTGATTCTTATACAGTAGAATCTAATTTGTGGATTTTCTCATTTGCCCTGGAGTATATCATTCCTGACTGCTGAGCAAAGCTGTAACAGCAGAATACTAGAGTAAGGTCAGTGTTAATAGAGATGTTTTCATTTGCAAAGTTCATTACATAGTATTTACTAGTAGACTATGAAAAAAATTTATAAATAATTTAAATTAAACATTTGTTGAAATAAATTAAGGAAATACATCTTGCATTTATTAATTGCTTGTTATCTTGTTTTATAATTAATAACATTTTCTAAATTTTGAATGATCACTTAGTCTGAGAAAGGTTTCATGATGTGCATGGGCATTTAATGGCCATCTCACTTAGACCTTCTCTATCTACAGCTGTTTGAAGTGACCAGATACTCAAATAAAAGAGATTAGTTTACCTGCAGAAATACACTCAAGCATATGCATAGGAATTGACTTGTAGGTATGTGTTCATTTGATGCATGCTTCAAAGTCACACAGTGACTCAGTGTAAAGGCATCAAATTGCAGCCAAGCTCTCTGATTTTTACACAGTAAAGACCTGCATTATGAAGACAAAAAAGACAATAGACCTTGAAGGAAAAAAATTGTTGCAGAGTGTAATTTTTGTTCCTTTACTGGTTTCCAGAGCCCTGATCATTATAAAGCAAAAAAGCTTGTGATAATAAATTACTGCTGCTTCCTCACCTTCAGCAATTCTTGTCTGGACATTTTGTGATGTTTCTGCCTTTGTGACACCTGCCTTCTTATTCAGGGGCTCAAAGGAGAGCAGAGTCTATCTATCAGAAAAGCTTTTCCTCCTTTTCCTCAAAAAATAAATAAGCAGCATATTATGAATGAGGTACTCAGGATGAGTCCAAAGATTGGTCTCTCACTGGGGCAATTTTGTGCTACTTTCCTATTTAGGACATAGCAAGCATGAATGTCACCAACTTATTTTCTTTAATATTGCTGACAAAGTGCATTTATCCTCATGCTGTTCACTTCTCCTATCTGTTTGCTGTGATTTGTCTAGAATCTGTCATCTACCTCATTGCTTTTCTAAAATGCTGTGAGCAGGTCTTGTGGACATTCTCAGAAGGGATCTACCAAAACATTTCTGTCTGCAGTTCTGAGCACTGTGAGCCCAAGGCACTTTGGGCTTTAGTTCACTGAGCTGACATTATTCTATACAAGGAAGATATTCTGGGCTTTCAATTCTAAACTGTGTGGCTTTCTTTTCTTTATTCATTAGTAATGTGCCATGCTGTGACTTGCAGAGTAGGCAGACTCCTGCCAGTGAGGAGGGAGAGGGGATACTTTGGCTTCCAGGTCAAAAGGAAAGAGACCCCAACTCTTGTAAGCTCTAGTTCTGCCACTCCCAGGAGCACAGGATGAAATCTAAGCCCAATTAGGAAAACAAGAGATAAGAAAATGGCATTTGCCCAGCTGTGCAGAGACAGATGACAGCTGAGCTGGTCTGCTGCCAATCCCTTACTGGAGCCAGGGCTTGGGTCTGCCTAATTTAGAGGCTGCTGAAGGCACAGTCTTCTAAGGCAGTAAGAAAAAAAAAGAGAAATGTGTATGTTTTGGAGAAAAGCACATTTTCTAGCAAGGCATTAAGCTGAGACCAAAGATCAGTTGCATAAAATGTGGATAGTGGAGTCTTATTGCTAGTGGTTCAGGATAAACAGGGTAAGCACTCTTAGCATGGCCAGAATGAAAGCTGGTTTATGTCACCATAGGAGTTCCAGTGGAAATTGAATTCAGCAATTCATTTGGGGTTACAAAAGTACAACACTGAAGCCCAGGTCTCACTTGAAGCAGCCAGGTACAACACCAGTGAACAGTCCTTAGATAAGGGCCTAAAAAATCCCCTCAGCTCCATCTTTTGTTGCTTTCTGTCACTTCAAAATAAAATCAGCCTCAGATAACTCCAGAGATAAAAGCCTCATGAATAAAGCACGAGCTCTGGTTTGCATTGGTGCAGGTCTGGTGTGAGAAGCCTTGAATCTTTTCTTTACTATCAAGAAAATGATTAGTCACACTTGATACCCTCAAACAGCCTGGATAGGGAGATTGTTGCCCCTGGGTGTGTGGCCCCATTGCTGCAGCAATTGGAGGCACACAGAGTCTCATTTCCTGCCACTCACACGTTCAGCTGCATCCCAAGAGATGCTGTGGAGATTCTGACATAAATATGACTCCAAAGTAAATGTTATCTGATTTAAATAATTTCTCTTTTACCCAATCCTCATTGTTCCTTTTTCCACACATTTCCCTATCTCTGATGAAAAACCAGTTCCTGCTGCTTTACTGAGAGATTTCAGGATGTTGTGCATCTTTAAGAGGCATCCCAGAAGTTCTGGAAAGATTTTAAGTTGAGATGAAAACTGGTTTGCTTACAGCTCTTTTGAAATGAAGCTACATTTTTTACCTATTCCTTTGCTCCCCCAGAAGGTAGCAGTTTGGGGGTTTTCTTTTTCTAAATTCCCTTTTTTTACCACCAAAAGTCCCGACAGCTGGAGAAAAATGTCTGTTTTAATCTCCCAAATTAGCAAATTCTCAGGTTCTGATTGTGGCCACTCACTTCCAGGTTTGCATTAAAACATTGCACATGCTGCTCTTCTCTGATATTCCTTTTTTGCATGTTTGTGAAATGATGTAAAAGATTTTGTCTATTAGTGAGAGCTAATATGGGAGCTATTTTCAGGTTAGCACTTGTAAATTAATTCCCACACTATAATTTTAAGTTTCACACTATCAGGAAAATACTATTAAATGTACAAGTTCCTATACAGTTGCTATATTTTTTATATTACTAGCTTTTGACTCAACAGCCATTTCAACTACATATATTTGTAAAAACTAATGTAAGAATAAGTTCTCTAGCTGTATTAAAAACTAACAAGCTGTCTCAATTTCTCTGTTACAAAAAAATAAAATGGTAAGGCTTTTATTTCTAAAAAAAGGAGGTTGATCTGTAGCTCAAAGTTTACTAGTAATAAAAGCATTTTTCTGTGAAGTGGCTCATCTTTTATATTAAGAGAAAAATGTCAGTAATCTTTTAATGAATGCAATGACTGTATTGCACTTAACATTCCCTGCTTACTTTAAGTTAGCATTTTGTTCTGCAATTGTAGTACTGTCTCAGTAATTGCTGATTTTGCCACTTAAATAAGTAAAGAGTGACTGAGCTGTCTCCAACAGTCTGAAACTGAGGACAAGTAAAAGGTCCACCTTGCTTTATCTGCCTCCTGCATCTAATGGATATTTTCTGTTTTCAGCTCCAGTATTGCCTCATTTGCTCTTACTCACTTCTCTGTGAAAGCAAGCCCACAAAAACAACCTCATTCTGTGCCACACTCTGCTCATAAAGTATTTTGCTACCCAGCTAACTTCAATTCCAGCTTTAACAGTGCTACAAAGAAATCCAGATTGCCTTTTCCTTGTAACTAAAGAGTTCTGTGTTTGCCTCTTCAGGTACTTCTCTTTCCTTTTCAGTTAGCATGTAATTGATCATTACTCTTACGTAATCATTTTTATGGATATTCATTACAAACAATTTTCTCCAAGCCTTTTAATGAACTATTCATTGTGAGAGTCATGGCTGGTACATATTAAGCTTTCAATTGTAGCAATTGAAATATTCCACTGCATTCCCCCAGTCTTCCCTGGAAACAGAGTATATCTGGTTTCTACACTTGCATAATTGCATGGTTCAGTTCATTTATTCTTATTGCAAAATCAGATTTAAGCCATTTTATTCTTCATGACACTCTTGGTTTTCTGACTACCCATAATTAACAGTTTCTTAGCAGTCAAAACCATTTTATAATCACAGCTGAATTTAATGGTCAATTTTTAAAATGCAAGACTTGACATCCTGATGATTAATAGAGAAGAAACTGCATCAGAAACTCTTATCTCCATTTCAGTTACTGAGCCTGGAGCTAGTGATACTTAGCAACATTACTGTTTGCCTGTATTTTTAACTGAAATGTCATTGTTTGAGCATCCCAGTGCATATTATTAATGCCTTGAGAATTTTTAAACTCTTCAGATCAGTTCTGCACAATCAAATCCAGTTACTGAGAAAAAAAGAATTAGACACATTCATGAGAGCAATTAGACCTCACAAAAATATAAACTTCCTGGAATGTATTTCAGCAGTGACAACCTCACCACACCCCACAATATTTACCACAAAGAAAAGTCTTAGTGTAGCTAGAAAAAAAAAATCAAAACAGACTTAAGAAAATAAATATAAGAAACAAAGACACACTAAAAGTTCATTGGAATTTCTCTTGGCTAAAGAGTCAGCGTTCTGTAGAAGCAGTACAGGTAAATTTAAAATATACAGAGAACCCAGAAGCAAACAAAATGTCTGCAGGGAACAATGATCAGAGCGGACACAAGAAAGCCCTGAGCTGTTGTGTAAATAATTATCTGTGTAGACATGCCCCAAGTTTAAGAAAAAGACAGAGCATTCTTCCTCCATGGCCATTTACATATGGCTACTGGTGGACTCAGTTTTTGGATTTCTATTTTCCCCCTATGTGTGTTCCGTCTGCATAATCTGTGTCCAGACCTCACAATCTTATCAGCTTCTTTAATTACACTACTGCACACAGTGATGTTACTCTGTGATTCCAATGAGTTACAACCAGGGCCAAGGCAGTATTGAAAAATATCCCTATAAAACAAATTTGTTATTATTATTCCTGACAGTCCTGCTTCCCTGCCCCTCCAGCCCTTCCACAAGCTGGGACTACAACTGTGTCCCCAGTCACTGACCTGCTTGCTCTGGGCAGCACAGCTTGCACCTGCCAGAGCATCCCTTTTAAGCAATGTGTTGTTGTTCACCTTGACATTGCCACACACTGCTTGTGATAAGCTACAATCAGGCACAGACTGGAATGATTTTACCCTGTTGCTGTCATTCCCTACCAAGTGGTCTCAAACCATTTAAATGTAACATTTTTTTTTTCCTTTCCTATTCAGTCCCTGCCAAATTCTTTCAAATAGTCCAAATTCCTACATGTTACAATTACGTTAGTCCTACACTTACAATTACTGTCAGATTATGGTTGGATCATACCATGTATTAATTGAAAAAAATTTCTACAGCCTTTGAATTTACAGTGGAAATGCTATGAGAGCATCATTGTCCTTAGAACATAAATCTCAAATTTCTTTTGTTATAAAAAGCTATTAACAGACTAATTTGTTTTTTTATGCAGCCTTTTGCAAGCCTAAGTAAGAAAACAGAAGCAGCTAACACTTGGTTTGTTTTTTTTTTAATTCCAGGCATTGTTGCTGTCCTTTTCTGTGGAGTCACACAGGCCCATTACACCTACAACAATCTGTCAGCAGATTCCAAAATGAGAACTAAACAGGTAGGACATGGAAATAACTGACCTTACACTGATGTAAGGAGTAACAGTCACTGGAATACAACTGGATGGGATTTCATCAGTGCACAGCAAGAGACTTATGTCTTCATCAGGGGAAGGACTAGAGATTTTGCCAGGAAAACAGTAACAATTACCAGGATAAGCAAAAAAAAAAAAATAAGAATCTGTTCTTTCCAAGAGACCTGATATGCCAGACAGGTATGGAGATAACAGCTTGCACCAACTTCCATACAAAAATGCTTCAAAATTAAGGAAATCAAAGAGCTCCAATAAGTAAAACAGAAGTGGTCTGAAAGATTGGATCCCTGTAGATTTTTGCAAAGGGATTGTATAAACTGCAGTCTGGCCCACAGATTTTAGCAATGACATTGTTTAATTTCTGTTTCATTAAAAATTATCATAGTTAGAAAGATAGAGATTTTTTTTATTTCCATTGTGTTATTTAGAGTTTAGAAATGTGAAATTCAATCACCTGGTTTTTGTTTGAAGAAGGGACTAGTAAATTGTAATTATTTTTAAAACATGAGGCTGTTCTCAGATCTATGGCATTGCAGTGTTCAAAATACTTTTCAGCATGAGTAATTTTAGACAACCCTGCCACTACCTAGAGCCTGGTAGAAGTCATTTAAATGCAGTTTTCTTCCCTTTTAACACTGACTCATATGTCCCAAAACCGCCAGGTTGTAGGAAATCTATCTCCTAAAATAGAATGGAAACTTATGGCCCAATACTATAATTTTCATGATGCAATCTCATCCCTTTTTCAGCAATTCCTTTCTTTTAGGCATTTGAAATTTTACATAGAAAAATTCATCACTTCTTGCAGATCTCAATCAAAAATCCAATTTTCTATCAAAAACAGCTTGATAGAAAAAAATACTGGGCACAGTATCAGCTCAGCTGTTAAGAGTCTCACAAATTTTAGATCACAAAAACGTTTCTGGTCACTACTCCCATAATAAAGTGTTAGCTATTGAACAGTATAACTATTTCAATTGTATTTCTTCATAGCAGTAGAGTCTGATGCTTTCAGAAAGTATTCCAGCAGAGAACTAACCTTTCTCTGATAACTGCATTGAAAGGGAATGACACTGAAATCTACCATAGAATTGTTTCTGTTCTGCAGAAAGTCTGCATTACATATGCCATTACTCCCCTTGCATATAACTTACAATTTGAATAGAAGGTTTTCTCAGGGATTCATCTGCATGTTTTAATGATGCATAGCCTTAGAGAGAGACAGAAAAAGCCAAGGTTGTGGTATTTTTAATTATCAGTGAAGCTTTTCAGCAGCAGAATCAACTAATATTTTGTTTAAATGCATCCTAGTTTTGTTCATGTTTACTCTGCTATTCCCTCCTATTCAACAAGTGCAAAACAAAATAGTGAAAATAAACCAAATTTACCCTTGAAGACACAGAAAAGGGATTATGTGTTTCTCTATGGAGCTATGAGTTTTATGCACACTTTCCTATTCTGTTTTTCTCTTCCCCATAAGCCCTTAATCCTCAGCCTCCTTTATGATATGGTTCAAACATTGTTGTTGAATTCCTTTGAATTCTTCTAGTTTATTTTCTAATCCAAATATTACCCTTTCATATGCAGCTGTTTCAGTGAGACCTGCACTGCCTCTTTCTTTCTTTCTCTCCTCCCAAGAATTCTCTTCAAGCAAATTTAATAAGCCACACACTTGGCATTCTCATAATCATCTATAACTTCAGTGCATCTTCAATGAATATTGTTGCTCAGACAGTTGGCTTTGCTCCCAATCTAAGTCATTTTTATTACTCATTACTGGCCAAAATCAAGGGCTTTTCAGTTCTTTTATAGAATTATTCCAAAGCAGTCTCTCTCTTTTGTTACAATATGACAGATCTTTCAGAAAGGAGTGCTGAACTGTAATACACACTGACAAAACAGTGAGTTAAGGCTGAAGCTAACAAAAACTATGGAAATTAGATTTAAAACTGTAAATCAAATTGCAAAATTGTGTTAGCTCTTTTTAAACAAACACTTTTTCTTTACTGCTTTGCATAATTTTCTTTTCATTTTTTTACTTGCTTTTAAAATTTTATAGCTTGATGGTAAAATCTGGTATAGTGATAGAGAAGGTGTTTTTGACCCTGGTGCCAAGTTCTGCATTTCCCATAATACATCATCCTTTGCTCTAAAAAAAGTAAAAAGTTTCTCTTCAGTCACTGATGTAAAATGAGAACTTATCTACAGCTCTTAAATGAGAATTTAAGACTGTCTATTAAAAAGGCCTGTTAAAAGATGCCATGTAATTATTAGTCTCCATGTATCCTTTATTATTCTGTCAATCACTGTTTAAGATTTCATGAAAGAGAAATATTAGATTTCAAGCATCTGAAACTTATAGAATCTGAAACTATAAAGCAACACTAATCTTTTCACAAACAAATGAATTATTTTAACAATCTCATAAGAAAAGTAGATTTAAAAAGTTAGTGAAAATGGAGGCTTTAGCTAGTTTTCATTCAATTCAATTATCCCAATTTTCATTAGGTATTTATAAACGTTCTGTGTGGTTTTACTGTAATTTTTTTAACATGGGTGATGTTTCATGGAAGTCATTTGAAGTCATTATCATTGACCTGACAACAGTCATCATGATTTTAACAGTGAGATTGACCCTGCCCTCCATGGCAGCAAGGTTGGCTCTAACATGAGTGCTCCTGAATTTCAGGCACTTAAAGTTTAATTTGTCCAATGTATCTTTAGTGAAGGAGAAGATGAAACTGCTGGGATCTGATTGAAAGCTATTTGATTCTGAGCAGCTTTCTCCAGAATTATTTACAGCTGCTATCTCCCCTCACGTTATGCTGCAGCCAGACAGCTGCTTCTAAATCTTGGGACATCGCAGCTCCAATTTTACATTAGGCTTCAGATGTACAGCTGGGCTGGGCTGATTTGCTCTGCCACAAGAAAGTCAGAGGCTGGGCAGAGTGTTGTGAGATAAACAGAAATCCCTGGTTTGTTTAAAGTGGGCAGAGTGTAAATCCCTACAGGTCACCTCTAGAAAAGGATTCATGGATAAGATTGTGTTTTCTACAGGAAGATAAGACATTCCTTGCTCTATTTTCCTCTCTGTCCTCTATCACTTTCACTCAAATGCCAAGCTAAGACCAGCACATTTTCCTAGTGTGGAGTACTGACTAATGGCCATAAATATACTTATGAGTTGCATCTTTTCTGGTTATGTTCCTTTAACTCTGGGGAACAACTGCAACAATGAGAGTGGGGCAGGGCAATACCTCTCAGGTTAAGTGTGCAAGGATATGAAGAATTCTCTTTGCAGACAAAATAGTGTCAGCAAGTTACAAATTCTGGAAAGGGAACTCTGAAATGCATCATCTATGGAAGAGCCAGGGAATTACAAGACAGAGGAAAGCATGTCCAACCAACAAGGGAGCACGTCACACACTGCCCTGCCTGTCTCCATTCATTCCCCAAGCTAAGCCTTGTTCTCATGGTCACCTCTGAAATAGGTGTGTCAAACTTCTGGTGAAGGAGCTTTCTCAAATGAGGTGTAGTAGCCTTTCTAATCACAGGAGGAGTTAAACAGTTACTCACCTGTGCTGTTGTTTCTGATAGCAAGCCCATTAGGGGAACAAGCTGCCTTAGAGACAGGAGCTCCTGGCCTGATTGTTCAGCTGCACTGGGCGTGCTGTGTGCACAAGATTCCAAGTTAAGATTTCAGTGGCCCTTCACCTCCAAGGTTTAACACAGGCAGGAGAGTGAGATAAACATCACTGCTGCTTAACTTGGGAGTAACTTTACCAAGATGCAGTCTCACTCAGAGGCTTGAACAGATTCAGTTTGCACTGCAGGGCTCAAAGCTCAGCCCCTGCTCTGGGGCTTTGCTCACTGATGGACATAGTAACTGATTGCTTCAAATTTTAATCTCTATCTCACTATAAAGCAGACATGATTATCTCTGATTAATAAAAGTCATCACTTTGCAGGGGAGCAGCTAATATTTCCTGGAAATCCCTGAAAAATACATTAAGCTTTCAAAAGGTTCCTAGCTCATGGATGATGCAGCTTCCTTCCAACAGGGACACTGGCTAGGGATCAATCAGCTGATTTCTGGATCAGAAATTAAACTGCATTCCCAAGACACTTTGGTGTAAAAGGATTGTGGTTTTAAGCATATTAATTTAATTCTAATTAATCACATTATTCAAAACATGTAGAAAAAAAAGTCATAAAACATTTTGTAGTTTCTCAAAAACTGCAAATAAATTCTTTATAGTCTCTTGACCCCCAAGACCATCAAGTCCAATCATCAACCAAATACCACCATGCCATATCTACTCATTTTTTGAACACTTCCAGGGATGGTGTTTCTACCACTTCCCTGGGGAGCTGTTCCATCCATGATTATGGACTCATTCCAGAAGCAAAGCAAAAGAGTAGAGCAAAAGTAAAGTATGGCACTAGAGCTATCCAAATCAACTGAAAGGGGAAAAAATATCAATTAATCCAAGGAGTATTACCTGAATGCCAACAGACAATATTTGCTAAAAAGAGCATTGCAGGACTAAAGGCAGAGAGGTGACTGAAGTCACTGTATCCCAATGAAGCACCATCACTGGGATCTCAAAAGTCTACTGCTTTTCTGCTGGCCTAGGGATCTTGTAAACCAGTCACAAGCAGACCTACAGCCAGCACTGCAACAACAAATCTCCTTTCTCCAGATACATAATTCTGTCTTATAGGATTCTCCCATCAGCTGTCTGTTGAGAAGAAAATAAATAATGCACTGCAAATTCTGCTTTAGTAGCAGAACCCAAACTCTCCTGAGTTTGTTGTTAAAAGCACATGCCAGGAGCTGCAGCTACTGTTGTTACCTTTCTATGAGAGACGGAGAGCAGCTGGGGGGAGGTGACTGCACTACCAGCACCCAAACTGCATCTGCTTTGTGAGGGTCCCACTCCAGATGTCCAGCACCCATACCTGGGAGAAGCAGCCCCTCTAATTTCATAGGGAGCTGCAGCACAAAATGAAATTGTTTGGTGCCTTTATCTTAAACCCTCCACAGTCACACTGGACACATGTGTGCCCTGGAGCTTTGGTTCTGCTATTTGTGTGAGTGTTTAAGAGACCAAACAAGAGAGCTGGGCTTGCTTCTATATTGGACAGCCTATATTAATTTATCTCTGGTTAATGCCTACTATTTTCTGTTATCAAACACTGGACTGTTTCTAGATAATGAGTTTATACTTCTAGGAAGAAAAGTACATGCACAAATGTCAGGTCATAATGGCTCTTATAATTCAAACTCTTAATTTATAAAAAAAAAAGAGAGTATTTCTAGGCAGAGGAAAACCTTACTTGCAGTAAAATGCCCTAGATTATTAGCAAGGCAGAACTACCACAACACATAAGGATACCCAAGGATAATTCTCATCCTTTTGAAATGAGCAGCCTAATTGACAGCTGTTGTGATTTGTTCCCTCGTCCTAGGGAAAAATGACCTTTAAGGCACTGCAAGAGGTCAGTATTTCCACAAAAATGATTGGCAGAGAGAAAGACTGGGAGAAAAGTGATCTCTCAGAAAGGTTAACACCAGTACCAGATTCTAATCTGCCTTTGCATCTGCGCTGTGCAGGGGGAATCCGTTTCCCCAGCACACCACAATCGCAGTGCCTACAGGAAAATTTCATACCAGAATGGGGGGTTTATCATCTTCCAAGGTATAGAGCTGGCTGTCTGACAGTCCTCTGAGAGCAAACTGGAAATTCTTTTTGGCTAATGCATGGCATTCAGGTCTGGTACTCTTCAATAATGCACGAGAGGTCTTTGTCTAAGGAATTCAGTAAAGTCCAAATTCTTGGTGAGGATTAAATAGGTTACATGCATGAAACACATTTTTCCATTTAAGTGGAGACTGAGCATAAAAGTTAGCTCTGATGGCCACTGTCTCATGGTTCCCTTTCTGCAGCTGAACAAAAGAAAGTTCTCTGATTTCCAACCTCCTTGAACTCCTGCAAGTTCAGACTCAAACGTGCTAAAGACTGAGGCTTCAGGCAGTGCTGCCCAGGAAACAGCACAGGTGACCAACTAACAGGGCTCAATAGAAGGGTCTGGAGAAGATACTCCTTTTGATGACAAGAGTCTGAAAATAAAATAGCATTTGGGAAGATTTTGTTGTACTGGGATAACATTAGTATAGTTTTGTCCATGTTTTAGCCAGTTTTGCTTAAATATTTCAGAAATTAGTAATATTAAGAAAAAAGCTTGATCTTGTCTTCTGGTATTTCACCCAGATTTTTTTTTCTTTTTTTTTTTGAGACAAGGCCTATAGCAAAAATCTTAATTTTGCAGCTGTTGAAAACAATCAGGGGAAAACATAGAAATGCCCTTAGTTCTTTTTCTTTTTGAGAGAAGAAAATGATCCATACAAAAAAGGGTTGTAAGCCCAGTTTGAAAAAGAATGGTTTATGCAGCATTTATCTTATGGCTATTAGGATCAGATACCTGAAACTGTAGGTAAAAACTATTTCTAATTTTGAGGTAATTAACCTATATTGGAAACAACGCAAGCCAGTCTTCTACCTTTCTAAAAGTCCAAAAGCTGAGGTCTCTAGACATTAGCTATCATTACAGCTGCAGCCTACGTACCCTGAGGAGCAGCAGCCCCTCATTCTTGCCCTGTCCTCTCCCTCTGAGCTCCAGCTTTCCCTCCCTCCTGAGCTCCAGCAGTGTCAGATGTGCTGGCTGAGCCCTGTGCTCCTGACTGCAGAGCCAGAGCATCTCTGCAGAGCCCCTGGCTCTGGCACAAACAGCCTGCCCTCGTTCAGCAATTGCCTTCTCTCTAATTGAATCTGCACCACATGCAGAGTGCTTGTAATAATTGTTACCTTTAAAATGGATTGCAATTGACAGGAAGTGTACAATGAATTCCAGTCCTCTGCACAGCTATTTTCTGTGTTTAGCAGAAAAAGATGAATGTTGGAAACACGCCAGGTGCATTGTTTGACCAGATGTACCATAAGATTTTATGAAACCCTGTAGAACAGTGTAATGCTATAAAGAAATCTAAAGCTGCTTACTGTATGGGTTTAACGAGAAGAATCATAACAACACAAGAAAATCTTGATTTCTGCAGAAGAAATTATACTACCATGTCTTTCAATCTGAATTTCTTAACAAAATCCCTCATTATCTGACTGATGTTCCTGATTACTTCACCATGCTAAAAGAATGTTAATCTGCAGTCTCTTTACATGTGACTCCCCTTAAATTTATGTAAAAATGCTGTAATTGTTTCCTCTCTTTCAGCTGTGAGCTACATGATGGATGGTAAACAGCTAGAAATCATTGCTATGAGTAACCAATAACAGCAGACTTCATAACTCTGGTGCATCAGTAATTACCTGCATCATTTATGGTTTATGTAATAAATTAGCTGCTTTCCTACCCATAATACTGAAAATACTGGGTGTCCACATACAGAAATCTTGTTAGAATGTTCAGTTCTATACTTCATTCTGTAGTTTCCATTTTCCCTCTTTTTGTACACCTGCATTAGAGATTCCTTAACTGAGAATGTGCAGATGTGCTCTGGCCTCATTAGCTCCCACAAGGCATGTGCCCCTTTGTCATCAGCATTTTATGAAGAATATCATATTCTAGTGTCTTAAACACATACACACACAGAGAATAAAGAAAAGTACTTTGAACCTATGAGGAAGATAAATTCTCTTGAAAAACAAAGAAATAAATATTTTCCTTAATTTTGCTTAAGCACAGAAAATAACACATTGAAATGTAATTCATACCCTGAAGTAACCCAGCACTGTAATGAGGCAGTATTTCTACAGAGAAGCTCATCTTGTTGAAAAATGATGTCATTTTTGATGCTGGTAGGCTAAGGAACATAATACCATATGCAAACTAGTTTCCAAATGGTTTCATTAAAGTTTTTACAATCTGTTTAAACATTAAACATTTTCTTTAAATATTAATAAAGATCTTAGATTGTTAAGGTTGTAGTTTACTCTTCCAGCACAGTATCAGATTCCAGCAGTTAGCTAACATATACCAATTGGAATTATAATATAGGCCAAATTCACATTAGCACGTGGAGAAATGTGTAAGGAACTTCCAAAGTGAGACCTGTGCTCTAGCTGCTCTGGAACTGCCCTGGATCACAAATGAAGCTCTCGTGTGCTGCTCTGTGGAGTCAGACTGCTTGGGGCTGTGAGAGCTGCTGCAGAACCAACACAGCTTTACAGAACCCTGCAGATGCTGCTGTGCTCCATCAGGCTCACCAGAGCTTTGAAGAGCAACCTCTGAGAAACTTCTCCCTACCTGGGGTAGTTAGCACTAATCCCTAGTTTTTAAGTCTGCAGCTGAGCAAAAATCCAGCCTTGTGCCCCACTTGTGTAAAGCACACCTAGTTTTGTGGAGAATCCTGTCTATTTATGTAGCCTGTGAAATCAAGCCCATCCTAATTATTGCCACCCTGATAACAGCAACTGTGGAATGCATAAAGAGAAAAAGCAAGCCAGAATCAATCTAGTCCTGGGTTAGGAGCATATTCTCACATCATCAACATGGACTGCAGAAACAGAGCAGGGTGCACTTTAACATCCCATCCTTAGAACAAATATGGTTAATTTTAGTTTGAAGAATAACTTATGCAATCTCATGTTTTGTAAAAGTTGATAATTACAACAATTCCCTCAAATGTAGTCGGTCAGAACTCCCTTATCTGACAATTTGTGACAAGGATAAAAAACAAAGATAGGACTCTTCTTTTAAGCCTTCCTTAATTTTTCATACAGGAAAACTAATTTAGTAGAATTTTATATAACGAACCAAAGTCCTTGGATTTCAGTGACATTTGGCTTATGCTATAAATGGCCAACTTCTAAATATATCTAATGACAACAGAGTTAAAATCACTCAGCCTCTTACTTAAAATATACTTATGTCCCAATGGGATTGATTTTCTCTAGTTTGGAAACACTGACACTTCATGTTATTGTGTTAGATGATTTTAATACAGGATTTATCACTAAATTATTCAGCTATGGAATAAATCTCTGGGGAAAAAACTGTCTGTTTTGTATTTCTGTGCATAGTACATTATACTGCTAAATTGGAATGCAGTAAAATTGTTCAGCACATAGGTCAAAATAGGTTTTAATGTTGAGGGTATTCATAAGAGGCACCTTCATTAGAACCCTGTGTTGCCTTACACTTGCCTGAGTATGTGTCACCAGGTTCATAATTGCTCCTCCTGTGAGGCCTGTGTTTGGAAACACAATTAAGATGCTATTTCTGGCCTGGCTGGGGAGGCTACACTGGGATCTCTGCAGAGCCTCCAGAGTTCTGCTGCAGATGGGGCTGACCTCACCCAAAGCAGTCTGCGGGCTTTGGGAGCTTTGCTACTTTTTATTTTATATTTTTTTTAAACAGCAACGCTTTTGCCTGCCCAGAAGCCCTGGGGCAATGGAACCCTTAAGGAATCTGAGCTGTTGTGTGATTTCTAACAGCACCAAACTGCTGCTGGCAAAGATCCATTCTTGCAGTCTGATATTTCTCCTTTTTAACTTACATGATTTTTACATGAATGCTGATTCCTTTGAATTCTCTTTCAAGGGTTGTTATCTGCAAAGTTCCCTATCAGCTGTAAGAACTTCACAAAGGCTTTGGTCAAAACTTTTAGAAGTATGTTGGTAACAATAGAATTCTCACACAATAAGCTGCAAGAAGAAAATAAATACATGTAAATAAGGCATTATAATAGTCTAAAGCCCTTGCCAGCATCCTGTCTTTTTAGTGACTGCACAGCTGTGTTTCCACTACACAATTAATGGCTTTCCTACCTTCCAAAGAGACATTTGTACCAAATGGTAGCACAGTGCAAGACATACCAAACAGCTGACAATAGCTCATCTCTTCCTCATGGCACCGGTTGTGCACATAATTAAGGGCTAAAATGCCCTTTGTCAAAAGTTTTCAGACTAAATGTCCAAATCATGACTAGGATTCAAATAAGTGCCCTATCTTTGCACATATTTTGGTACCTATATACTTTCATTAACCTACAAGAATGAACTGGGGTACAAGTTTGAGGATCTTTTTCAAGCTTTTGACTTTTAATTCAGCTTCAGTCACACAAATTAAAGGAGGTATTGACCACTCTATGCCTCCAGAGAACCTGAGAAGAGTTAGGAGTGTTTGAAAATTCCAAACAGATATTTAGCACCCTCAGAAGCACACACTCCATGTAGTAATTACTATTTATCTTGTAAAAGAATTTTTCTGAGGTGCCGAATTATATGTCCCTAGTACACCCACCTTCTGCTTTCACACAGAATCTTACAGAAGTTATTTTAATCATTTCACTACAGATTCTTAATTTTATGTAAAACAGTCACCTGAGTTCTCAGATTTAAGTACAGTTGAAGATGTATCTTCGTGTAGCAATTTTAATTTCTACTTGCTTTACTGTCTGTTTTTTTCCCGTTGTTGATGTCAGTAAAACATCACCAGTAAGACCATAAGTAATTTAGTAGACCTGAAAACACTGGAAATCTTTGCAATGTTTTTCCAACAGTTCAGCATCTTCTATTCTGTTTCAGCTGAAGTCAAATTATGTCTCATTTATCACATCTCCACAGAGCACTCTAGATTACAGCTTTAAGTGTAAAGGGCTGTTAGATGAGAAAAGTCACGTACTCTAATACTTAGGGGAAAAGTGTGACACACAGAGCAGAGCTGCTATTCACGTTTCTCAGACTTCTTGTTCAAATGCATCTCAATTCTTGAGTAGCAGCCTACATCAGGAGGCAGGGAAGCTGTTTAAAGATGACTGTAGAAATGGAACAAAATAATTCCCAAAATTTCCACATGCAGACATATAAGAGCAGATCAGTGAACATACTAATTCAGTATCCTGCTTCAGAAACTGATATTAGAATTGCAGAGTAATTGCAAATAATTCTGCCCAATGTAACTCCAGGGTGGCATTCTGCCAAGGTAATGTAGTTAAAAGGTGACTCATCAATAATAGGTCTTAAATAAAAGTAAAAGGAGCTTAATATCATGAGGATCTCATACTATTCAACACTGTTCAGATCAAGAGCAATTCTCAGCATGAGGATGCTCTGCCTGGATTAGAAATTGGTAATGCCTTGTGTCCATTCCCAGCCTCTATAAACAAAGCAGTGTAAATATGGGAAACTCTGAACAAGTAAATGTTGCACAGAAACTAGACAAGTTATTTAGTAAAAACTCTTTTATCTTAGATTAGGCCCCAAATAAAGAAAACCACATCATGGCACGAGAAAAATGCATGTGAATACTACTACTGCCATCTGGTTTAGGTAAAATAGAGTAATTCCTATTTTATAGCTCTACAGCTTTATTTTTCCACAGAATTAGTTTTACAAACTTCAAAGGGAAACATTACTGTCGGTAGATAGGAGCTGCAATATCATGTCTAGAGAACAGATGCAAAGAGAGCAAGTATTTGTCCTGTAGTGTCAGATTGGCAGTGAAATCTCATAGTCATTAAGAAAAGACCCCACAGACTTCATAAGAACTTTTGGGTTTAGTCTTGACAGGCTAAAGGCCCCCATATAAGTCACTAATTCCTAATATGGCAAAGACTAACTGGATTTCTTTCCAACATCCAAAACTTGGCAAGGAAGGAAACTGTTTTTAAGAACACATTTCAATAATTAGTATTAGAGTATATTTCCTCGCAGCAAATTGAAATAGAATAAATTGCATTTGCCCTTGTTAGAAATTGAATTGCTTGCAAGAGGTTAGCACTCTGGTGGCAGATCACAGAAAAAATAAAAACATACTTCAGAGGAATGAAAGGGAAAGATGAGATTGATTTTGTGTTTTAATTTTGAAATACCAGCAGCAGTTCCTCTAATTCTAATAAAAATGCAGAGATGCAAAGGATTTATTAGCTCATTGCCATTTTAAAGATAACTATATTACATTGACCACATTCCTACTTTTCTTTGATCAGAAGAAGAGTCATGTCTTAAAGCAGCTAAGTCTCCTTTGTTACTGGAAGTTTACTTTCTCAAAGTCACCACTTGTTTCTTTCTTTTGCTTATTTTTTTAACCATTATTCCACATAGCTCTTAACTCTCTATTTCTGTCCCCACTTCCACATGATTATGGATTTGCCATGCCAGGAAGAACATTCCAAGAAAGTATCATTCAAGTTGTTCAGAATATATCCTTAAGCTTCATTTTCAGTGATGTTATTATTATCTGGCCTTTTTTTTCTTTTTCTTCTACACAGAGTCTGATTTCAACTTCATAAGAATACTTGTGTAATCCTGGACAGCACAGGCTGGTAACAGTCTCTTAATTTTCCATTACCATCATTGCCTCTACCAGGGAATGGAAGAGGCATCAACGTTCACAAAAATGTCCAAATTCAGCCTGAACACAGTTATTCCAGTACTACCACTATTTTCTGGCCAGTGAAAAGTTCTTTATATCCCTTCAAACAAATTTCCAGCTGCACTCTATTATGCCCCATCTGGAGCAGAACCCTTCCTTAATCCTTGCAGAAACCAGTCCTGCTAAAATAAACTCAGCGAGCTTGAACTGCAGGAATCCCTGAGCACATAATCCTGAGACAACAGAGCACTGGGGTACTCCTTCCTTTGTGCCTGCAACATCTCAGTTCAGGAATTTAAGATAAATAAACACTTTGGAAATGGTTGTTTCTAGTTTGTGAACCAAACAAGAACTTGGCTGAGAAGCTGTAGGAACAACAGCACCATCACCTCTCTTTTGGTGGCAGCTTCTATTCAGGGGTCATTCTGGGGTTATTTTTAGGTACCATTCAAGGTGCTGTAGAGTAGCAGAAGTTGGTTATGCTGCATGAAAAGGAGCTACTGATGTAAAAATGTTCCATCTCTCACAAACTGGGCCATGTTTGAAAAACAAAATCTACTTTGCAGAAATCCCCTTTTCTAAGCAACTTAACAAGACTAATGATCCAGCACTAGATCCAAATTTGATTGAAGGCAACATTTAAATGGCAAATTCTTATTGGCTGCCTAATTTTCAACATTTTTGCTTTAAACTTCTTTTTTTAAGCAAAGCCATTTAAGACCTATGATAATTTTAACAGGAGGATTTGTCTTTATATTTGACGCCAACAGTTTTGCTTTGCTGTTGGTGGTCAGAAGTGTATTCTACGTAGTTTGTCCAGCTTCTCCCAAGCTGAACTTTGGTGATGGTGAGTAGATTATGCCAGAAAGAGTAAGCCATACCATGGAAATGCAAAATATTGCTGGCCTTTCCTTCCTCTTGGTGCTACTGTTTTCTTTCAGATCTTTTCCTTTTCCTAGTTCTTCCTCAGGCCTTATGAATCCTTTAAACCTCCCAGATCTACAGGGAAATAGAAAGTTATTGTGTGTCTTTCAGAAATCTGTTGGGGTGAAATTCATTTAATTCAGTAGCAAAGCCTACTGATAAAAAAGACCAGAATTTTTCCCAGGACATTGAAGATCCTGTAAGAATTTCTCCCTGCTAGTGTGTTTGCAAGTTGAGAGTCAGATATGCTTGCATATCAGAATTAACACCATAAACAAGTTGATATTCTATCATGAATTTGAGTTACTTTGGCTAATTCTTTTATCTAAGCATATTCAGAAATGAGCATTATATCACTACGAGGTGAACATTCATTATAGATCTATAAGATTTCAAGAAAAAGGTTCAAATCCAAATCTTTTCCCAATTTTGAAACTTCACATCAGAAGAGAAATAAAATAAAGCAATTAGGCTATAATAAAGGTTTCTATCATCTCAGGAAAATTATAGTAGCTTGAATTGTCACTGCATTTTAATTCAAAAGAGTTAAGGAAAAGTAATTTTCATAAATTATTAATTTATCAATATCCTTGACTTCATGGAGTATTTTGAAATCTGTGCTCTATTTAAATAGATAATAAATTTTAAATTATTCAAAGATAATAAATTTTATAATCATCACTTAACATCGAATTCTTGGGTTTTTAGTAGCTCTGCCACCTTTAGATCTCTCTTAAAACTAATAATAATCAATTTTACATCCTAGCTTCCTAGCTGCTGTTGGAGTATGAAAACTCTCGCTGGTTTGACGCAGGAATATATCCCTGTAGGGTGCACCCCCCATAGAGATGGCATTTCCCATATTTTTAGCTAAATCAGTGCAACTACAGAAGGCCTGCAGATACCTGCAAGAGGTGGATGACATTTCTTCAGCAGATATTAAATCAAGTGAACAAATGCAATATTGCCATCAATGATTAAAATTCAGTCAATTTTGCTGGAAGGAATTTGAGGATGTAATTCAGCTTCTACCCAATACCTCTGTACTAATGTTATTCCCTCAAGAGGAAAGAATACTGTTTGCCATTCTGCTTTTACCCAGTCCTGTCATACTAACTTCATTCCTTTGAGATGAGAAGTGTTCCTTAAAATATCAGTATTTGAAAAATCTCACATTTTCCATCTCCCCAGCCACAAGGGGACTGTGGCATAGATTATGTTCATTTTCTCCTTTTGATGCTCCTTTAAGGAATTCTATTTTCATTGCAGGTACAATTGGTACTTAGCGTGTTCCATCTTCCAGGTGCATTAATTACTTACCTAGAAAATCTCTCTAACACTCAGTGAAAATATAAGTGGTTCTAGAAAATAAATTGAGTACCAAAAGCCATTCTGGCATAGATTATTGCTCTAATTGGCTGGAACTTTACTGTGGAGAGGAGGAAAGGATGGAGACGAAAAAAGATCATGCTTTCCTTATCTCACTGAAAAGTTAAAACTAATGCAGTCTTTATATCATATAAATTTTTTCACTTGAGTTAAAATAAAACATTGGTCTAAGATAAACTCAGTGGCTACAGCAAGGCTTAACATACAGATTGATTCCTTCCTCTGCCAGTGAGAAATGAACTGCAAGGGACATTTTCCAGAACAGTGTCCCAGCTTAAAAAAGAATTTTTTAATTTTTAATCTCTCTTAGTACTTTCAACAGCTGAGAGTAATAGAAAAGCAAAGCATATTTTATGAATGATGTGTTTTTAAATACATATATATTATGTCAATTTTACTATAAATCTTTAGTAATAACCACTACTTACAGAGGAAATTACCAAAGCAAAGCAAATACCACTCTCAGTAATTCACTGTGATGAACACCTAAACCAACTGCCTGGATTAGTTCTGAACTGGTGTTCTTGTAATTAATACTCTACTCTGCAATGTGCTGGCATTGGTGATTTATTACAGCTCTTACATTAAAAGTATAACCAGATTTATAGACTTCGTGGAGAGTTAGAAATGCCACATTACAAATGAAGGGGTTTAGTTTTATAACAAAAAAATGTCTTATTGCTATGTGTATATTAAAATGGTTTTCTGGTAGCCCTGGGAAAACTAATAGTGGTGTATAAGCACTTTACGGCAATTTCATTTAGAGTAGAAAGAGGCTGGTTGTCTGTGTGGGTGACAAGGGAAGGGAATTGATGGTTAGGGAGAAAATACTTCCTACTACTCGGAATCTAGGACTTTAATCCTAACTTTTTCTTCCCACAAAAGTAAGCCCGCTTGCAAGTACATATATTCAAAATATTGAGAATTTTTCAGTGGCATTTAAGCAGCCCCTGAAGCCCAGCATGGCCCTGGCTCAGGGCCCCTCAGACAGGAGAGGATGTCACCCACAGGCTGCTGTGTATGGTGCAACTCCTTGGGGCACCCAGAAATTTTTTAATTCCAGCTGAAAGACTATTGCTCCTATTTTTCTACTTCTCATCAAAAGGTCTTGACATCTCCTCTTTAATATAACTCCAGAAATATCTGACTGAAAGGCATGACAATTTGGGAAAAAGCTCCTATGGAAGCTGTTTCTTGACGTGGTTTTCAGAAGATCTCTTTAGAACAAATGGTTTTGCTCTGAAGGGATTTGTGCTGCACAGCACTGACAGTTAAGTGCTAAATGGAATCTCTCCATGGGCTCTGTATTACTGTTGAACAAAACACAGAAGCTGAGCGCTAAATAAAACACTGCACCTAAGTACACTAATAAAAGTAAAGCCAAGAGAACAGTGGGGCATTTTTATGCTATATCAGCAAGTGTCATGTTCCAGGAAAAAGCATTCAGATATCACTCCTTTTATGACAATAACTAGTTCTGAAGCAGTTGTTTTATTTAATTTTTTCTAACTCATGGTGAGAAATTTGACTAAGTTGCAGTCAGTGAATAAATGTGTCATATGAGTGAGTGATAGACTTTTGAAAAAGGGAGCAAACTATGTGGGGAACACAAGATTCTGAATGAAGCTAACAAGCTACTTTTATCATTTTAAGGAGCTGAAGCTTTGATAATAGACCATATCATGGTTGTGCCTGGAATAGGAAGGAGTGGAGCCTGCTCTAATTTAGCTATTGAAATAACACCTGGATTTTTGCTACACAAAGGAAGAGAAGTAGTCTGGATTTAATCTTCTAGCAAGCGAGCAGTGATAGTGAAAGATCAAAATACAGAGAAGCTAGAGATAAGAGGGAAAAAAACAGCACAGTTCAGCAAAGCTACATATTAAAATAAACTCACAGAAATAAAAAAATATTTGGGTTATATTTGCTCAGGGGGTAGAAAAAAAATTGATGTCCAGCAATTAAATTCCAACTTTGAAGGCATCTGACACAGATGCTGTGGCTGCAAATGTTACACCCACTGTGAACAGAGGCCAAGGAAACCAGCAGGGCTGTGCTGTGGGACATGACACATTCACCCAGAGAGCAAAGGAAAAATGTGTTCTTCATGTTGAGTCCAAACACCCAGACAAGGATGAGGGATCTTCTTTCTCTTTAATAATCATTTACTGAAATCAGCCTGGAAGTTTGAAGTAGGAAGAAGTAGGAGGCATGTAGTGAGTAAAAGGAAGTAAAGTTGTGGGGAAATGAAAAAGATGCACTAAACTGGATTTGCAAGAAATCCATAAAGATTGTATCTTGATGGGATTACTGGGAGACAAGGGGTGAGAAGTTTAGAATCAGCTATGCCATGAAAGCACTCCAGGCAAGAGTAAAAGCTTGAATTTAGTAAGATGGCTGAGAAAAAGTATAGAGCAAAGGCAATGATATAGAACAAAATCTCTTTTCCTCAAAAAATGTATATTAACAGAAGTTTTGAAAATACAAGAAAGGAAATTTAGTTTAAGAATTTCTGTTTCTAAAATGTGCCAGTAGTACATCTACTTTAATTTTTTTTTTTTTTTTTTTTAGTCTTGAATGAGATTTTCTAAAGGAAAAATGAAATATCATTCAGCTTTAAAACCTGTGGAGTACTTTATCTCATCCCAACAATTAAAGTATGCAGTTGTGGCTCCTCATAGCAGTATCCTTCCCTCTGAAGATTTTCATATATACACAGATATCTATTTTATAGAGACGTAGATCCTGTTGTGGCACTCCTGATACATTTTTCTATTGTTTCAAACAATGCATCAGATGATATTCCTACAAAGACATGGGATCATGTTTGCTCCCAAGTGGAAATGCAAGAACTTATCATAATTTCTCTGAGTCACAAGATCCCAGACTTAGAAGTTTTTGACAACTGGTTCCTCTCATCTAAATTTAATTCAAATAATTTAAGACTGCTAACCTGCAAATATTTTTTGTGTTTGTTTTAATGTTGTCCAGTATTGCAGCACAAAATGAGGGCTATGGACTGTGTGCTTGGGATAATTGATGGTGCTGCCATAGAGTCCAAAACATCCTCCCATATACTAATGGGTTTTATGCCATTTTGCCTCTGAAATTTGTTTTAATGATTTTGACAGCTCTCATTTTTCCTTTGTTAAATCTTAGTGACTGTTACTGGATATTTATTTTTAGAAGCACAAACATATTACAAAAAATAAATAAGCCCACTGAGGACGAATAAAACATCTCCACAGTAACATTCTGGATAGCGATGTATGGCTGGTTGCAGACAGACTGACAAACTTCAGTCCTAACTCTGCATCAGGATCTGTTAGCATAGAATCCTGAGCTCAAAAGTGACTTCAGAAATGAAATGCCCCTTTTTCCTCTCTGTGGTTATTTGGCAGCAATGATTGATTTTTTCCAGATGTGGTTAAATAGGAAAATTTATTTTATTAGTTTTAATATAATCAGTTGCAAATATAATCAAAAACATCCCCTCAAGGCAAACGAATATTTTGGCTTTGCTTGATTTTTCCCACAAGAAATTCTACCCTACTCATGCATTTTAAGCTTATTTTATAATACCTTTAAATGACATTTTAAATAGTTTGGTTTGAAATTAGTATTGATATTGATGTCCATACAGTGCAATAAGAATTTCCATCTGCAAGACAATATTCATAGTAACAAGAAAGACTGTGCTATATTTTAAAGGGATAAGTTCTTAAAAGTCCATTTAGGATTTTTTTTTTCTCTCTAGGCCTTAGTGTCCCCATACCCAGGACTGCATTATACACAGCCACTTGGGTAACCAGGAGCCATTTCCCAGGCTCCCCCTGTAAACATGAGTGAAGCTAATTTCCCCCAGCTTCCCTGCAGTTTGCATTGAAGCTCATATAACTTACTTGCTGTTTATGTATTTTACCAGTTGTCTATGTCAAGCTTTCATATACAAATCAGAGAAAAACCTGCAAGCAACTATGATTTTTAAAGCTAAAAGACACCTTGTGTCTAATTTGTCAGCAAATTAGGTGGGTTTAAAATCCACCCTTGAAACAGCAGCAATTTCTGTTCCTTTCATCTAAACAGTTCTGTATTCCAAGGGAACCTGGGATAATGAGTAGTTTGCTGTAGACATGAGTCATAATTATGTTCTTTCTCTCTCATTTAAGTTGTTCGAGTTCATGAATTTTTTGGCTGAGAATGTCATCTTCTGCTACATGGGACTTGCACTATTTACATTTCAAAATCACATCTTCAATCCTCTTTTCATATTTGGTGCCCTTGTATCCTTTGCTTTAAAGAAGTACATATCTCTGGACGTGTGTGTGTATATATATACATATAAAGAATGCATGTTCCATGTGAAATAAGAAGTCAACAAGCAAACCAATCAGTTCCTTGAATACTAAAGATCAGTAAATTGTCAATTCCAAGTGCAATCATCTATTACCTATATGCTAATAACTGGCCCAATGGGTATAAGAACATGTTCTTTGGATAGTTGCTGTTTTGCCCCTCTGCTATAGGCAAATAGCTATAAACCAGCTGGGGAACTTCTGCCAGTGGTTTACAAGTGGGGTGGGAAATTGGGATAAGTATTGGGACACATCTGTGGGGACAGGTGCAACACAAAACCTTTTTTCCTGTCTGGAGCCAGTACAGATCCCCAAACTGGAAAGCTGCCTTCAGACAGGTGTGTGCCATAAGCAGGACTTCCCCAAAACTACTTAAATTATATGAAGCCCTTAAAAATCACACAGTTCTGCTTTGCTCAAATCTTTCCTTCTTTATATTTGGTATCTCTAGCATACATGGAATTATTTACACCATCATGTGCCTAAGAGGTAAGAAAAGCTGTGTGTCTTTATTTCTGCCATGGTTTCTCAATAAATCTTACTCATACAGCAGTATAGATTCTTTTCACACTGACAATTTATTCAATGATTTTTTTTTTTTGGCTCAGTGCAGCAGCCCTCTGCTTATCACTTTTAAATGAACTGTAATAGCTTTGAAAGTTGGGAGCATACTGTTGATGTGCAGTAATTGTTATATGTAATTTCTAAATGAATAATCAGGACTGCACCAGAGCTGCAGGCAGCTCCTGGGACTCAGACATTGCCTCTCAAACTCTTCACCTGCTCTCCAGTCCAGGCTGCTCAGACTGGGAGTGCCATAATTGAGCTGCAAGACAAGGGGAGGGCAAAAAGCATGCAAAATGTGCAAAAAGCATATACAGGGAGCTCAGACTGCCTTTCTCTAAACCTAATAATGGCCTCATGGCTCCAATTAAGGCAAATTTTGGGATAGTTCCACAGAGGAGTAATAAAGAACTTCATCAGAAGAATCTCAGCAGAGAAGGGGAAGAAAAAGCAAAAAGTGCTGGGTATAGACAATATAAATCACCAGGAAATAAGGAAGTAATAATCAGGTCCAAAAGTACATTTATTCTCTGAAAATTGCTGCTCAAGGACATAATGCTCTCTCTGCAATTGATGATGGGCATTTTCCTGAAGAGCTGAAGATGAAGTCACATGTGACACAAATGTGATGAGTAGAAGTAGAGTGATTGAAGTGAGATATATTATGATGAATATAAAACTAGGATGTCTGGGGAAGGCAGGTCTCTGCCACTGCACAGGGACCATTACAACATGGCATATAAAACTTTAAAAAGATAATGTCATATTTGTTTAATTGTACCTTCAAAATAATTATAGAGAACATTTGGGTTAATTCTGGTTTTGTCAGTAGTTTGTCCACTATTTTCCTCAACATCTTACATTTTAGGTGGCAGTTTTTGTAGCAAGAGCTTCCAACATATACCCACTTTCTTTCCTTTTGAATTTGGGTCGAAAACAAAAGATTCCCAGGACCTTTCAGCACATGATGATGTTTTCAGGTAAGAGCTATTTTGGCTTTTTTGATATTTCTCCTGTCCACATTTAATGAATGACAAAAATAGTCATCTATCACTAGAAAAAGCCACACCTATCACAAAGAATTTATCTTAAAACTCAAGGTCATCTCTCCAAAGCTACTGAAGCAAATGGATGTCTTCTGATCAACCTCACTGTGTTCTTGCCCTATTTTAATTAACGTTTTGGAAACCATTGTCTTTCAATCCATTGTTCCCCATCTGTATACACTTCCATGACAATTTGGGAATACCATGTTTTTAAGTTGTGCTGTTTTAGAGGCAAATGTAGTATACCTCAGAGTATTTTACATAGCAGCAAATATCCAACCTGGACAGTCTTAGTGCTGACACTCAGATCAGACATGGTCTTTGGCAATTCCTTAAACTCCTGGAACAGTTTTACTTTTAAACCTGAGAGGAGATCATTTCAATTCCACAGATCTTTTCATATGTATTCCAGCTTGAAATTTAATTTTGTTGATTTTGTTAACCTTTTAGAATAATAAAAAAAAATTTAAAATCCAGAAGAGGGAGCCATGTTCTATCTAGTCTGATTTGCACATCATCCCCAGAACTGTTAAGGCTCATCTGGATTATGTATTTTTTTACTTGTACAAGCTAGAAATAATTCCACTTGACTTTCTAATGCTAGTTAGGAAAAACTCACTTATAAGCCAAGAATATCTGTTCAGTAAAAGACAGAAATGCAGATACCCCTACGCTATTGATGATATAATTTTCTAAAATTAGAAACTCAGCACATTTTTTGCTTCACTTTCCTGCTTTTTATCCAAAAATTTATTCCACATTTGTATGGATAAAAGTTCTTGATTGACATCCTTGATGTACAGAGATCCATTTAGCCAGATAACGAGTGAAATACAATGTGCTGCATTTCAAGCTCCCTCATCAGGAGCACTCCACATCAGGGGGCCTCATTTGTGCCTATGTAATTCCAACCCTCCAGAGAGCAACACAGCAGTTCATTTCTATACCCATTCAATCCTTCTGCTAAAAGCTGCCACTGAAAATGTCACTAATTCCGGCGAGAGCAGGGTGAGGGATGATGACACATCCAGCAGGAGCTGCCTTTCAGCCCAACTGCTCCCCTGCCATTGTTCCATGGGTAACCTGGAGCTGGAGATCCCTCTGGGAAGCCTAGCAGGTGGCCAGCTAGACAACAGCATGAAAAATAGCTTCACATCATTTGGCATCTAGTTCCTGGCCTCCATTTTGGCTTTTGGTTTGCATCAGCTAAAGTATAGGATGGAAAACCTTCTGAAATCTCTCTTATTCTTTAAGTTTTCTGTCCTCATTTTCTGCAGTCAAATTTCATTCGCCACAGACCAGGAGCAGAAAGCAGCCTGCAGCCAGCAGCTGAACGTGAGAACTCACACACATTAGCTTTCCAGGACAATCTGGCAGCTCAGAACTGAAACAGTAGTATTGCCGGCTTCTAAAATTCTCAGAAAAGTAATTTTAATCTATTTCCAAAGATAAAATCCCCTCTATTTTGTACAGAAAAATGTGTTTACATTATAATAAAGTAATGGCATAATCTGCAGCTATAATAATAAAGACTGTCTCTCATGCTGCCAGCAGCTGCACACTTCACAGGATACACAGATTTTCTGTGTAATTCTGTATTTTAAGATGCACCAAGACTTGTGCTTAGTTACCAAAAACATTCATAGTGCTATAAACTGATAAAAGTACATATAGTGATAAACAGAGAGGACAAAGGCTGCCAGGAGAGAGATACACTTCTGATGAGTAAACAAGACATTGAATTTGAGTTTGAAGGACATTATCTACAAAGATCTGTAGCAAGAGTCATAGAACAATTTGGGCTGGAAGGAACCTTTAAAGGTTATCTAGTCTAACCCCCTGCAATGAGCAGGGGTATCTTCAATTAGATCAGGTTGCTCAGAGCCCCATCCAGCCTGTCCTCGAGTGTTTCCAGAGATGGGGCATCCCTGAACCTACCTCAGTGTGGGTTTCACCACCTTCATTGTTCTGGCACAGCATCAGGTTCTAGCTGGTCACAGGGAAAAATGGCCTTCATCCACCACAGCATCACACATTTAGATGCGGAAAACAATGAATTTGGGGTTAGTTTTGTTTTCTATCTTATTACCAAATCCACCAAACATTTACTGCTTGTTTTACTGCCACAATCACTAAAGTGATTGCTGAGAAAAATTGCTGAGAAAAGCAATTAAGGTCAGGCAAGTACACTGTTGATTAGCCTTTGATTAAACCTTACTCTGCAAAGAACTCTCCTGAAGTCACTAAGTTCAGCTTTTTGATGCATATCAATACAGTTGAGAAAAGGTGGAAGAGTTGGGCTTGGAGGTGGATTATGGAGCATTTTGATTTATCTCATTCTTTATCTGCTTCTACCATTCCTCTAAAATACATTACAGAGGGTGGATTCACTTCTACAACTGTTTTTAATCAGGATTCCTGATAACATTCCATTGGAAATGAAAACTTGATTAGTCCTTTATACAAGGACTAATTAACCCCAGGCTTCTCAAAATAAGTTGAACATCAGCTAAAGTGAGCAGTCCAGCAGTCTCTGCTCATGTGAAAAAGAAACATTTTAAAGTCTTATTCTTTATAGCATCTTCCACTCTTCTCCCAACATCCTTATTTACTTTTTACTCTGCTTTCCTCTTCTCTGCAACACATAAATAGGCAACGGAGAGGCTTGTGGGACACAGTGCTACAGGGGTGGTTGCTGTTAATATAAGGCATTACAGCATCAGGGGAGTCTGAAAGGATGAACACAAATGCAGAATTAAGCCAAAAGATGCCCATGTACACACAGCTGTTGTGCAGGCATTTACATCTACACACTCATACATACACAGAGGTGGCAAGTGCCAATTGAAGAAATCAGCTAAACAGAAAAGAAAGCAAGGAAGAAAAGAGCAGAAAACTATGGCTGAAACCAAAACACCGGGGCTGCCCACAGAAAGTCTTCTTTCCTGGCAGATTCTTTTCCCACCAACAGCAAACACTGCAGCCCTCATGGGCTCTTCAGAGGGCTGGGTTTGGAGAGGTGTTTGTGTGGGGTGTGGGAAAAGGATGGCTAACAGCCCTACAGGGCACACAGGTTCTGTTCTGGGGACTCTGGGGCTTAACCCTGGGCTGCTCTGCTTTGAAGGCTCTGACCCATTAAAGGGTATTGCTTAAAGATGAAACCCTAATGGACGGCACAAAAAAAAAGATCTGTTAGGAAATCTGTGATTCAGCCCAAGGATGAATGGATTAACACAGATGTGGAGCTGCCAACAATTCACCTCTGAAAGATGAGGGGAGAGAATCTCTGCTAATGGTTCATTAGAGCTGGTCCTTCTGCTGCCCCACTCTGTCCAGGGGTAGCTGAGGTATCAACATCCACTGCATCCAATCATCCCACTGGGCTGTGGTGGCAGTTCTCCCTGAAGTTCTACAGAAAATTTAATCTTCCTTAACTTCAGACCATTTCAGTAGCTCAACATTTTCTGAGGTTGTTAAAATTCCCTTCCTTCACTTGTATTATTACCTGGAAAGTATTTTGAGAGATATATACATATATATACACATACATACAGCAGTGTTCCTTGCTTCTCATTGAGTCTTTACATTTTAAGTGTATTCATCTGCTTCTCACTGCTTTAGTTGTTCAGTTTGATTTTTTGTTTTACTTTAGACATGTCTTTATTTGAAACTGAATTATTTCTTATAGACCATGTTGAGCCTTTTGTAAATGAAAAATGCAGAGAAGTCACTCACTATTTTTCTGAACTGAAGAAACAGCCAGTCCACTGCTCAAGAAGACAGTTAATACTAATTAACTTTTATATGTAAATATGTGTGTGCAAATATATATATATATATCCCCTTACAAGAAGAGTTGCTCTAGATTTAAAATTAAAGGTGTGATGCAATTGTGGGAAGCAGTATTGTTTTCCAGTGAAATGTAGCTGTGCTAACCATCCAGATTACCACTATAACCACTGAACTAAAGACCATTTCAATAGTTGTTCATTCCCTCCTCAGTTTAAAATGAGATTATATTCTCTCCCTGTTAGAAAATAGTAAAACCCTGCATCCTCAGAGATGTCTTTTACACAAAAGCAAAGCCAAGGACTAGCCCAGTGTCTGCCTGCAAGGTTTTGAACCTGCTGCCACTGAGTATTTTCAGACAGTGCAACTCCAGTCTGCTTCTTCCTTGCAGAAATTGCTTTGTGTTGTTCCCTGCACAATCTTCTATACCAAATAATTGGAAACCCAGCTTCTATACCAAATAATTCACATTCTAGCTATGTAATCTTAAAGAGCTTTTGAGTTCTAGGCCAAAAATAGCTGCATTTAGCAGTTAATTAAATGATTCTGCATATGTCATCAGTGCCTTACAAGAGGTTTGATTACTAGATTTAATCTCTCAATACTTTGCAAGGTACTTTTTGGACTTAGCATGTATTGTATACACGTAATGACTTTCCTCTCTAGAATTATTTTGTGAAAGTTTTTTGAAAACAATAAAGTACATTTAAATAGATAAATGAAAGGCATTGGAAAATATGGAATATTATTTGCATTATGCATCCTGAGGGCTGCAGGCACTAGCAGGTTTTTTCCCCTTCAATTTTTAAACATGGCATTTTGTCAAGACCTATTTAGTCCCTTTATTACTAGCTATGGGGCTTTTTTTTTTTAACTCATTTAGCTGTTTTCACCACCTTTGTAATTTCTTGTTTATTCAGTCTCTGTGGGTGTATAATTCTACAACTATTATAACATTTCAAGTACATTAATTTATTCTGCATCCCCCTTTAGGTATTTAAAATCATCTTTGAAAGACTATTCATTGTTTTTAAGTCATGTTTTTCTGACTAGTTTTAGAATATTAAATTATTTTAAAGGAATATACTCTATATTTTCAAGGAAGAAATGAGTAGCATATTTAGGTACAGATTTTAATGCCAATTCTCTTTTTCACTTGCTCCTGACTTCACGAGTAGTCCCACTTAATGCAGGATATAGGCTTCTTTTTCAACCTGCATTAAGTTCAGATCACTACTTAATTTGCAATTATTCAAGACAAGGAATTCAGTGGATTTAAAGCAAAAGTGTTATTATTATGTGAATATGAGAGTACTTTTGCAAATTTGTTGCAATAAATCCCACCCTTTCAGTTAGCATGATTCAGTACTTTATAAACAGGATTACGATCTGAAAATTTCCTCTGCCCTTGGAACTGGGTTTGGACTGAAAATATAAAAACTCTGTTTCTCTATCTCATTAAGTTCCTCCCCCTTGTCCTGTTTCAGGTTTGCGGGGCGCAATTGCGTTTGCGTTGGCCATTCGGGACACGGACTCGCAGCCCAAGCAGATGATGTTCACCACAGCCCTGCTGGTGGTGTTCTTCACAGTCTGGATGTGTGGGGGAGGCACCACAGCAATGCTCACCTGGCTGCAGATCAGGTCAGTACTGCCTGTGCAGCACCAGTGGAATGGGATCCCTATGGATCCACTGCTACATCCTTACACCTTCCTAATGCTTATAGGTGTGCTTTGTATGAGCTTCAGCACGCACAAAGGGAGGGGTTATGGACCTGTTAGAGGCTCCAGACCACAAGGAATGGGTTCTTCCTAAGTTTGTTATGGGCCTCGATGTAGGTCAGACACATCCTTGTTTCCTGAGAGTTTGTTTCACTACTGCTCCTTTCAACCATCATGAATACATCTTAATGGTGTCCTCCATGCTGCTGAGGAAAGAGCTACACACTCAGACTTTGCCCTCATCCTAAAATCTGTAGTTACTACACAAGCATCTAACAAATGGTGTATTTCTGATTATAATGAGAATATGCTGGAAAAATCTCCCTCCACTGCTGCCTCATTCAGGCATTAATTTATTATGCATTGTTTTATATATTTTTCTTCACTATATTTTTTTTAATTACTTCATAGTCACTTGTATTCACAGAGAGCAATGAATGACAAAGGAGGTTAAATTACAAGAAAGAGGGACATAGAAAACTGGAGTAAAAAGGATCTAATTTAAATGCAGTGTCCTTCCAAGTGTGCTTTTTTGAAACCCAACTTTTAATACTGAGTGTACTCATGCTGGTTATTGATTCTGGTTACTTCACAATCCATTCAGAACTCCCTGCTGTGATTTGCAAGATCGCCACAGAAATCCTCAGTATTGAGATAGGCCTGCAATTCACAATTCCTTATCATTTATCCTATATATAGCATATGTTTTCCTTGTTTACAAAATGATGTCTGATTACAAGCCTTCATGTCAGACTCTTGCTATAAAATAGCAGCTGAAGATAACCAAATTGGGGCTTTTACAAAGAGCATGGATAAAATTGCAGACAAAATAAGGACTAGCATACAAGTGTACTGGATAAACATGGATGCAGGCATCCATGTACAGTGTAGAGGTTTTCTATTTCTGTGACAGTTTGATTCTTCTTTATGACATGTCTCATGTCCCATAATGTCAATCAAGGCCATTACAGTTTGGATACACTCTGGCACTATCAGTCATCTTTCTGAGATTTGCCACTTTTTCACTGTCAGTCACCAAGAGTTTTTCTGTGTGGCAACAGAAACGTGGGTGAGGAAGAGCTTTCTCATTAGGTCTTGGGGAGCAAGTCAGTCTGGGTTTCTATAAGAGGAGATAAGGAATAATGCTGAGAATACAGTAAGGGGAAAAGGCTGTGAACAGTAGTCAATGTGCAGCCTGAGAGCTTGAGTCACTAGATGCCCCTCGTGCTTTAGCTCTCTAGGGAATTTTTAAATTAAGATTGTGAATTGCTTTCACTAACAAGAAAATTAATTGGATGCAAGGGCATTTCTTCTGCTCCTTAGTGCTACCCAGAGGTGCAAAGCCCCCCAAGACCACAAGTGAGGGGCTGACTCTCATATTAACTGTTTATGCTGTTCAATGCACATGCTTCTTTCTCTAGATTCTTGTACAATGGATTTGACCAAAGACACTGAAAGTAGACAATCATTACTGATTTGAAATGCTTATCTCTGAGGATTTCCTCTGAATCACATCAGATCTGCCAGACATTTTTATCAATAAAATAAATTGAGTTTGTAATCAGGATATCGATTTTCTTACTATAAAGCTATTAGGTTCATAATTTACACTTAATTTCTTGACATTGGAACATACATCTTCATAAATTATGAGGAGGTCAGATTGAGATAAAATTTAAATAGACATCTTTAATTACAAATGTATCTTGAGGCTCTGATTTCTCCTTCTAGTGAAGATATTTAATTTAATTGTATTCATAATTTATTACACCTCAGTGTGGACTTTTGTCCTTAGCTACCAGCATTTATCTTTTAAGTCTTAATTAATTTTGCTAAGTAATTGTATTCAAAGGTGGTGGTAATTTATGACAATTGACACTTGTACGGATTCTGACAGATAAGTTTGCTGAGGAAAGTTATGGAGCTGTGGCAAATGACCCCATCTTGCTTGGTGTAATCCCCCAGCATGCTGGCACCTGTGCCTGAACTGCAACTCTGAGCTGCATCTATCCCCATGGTTCTTTAGAAGAAAAAAGATGGTATTTCTTCACTTTGTTCTAAAAGAATGAAACCTACACTTTTGGAAATGTCTTATTTATTTTAACTGTCTCCTTTCTAAACACCTGAAACTCAGAGTTTCAGGGAGAGTTGGGTGTTCCCTTTCTGAAGATGAGGTTGTATTTGGAGGTTCCCAGTTGCCTGGTGCAGTAACTTCCCAGCACAGAGGTGGTGCAGGTGTTTACAGCACTATCAGCTGCCACACGGAGAGCAGAACTGGCTGCACCACCTCCCTAAGTAATACATTGTCTTTTGACAATGTCTTAAAGTTGTAACAGGAAAAAGAATTGCTTTTACTCCCCATGTCACAGGACTACACTATTCAGCTCTTGGCAGACAATGAATAAACCTGGATCAGCATGTGAGAATAATTCCATAATACATCAACACCAAAACAGAGAGAGCCATTTAAGTTCCCAGTCAAATTGAACTATTCAATAAATGTGCCTTCAGAGATGTTGAGCATTACTTGCTAATGCTTTTGGATATATGATTCCCTTCATTCCCCATACTCTGATTAAAAATAGAGAGCTACATTTTACAGTAAATCTGCACTGAGAGGTTTGAGGATAAAGGATTCTCCTGACAGGCAGAGCAAAAATTCAAAGCTGTTAATAAAACATGTCCTATAAAAGCATTGTGCTAGGTATTAGGTCTTGTTTGTTTATCATCACCTTCTGTGTAAATGTTTGTCAAGAGATTTCTAGATTCTTTGTGCATCTCTTTGCAGCTGTTCTTCAGTTAATAGAAAGAACTTTATTCCATAATCTAAATAAATACTGAGCAGCTTTGAATAGTAGCTTTTACTACTGTGCCTATTGCTGTTGATAAATGTATTTTAGAAAAGAGCTGTCTGTGTGCCTGGCTGCCCTTAAAATCACACCATTTCTAATTCACCTTCATTTCCAAACATCCAACTTTCTCTAAGTACTGAGGCCTGGCATACCCCATTTTGGGGGATGACCAAGGCTGATCAAGCTCACATTCTCAGCAAAAGCATCTCACTCAGCAGAAGGAGCCAATATTTTGGGTCCTTCGGTATCCAACAGTTTGTTTCAATACCAAAGGCTAAGGCAGTGCATATGTTTAGCAGGATGGCTCATTAGGGATGTAGGTGGGCAGTGGGGTGAAATGCTGTGCCATGACTGTGAATGACTGTGGCTGTCTACCATAAAACAACCCAAAAACCTGGTTAGTAGAATATGATTTTGTGTTTATCTCAGCCCTTTAACAGCTAGTTATAGACTGCTGAAAGACACAACTTTATGACAGAGCAACCTCAGTAACAACATGATCTTGGCCAGGATTACAGGACTACTGCTTCAGTAACAAAAATATTCTTTTTGTTATTCCCAAACTCTGTAGTAGCATTTCCTGTGTCCAGCTGTGTTCAAGGGGTGCTGCAGAAAGGCACTGGACAGAATGGCCTCCTGACAGGTGATCTGGGGCTGCAGTCAGCTGAGGCAAGGAGGAATGATCCTGTAGCCTGGTTAAGAGAAGCCTCATCAGAATATTGTGCTGCATCACTGAGTGCTGCTCTGCTCATGAAGAGCATGAGACAGTACATCTCCTTACAGCCATTCCTTATCAACTAGAGCCAAACTGGAGTTTGATCTCTAGTGCCTCTCATTTATTCCTAAACTAGGTACACACATCTTGGCTTTCCTGCCTCCCTCACATGGGCATACAAGGATTATCCTTCCTGAAACATGGCTGGTCCATGAGACACTCTGAATCTACCAGCCAAGAGTGTGTGTACATATCTTCAGATGATCCATAATTCAATACTTAGAAACTATTGTGAACCTTGTTAATTGTTTTGCTTGTATTCCTTGGAACACTTTTTCCTGTCCTCATTTGTCAATAAGAAGGAAAGTCAGTTTAGAAAAGAAGGTTTAGCTAAATGTTTTTTCTTGGCCTTGGCAGGTTCTGCCCTTTATAACCATATTCCTTTGGGTCATATTTCCTCTAGAGTCCTGGAAAACAGTTTAGTTGAAGTGAAGCTGTTATTTACTGTTGGAAACAGAATCTTCAACTGAGTGACCACAACACAGAAATAACCGTGCAATTAAAGGCAGGATATTTTCAAGCACGGTTGTATTTCTGCGTACTTTGTACTGGTTATTATTTTGTTTTGTGTTTAGAACAGTCATAATCAGCCTATCTGGTGTTCCCTCTCAGTAACAAATATAGCTCCAATAAACAAAGTTTGATCTGGTTTGCAGGGTCATATTGCTCTTTAGCCATGGTACAGAATGTATTTAAATCACGCTACAATAAACACTCTTGTTCAGAGGCCAATTTCAGCCAGGTCTCTTCAGCCCACTGAGAATTTTTTCACTCAGACACACCTTCAAAAGAGATCACACTGTCTTTGCTTGGAAAAGCATTTAATCCTAAAAAACCCTCTGAAATCCAGAAACAGCTATAATTTAATGTAACATAATGCTGCAACTATTTTTAATATACTGTCCTTAGCTGGCCAACTGTCTGTTCCTGTGAACATCTACAGGACAACCTTTGCCTGGCACCTTTTATACTGATGATAGTTTGAGTATTCCTGTATTGTCACTAAAGGCATATACATGACAAAACATATTGCTGACCCCCAGGGTATCCTCAGCCTTAGGATGTTACTGATCAATGTGCAGACTCTCAGGTCACAAGATCTACATTGCTGTTTAAAAAGGGATTTTCACAATTGTGAAGAACACCGTGAAAATTATTCAAGTAAAATTAAACTAACAAGGAAGCTTTCATGGGTTCATGGACAGCCCACAATAAAGGCTCAGGAAATGCTGTCCCATAGTTGTTGAAGGAGCATTATCTTCAAGACACACAGTTTTGCTGATGAGCTCCATCATTGTTTGCACACAATATTCTGGGTACAACAGAAAAATAGGAATTTGTGGTTCACTTAGGAAACTGCATGACTGCCAGTCCCTCTCTGCGCGCCCAGTAGCTCACCTACCCAGCAGGGTGGGGAACAACTGCTCCAGGAAAGCAGTGGAAAAGGCAGAAAGGTTTAGCCAAGAGATCACTGTCATTCAGCATTTGAATAATTTGCATAGTAATGTATTGATTACTTGTGACATGGGTCGCAGAGAGCAGAAGATGAGATGCTGGTTTATCACTTTGTTCCCCTTGATCCCCTGAACTAGCACAGACTAAAATACTGGCTTAGAACTGAGTCAAGGATTTTTTTTAATACAAAAATATTGCTCAATTTGCTACTTTTTCTTTGGTTTCTGCCACCAGTTCTGGATTTGTGGGTATGTAAGCACTTCATGTGTACGTAGTAACTACAAGAAATAGCCAAATAGTCTGGATTTCCTGACCGAAGCCATATTAGAAGGGCATTCTGCTTCAGACCCAGAGGAGCTCAACATCACACATGAAATCACCCTTGAGCAAAGGAAACATTTCTTGGGGGACAGCCACACTGAAAGGGTTAAGATGGGAACTGCTTTTGCAGTGGTAGCTAGAGCATGATGAGCCTGGGAAATGCTATAAATCAAGAAGCACTATAAAATTGGACATTAAATGTATTGGATGTTATTATAAGAAAAAGAAATTGGATAATTTCCTTTCATTTCTATCTGAAAATGAGAAATCATCCAGGTAATGAATCTCAGTGATCTCCTGAAATGCCTGTCATTTATTTGCAAGGTACTTCTCTGCAAAGATAAGGTGTGCATTTGATCTCTCACAGTTATTCACCACAGCATTTTGCCTGAATGGCACTAAACAAGATTTATAAACATTTGTGCTTGATAACAAAATAAAAGACTAAAATACAGAGAACTTGACTTTCTGACTGCAACTGCGAAGGCAGCCCAGGCAGATGTTGAATAGGAGATTTTGGACTGCAATTGTGACTGGTGCATGACTTGTACACGACTCCAGCTATCAACTTTGTTGGACTTTACTGGCCAGAGGGGTCTAATTTTGAGCACAGTCTCCTAGCAGGGCAGACAGTTAAATCCCACCTCACACAGCTTGTATTTCTAGCTCCACATGGCTATTGAAAACAGAAAAAGAAGGATATGAAAGATACACTTTTATTGCTAGACTATTTGGTACAAGAGAGAAGGAAAATTACACAACAATAAAAGATTCATGCCTTTCAGTTTACTAGCAGCAAATGATAAGATTAACTTTCCACAGGCCAAAAAACCCTGAATAGTTCCAAAATCTATAAATAACTCTATAATTTGGAATAGAAATCATTCAGCTGGATTTGTGTCAATTAAACTATTTAGTTTATCCTATTTTAAAATACTGCTGCTTTGATATGTCTGAGTATGCTACAAAAGTTTTCTTCCATCTAATGCACTAACTTTTTTCTCCCATTAAATCTTTTCTCCTTGTCATACAAAAGATAACTGCTATGCAGCAGTCAACATAAGTTATTCAAGTTACAAAGAACCAAATAAACCTATCTGGAAATAGTGCTAGGGAACAACTTAATTATTTGGAACTTTGGAATGAGACTGATGATTTATTGCTTTCTACCAAAATATCCCAAATTAATCTGGAGCTCTAACTACTCTGTCAGAATTAAATTGGAGCAAGCATAAACCCAGTTTATTTCAAGCATATGTCAAAACTGTATCATTTGAAGGTAAGCAAAAGGTACAGAAAAATAGTTTGAGCCTTTAAAAGTTTAAGATAAATATGTGGTATCAAACTGGACTCTAGAAAAAATAAGGATCATATTTACTAAGATTCCTCATCTGTAAGCATTGAACAAGATAGTGCTTAATTCTTTCTATTATTGCTCAGAAACTGATGCTTTCTGCAAAATAAGTGGTCTCAAAACTCACTGAACTTTGATATTTTAAGAACTGTGTGATGCTGTCAGCTGGACTAAAAACTAGAGCATGGAATTAATGGTTTTCACATTTGTTAGTTTGCATAATTTCCAAAGGGTGTATGTTCATCCTTCTACTATTTTGCTCAACTAAGAATACTAGAATTTCTTCAGCAAGAAAATCTGAAATGAATGTTTCATTTAGAAGGGATAAAAGCTTTCAGCATGACCTAAAATATCATTTCAATATGAAAAAAAACCCAAAAGTTTTCAAACTTTCTCAGGTTTTTTAAGCTTTCCTGTGGTTTTCCTTTCTGTTATCAAATATTCCACAAAGTGCAAAAAATGTTTCATTCCAATTTTAAACTCTACATTAAAAAAAAAAAATCCCAAAACAGACCTTGTGTCTTCCAACAAGAATAAAGACATAGAATATAGAATAACTGGGAAGATTTGGGGTCTTAGAGTCCCTAAGGGTCTTATGCAACATATGGACTATGACATAAATATTCTAACAAAACAATAGCAGAACCTAAAAAAAAAAATTACTGGGTACATCTGGATTTGCAGAGGAACTTTGTGGCAGGAGAGAACTGTGACTTCAACTTTCATGAAACACTTCGTGTTCTTTTTTAAAATGTAGAGTGGAAGGACAGGTCTGGCATGCTTGATAACAAGCCTATCAAATTGTTCCAGAATTAGTTGAATGTGAAAAGTTAATTAAAGCAGATATTAAGTAATCGAGGCTCTGTATGGCAGTCTGGGCTTTTAGCTTTTAATAAACAGATAATTACAATGTAATAGAGACTTTTGTATAGTGAGTTATCAGAAACAGCCCAACAGTGACTGGCTGGTCAGTACATTGATGAGCTTTAAATGAGAAAATCTCCTCCTATCTCAGCAAGTACTTGGTTTCAATGCCCTTAAAATTATATTCTGCTTCTGCATTTTTTTACTTCTTCAAATAGATACACCGTTTTGTTACAGTGACAAATAATATACAAAGGGATATTGAAAACACATAAAATTATGGGTTTAAAAATCCAAAATATTTTCTATGCAAATAAATATACAGAAAAGATGTTTTATACAAAAGTTTATGTATAAAGTGCTGTTTATGTAAAATACCCAAACAGGAATACTAAAAAGTGACTCTTTGCTGCTCTCATTGTACAAGTAGACAGGAGGTTGTATAGGGTGACCTTGGAACTACCCAGTTACCTTGCTATTCACTTATTCATGAGCACTAAGCCTGGTCAGGAATTACAGAGTGGGTTCAGGGAGTCTGCCTGCATCTTGATCTGAGTCTCAATCAGTCCCTGAGCTTTTCTAATCCCCACCCCAAGGAACCCCTGCAAATGCCATGGCAGCCTGTTTCCCACCTGGACACAGCAGCCACAGCCCTGCTCTCCCTCCCTGGGTTTGATGGTTTGCTTCCTCTGCCTCATTCAATTTTTTCCACCCTTCTGGAAGAATTCTAGCCAAAACTTCATCAGTTCTTCATCTGGCTGCATATGCATCATGAGATGAGGAAAATAGAGAAGTTCGAAAATAATTTTAATTCACCAGAAAATGAGATAAAATTATTGTGTAGACTGGTGGCTAATGTGTCCACTAAGGAGGTGTCAGTTTCTGTCCAAGCAAGTATTTCTGTTCCATTTTAAATGAGTTATCAGCTAAAATATATTCATCTTTGGCAGAGTAAATTTCAGAATGCAGTTCTTCCAGTCCATTAGTCTGCAGAAGAATGACTGCTCACGTGCTTTCTGATGTAGTAACCCTTACATACACATATACTTGAATTTGAATTCTATTTTCTCAGCCAAATTCCAAAAGACAGTCTGCAGCCAATGTACTTTCTTATTTATGCTCAATGCAATGCTGGGAAAAGATACATTGAATTTTCCATCAGAGCATTTCTTTGTATCACCTTGTTACTTTGAAATCTAAGTCATAATGGATGCGTGCCACTTTCCTATCACTTACATTGAAAAGCAGAACTATAAATAAGTGACAAGCTCCCCAAGTTAGATTAAGCAAATGTTGATACAATTTATTATAAACATCTCAACTTACATGTCCCAGAAAGGAGTAATGATGCACTTTAAAAGGTAAAATTAATTAATCTTTTCTTTGTTTCACAAAAGAGGGAAGAAGGCTCTTGCCTTTCCAGATGTAGATGTGGCCCAGGCTTCAGTTGCGGACTTGGCAGTACTGGGCTAATGGTTGAACTCTACAATCTTAAAAGGTCTTTTCCAGCCTAAATGAATCTATGGGGAGTTTTAGGCATGAGACTTGTTTTAGGCATGAGACTTGTTTTAGGCATGAGACCTGTTCTAGGCATGAGACTTGCCCTTCAGCTCTCAAGTTTACTGCTCTGCTCAGTAAGGCAGGAACCTGAAGCCAATACCAAACCATCCCATATTTATGAATGCACTGACAGAAATATCACATTGCCTGAAGTCACTGGCCACAGAGAAGCACTTAGAGCCCCCGGGAAGCTGAGTGGCAGTGGAGAAATGGGGACAGATCCTTAGCTGGTGCAGAGTGTCATAATGACATTCATTTATTTTCTTGGCCTGTAGGCAGAAGTAGACTATGCTTTCAGAATCCCTGATCAAGGCAATTTCTCACTCCACTTTCTCACTTTGTCTCTTCTTAATCTCATGCAAGCTATTGCTTTCCTTGTCATCACAGCTAGAATTTAGATAGCTCATAGCTGCTACAAACAGCAGTTTATTCTTATTTTTACAAGAAGGCAATGGGAATGGAGTCCTTTTCTTAACTATGATGCAGCAAACACCTCCAAACACACTACAGAGCAACACAAGAAGCTTAAATAAAACTATGAAACTCTATAGCACACTCCCTATCTCTTCCTTCCAGAACTCCTTTTCCCCTGCACTCATTTTAAACTTCAACTGGGTGCTTCAGGATTATTGCTCCAGATGTATATGGCTACAGAGAGAAGACAAAATAAAATTTAAATTAAAAAACCCAAACACTAGAAACTTTGAGGAGTGTCTTCAAATGCACTTGTGAGAAAAGATATTTGATTTAATTAAAATGAAATTGTTTTCCCAGTGTTTCCCAATTAATAAGTACTGTTCAACAAAGGGGTGATTAACCCTCCTCCTGGCTGCTCATGAAAAGTTTGCAAGGACTGCTGCAGGCAGTATAAATAAAATCTCAAAGGTTTACAAGCTAGGCCCCTGAAAATATGGCAAAAATGCCAATTTGGTTCATCACCAAAAGAAAATTAGGAAATTTTTGACTTGAGATCAACAGAATGAGCAGAATCGAAAGGTTTGCAGCCACAGTTGAGTTGCTGACACAAAAGGAAAAAGCCAACATTGACATCTGAAACCTTTGTTTTGCCAGAATAAGAAAGCTCAAATGTGGAACAAATGCCTGATAATTCCTCCATTCTCCTGAGTACAATGCAACACAATACAAATGCATGTACACAAGTTTAATTTCATCTCTGTTAGGGCACCAGACCCAAGCTTCTGGTTCATTTACATTCCATTTAAGCTCTTATTCTCTCCAAATAAATGAATTTTTCCCAAGTCATGCATATTTAGAAATGTGAGTAAAAACAATTCAAGAAAAATGTGAGTAAAAACAATTCAGAAAAACCCCAAGCCTAGCATTTGAATTTAGTGCACTTTCTGAAATTTACAAAGGGCCTTTGCACACTGTGAAATAAGGGCATTTCCTACAGTCCTTGATAACCACAATAACTAACTAACAAGTGTCTATCTCCATTGGCGTTGCTGTACAAGTAAAGTCATCTGCAGAGTGAGAAGGAAGCAAACCCCCCCGAACAGCTCTGTCCCAAAGCCACATCTGCTGCTCCATGAGCCCTGTGCCACTGGCAGGTCTCACAGTTTTGGATGACATCTGGTCCAAATTTGCCAACTGCACCAGAAAATATCTTTTCTCTCTGAAACCTCTGCAGCTCAAGGGGTTGGAGGGTGTCTGTGAGCAAGCACACACACACATTTATGTCAGTAACAGCTTTGCATTGCCTTGCATTACAAGCAGTGCAAACACACACATCATAAATAGATCCATATTTATTTTAGATACAGTAAGTTTTTGTATGAATGGCCTAAATATTATTTTCAACAGTCACAGAAGATCTGAATGTATTGGTTGAAACTGGTAAGGATGGCCAAGTTTCTTAAGGAAGGATTATATTGCAAAAACAAATTTAAAATCAAGAGAAATATGCACTCTCTAAACTAAACAGTGCAATTACCAAACAACTCATTAAATGAAAACTACATTGAACAGCATAAGCACTAGATAAAGGGAAGCACACTTTCCCAGCAATTCTATAGTTATTCTGTCAAAAAGACCATTATGCATTAATTGGTATCTGCTATATCAGGAGAATATAATCTATGTAGGTTTGGGGATTTAAATGGTATAGTAACAAATTAAATGAAACGGGTGTCTTTGAGTCATTATTTTATTCTGTGTTGCTGAGAAGCAAAGTGGTGGAAAAGAAATGAAAAGTTAAATTTTCCATTAAGCAGTGTCTTAGAACATTGCCTTCAGAAAAGACACTACTGCTCATCCTGCTGTATTTAAAGTGGCTTTAAAGTGTGTTTTGACACAATTGTGCACAGGTGTCATTCTGCCATTTAAACAAAAGAATAATAATTATTGGCACTGTGTACATCAGACAATGAAAATTTAGGTAAAACTTTTCTGTGTAAGTACCCAACATTTTCCTGAGTCTGAGCCCTTTTTCCTACATAAGGAAACATGGAAAGATCCTATCAGTGCTTACTCAGATTATCACTGCAGCATCTCTGCCTATGAGCAGTGACCTCAGCTCTACACACCCTTGTGATGCATGGTGTTGGGAATTCAGAAATGCCATTTTGATTTAATCTTTGATTTAAAAAATAGTACAGCATATCTTATATGCTATACAGGAGAATATACCTTCAACCTGCTTTGTACAGCCTTGGGTCAATAAATCCATACAAGTCCTTACTATGATTCCCTGCTGTTCTGAGCACTTCAGACAGAACTTAGGTGAACATATTTCAAAGCAGGAATTAAATATGATCTTAAACAATGCAGCTGATTTACAAGCTTCTTGTGAAAGGAGCAGCCTGAATGGGCAGAAGGGTGATGGCTTTCATGGCAGCAGACCCCAGCAGCAGAGGCACAGGCATTTACTCAGCATCTTTTGGTTGTAACGTGCATCAGGCCTGACCAGCACTACTCTGCCCTTACAATGGCTCTGTGCACAGTTGCTCCCAGCACCAGCTTCAAATGATAAATTTCAAATGTCAATGCAAGAGATGAAGTGCATGATATATTTTTCCCCATGCCATAAGCCCAGGGAACTTAGAGTCGGTCATCTCATTATTTAGACTAATGCCTCAGGAGGATTTAATGTTTTACTTTGGGTTAATCACATTAGCAATAATATAATGCATCTACGATGGCATGGGCTTCTTTCCAACACTGTGCTGTTTATGTGCAAGGAAAATAAAGGAGCAGACACCTAAAGTAATTCAGAGAACAAACATTTTACTGCTCTAAAAATCATTGACATAATTCACTGGAGGGAACTATTATTTCTGAGCCAGAAATTGACTAATCTCATCTATAGGATTTTGTCAAAATACATCTGCACAGAGTTTCTTTTCCCCATACAGATCTTCTGTAAAACCAGTTCTCATTTTTCCTAGCTGACAAACTTTATTAGTAACCTGAGTAAGACACCAACAAAACAGCCTAATTCCTTAATTTTTTTTGAAAGCTCTAATAATCTCCATGGAGTTCATAAAAGTAGCAGTTAGGATCTTCACTATGTGCAAAAATAATACTTTTTGTAATGCATTGATGTTTCTTTCTGCATTAACTGAAATTTTACTTTTAATAATATGCCAGGGATTTTTTTATTAATACATTTCCAATATTGTGTACACAGCATTTCATCTGCTGACTTCCTCACAGCATGGGAAGAGGCATGGTAATAATAATGAAATTCTTAAAGCATATGGAGGCTGATCAATACTGTTTTCTTTACTGCCTCTTATTGAAAAGATGATACACAGATGCATGTGTGTGTCTAAATCTCTCCCTTTGCAACACCTCAAATTAAAGCAAAAAAAGCACCTGCCATCACCAGTAGCTCCTTAAGACATGTAGCTTGGTATTATTGAAAATACAACATCTTTGACTTAAAGTAATGGAAATCAAAATGTATCAGCCCCCCTTATTTTTTATTCCCTCAAAACAATAACGATTTTGGATGGGAGGCATCACAGTCACCTCACAACAACCTTCCCACACTGTGCTGTGATTCAGTAGCTCAAAAGCTCACCTTTGTCAGGATTAACTGGGTTGGCACTCAAAAGAAGTAACATCCTTACTGCCAAAAAGGGACCCAATTCCATCCTTCCTTCAAAGTCAATACTGCATCAACACTATAATATGATATCTAGGGAATCTCTTATTCTCTGAGTCCCAGTTCTCATCTGAGATATAAAACTCAGGTGAAAACTAAATTGCAAAATGACACCTTGCTGAGAAAGTGATAATTGCCCTGTATACCTCAGCTACCACCATGCACACTTCTCATATCTGAACTTCTGCAGTTTTATAAAATTATTCAAGTCACATTATTTTTCATGTGTTATTATTTTTCAGTTTCTTTGATTGGAGCACAGTATTACTGAGTGATGTGACTCTTGTAACCACATTTTTCTCCAGTGGTGTCTCCATCTCAACTATCTGAACAGATTTTTTCCAATCTATACAAAGCAAATTTTTAATAATTTTATAACATTTTGATATCAAATAATCTACTGTTAGTGTGAGAGTTTCATTTTAGAAGACTTCTGGTAGCAGTTATCCTGAATTTTAGATTTACTGAGGGTTTGGGGTTTGGCTTTTTTCTGTAGCTATGATTAAAAATAAAAATTCAGGAGGATTACAGTCCTTTCAAGCTTTCCCATCCCCTGCCCATAGATCTATGTCTGATTGCCTACAAGTAATCACCTCCCTGCTCAGTAAGTGCAGTGTGGCTGTGAGGGGCAGTGCCCATTAACTGACTGTGGCTGAGCCTCCTCATAACCCTGCTCTGGAATTCCTGCCCTTCCTGCACTCCAAAACAACAGGGAGATTATAGACAGAATCTAAATGCTTGAAAAGCAGGCAGCAAAGTGGTTATCTTGTTCTACAGAGCTCAGGTTTTACATAAATGAGCTGCATAAAACAATCTTTTTCTTTCAGTGAGTAAATGACAGCAATGGCAGTGAGTGCCAGCATCCAGGTGATGTTAACGAAGCCCAGGCTGATGAGTGATGCCAGCACAATCATAAGTGGAGTGTTAGAATGACCACCACTCCCCAGCATAACTCAGAAATGCTGAGAAGCTAGCAAAAGTCTCAGGGAAACTGTCTTAGGAAAGACACAGCACTGGTGTCAGTGTGCTCCCTGTGCAGTCAATGACCCTGGTGGCACTGCTTGACTGGGAGCTGAGAGAGCTGTGCCCAGCCCTGGGAAACCTCCCCTCACACACTGCAACCACAGCCTGCTCAAAAACCTGTGGGGGCATTTTAGGATAAGAACAGACTGCAAAAACCTGCTCTTTTGGTGCAGAGAGAGTGGAATGGCTCACATACAAGCACACAACACACAGACCAGTCCTTACTGAGGAGAGGGGAACAGAACAAGGATTTGCCAAACTGTCAGAGGGATCTGAGCATTGCCAAGTTCCCAGAAAAACAATTGCATCTGAGATACATTGTCCAAATAAGAATGTAAAAAATGAGGGGGAATTGGTGGTGGTTTCCACATACTTTAGAACAGAAAGTTTATTAATCTTAATGTGAATTACTAAAAATATCATTTTGTGACAGATTTTTCTTCTCCCTAAGGCTGAATACATGCAAGTTGTTACTCAGCAAAGCAAGCTGCACACACCAAAATAGAAGGTGAAAGCTGGATCACCTACCACAGTGCAATGAAATGTTCAGGAACAACATATAAGTATATATAAATAGGAAAACCAAAATCAAAAGGGGGGCAGGAGGAAGGCAGGGGGAAGCAAAACAAGGAAAATAATACTGATCGGCTGATGTCCCAAGGGGATATCTAACATTGCTGCCAAGGGCCTATGGGTTTCACCAGTTATCTGTGAACCACGTAGTGAATATATTTAATTGTACAATTCTTGTGAAATCCAATAGTTCTAGAGAAAGCACAGAAATCAAATTTCCCACGCATTCACTTTGTACCAGAGGCAGGAAACAACTGTGAGTTTGGGTCCCTAAAGACACATATGGACACAAGGATGTAAAGCTTGTAAAGCCCTGCAGTTTTCAGCATCACACTTGAAAACAGGAACCTCCTGCAACCACTGCCTGAAGATGAAGTGCTGAGCTGACCTGCAGCCTTGTGCTGTGAGTTAGAACTCCTCAGCTCACTGTGAGTAGCACGGTACCAGGGCAGAGTGGTTTGGCACAGTCAGTAGCTGCTATTTTTCCAATTTGACATGGAATTTGGTGTAATCTCTATAATTATTGTGTCTGTGGATGTAAATGCACAACTTGAACTTCCCATCCACCTAGATTTGATGATCTTTGATGTAACAAGCCTGAGCATCATAATAAACAATAACACCTTTTATTGCATCATAGAACCTATTACAATAATTTTTCCTTAAACCTGAAAACTCATCCCAGTTCTGACATTGTCATCAGAAGTTTGTCATTTGGGTTCATGTGCATTGACACTACTACAAATGATGATTTCTAAAAATTCTACAGAAGTTAAATTATGTTAATTTCACTCAACTTAGGTTCATATTTTTAAGCAAGAGGCCTGATTTCTCTACAGGAATATTCACACAGCACAATAATATTGATAATCTACCATGTGTGCCAGAAGCACTGCAGAGATGTACATCCCTGCTGCTCGGGATGCTGCACTGGAGTGCCTTGCTCCCATAACTGCAAGACATCTGACCTTGCATTCTGCCATGCAGCTGTACCCTGTGACTCCAGAGTGGCCATACCATTTTAGTGCCCCTGCCCCAATATTAGGATAAAATAGGATTATCAGAATGGAGGATCAGATATCAGCTGTCTACAGATCCAGTTCATCATTCTGGCTGCTCTGCAAATAAGTTCATCATGTAAATGCAAGCCATCATCTGTTTTTAAACTTTAGCATTTTCTTCACACAGCTGCACAGCTATAATACAGTGATAAAATTTTATGCAGTGACAATACTCTCAGTTTCACAATCTTTTTTATTAAGGTCACATCTAGAAACTATAACTTGTGGATCTCTTATAGAGCACTACAGTTCTTTCTTCAGCCTTATCTTATATTTGCATTTACCCATTATCTTCATGCATTTCACCCCACTTTTATTTGGACACCATTTATACAGGTGTATTAATTTAACTGTCAATTCTGCAACTAAATAGTTCTCCATATGTCCACCAAAAATGGGGCATGGACTTTGACCACAGAAAAAATGTTTAGCATTTTTAAAAAATTATCTTACCAGTTTTATGAAATTCCAAGTTCAAAAGCCAAACTGTATCACTTTTACCTCTTACATGAGTCAACGAGCTTAAAATGACACTTTTCATTCCATTTCAGCATGTTGCATATAGAAAGCATTAGCTGCATGACAAACAGCTGTCATAACCATTTAGGAAGCGTAATTTACCTGCTAATTTATTTTAACCCTCCTCAGCATGAAATTAAACTCATTTGTTCTTTCTGCTGTGAGGTGCAAGTGATTACTCTTGCCTTAAACTTAAACTGAAGTGTTTTCATTTATTAAGAAAATCAGCTGAACTTTGAAGATCTATACTCATGCCAAAATTCCCCATGAGTTTGTCAGTGAAATACTGTGCTATAAAAAAAGCAGATGTTTTTGACAGCATCAATCCACAGAAAAAGCTGCATGTAGCAGCAATAGAGCAATCTAGAAGCAAAAGCAGATTTTAGGTACCAGTTTGTTAGGAATACACATCACACTTACTGCCACATGGACAAGAATAATGTCCTGAGAAATCATTATTTATCCTGAAGGTTTTTTAATTTCAATTACAATGATTTATTAGAGATCATGAAACAACCTTTTTTTGGATTTTACTCATGTTTCTATTCTTTACAGTTAATAATTCTGTACTGAATGCAACGTACTGATGATGGATAGCTACAAGCTTGAGATTTATTCATGCAAAAATATTCAAGACTCCTGTTGCAAATGTTGTTTAATGGCCATCTTGGAAAATTGGGTTCTAAATCACTTACTCAAAAAACCCTTCCTCTGATGTGTAACTTTTCAGAAGTAAGCTGAGGCTTCAGGATTGGTTTAGTTAGAGTGAGACAGCCAGTGGAAGGCTGAGGCCATTGCACTGACAAAGTGAGTTCTTCCAGTGAAACCTTTGACAAGCAAAGAAGCCAATATTGTTATTAATTAACTTACAGCAGCACTCTTGGAGCTCTAAACAAAACCACAGCTGTGCTAGATTTTGTACAAACATAATAAAGGATGTGTACTTACAAGCTAAATATACAAAACAGAAAAGCATTAGGGTGAACGAAGTGTTGTTATCCCCATTTCATAGTATCAGGCCAGAAATGGATAGAGATGCCAGACTTTTCACACCTCTTCCAGTGCCTTTGTTTCCCCACTGGTGCAGAAGAGGACACAGAGGACACTTGGCTGATCCTGACCCTCATGTGACAGCTCAGTGATGTCCTGTTCCACCAGGTACACATTTACCATCATACACTTTGAGCAGGGGAGGATTGCTACTTGCATTATAGAGAGATTTCTCCTTCCCAGGCTTGATCTTTTGTTCAATAAATCATCAGCCGCATTAAATAATACAAACATTTTTTTCTAGGGGCTTCAACTAGATGGAATTGATTACATTCTCTCAGGACAAGGTTTTAAATAAAAGCAGTCCTGGCTGCCTCAGCTGGGGCACACCTAAACTGTGTGAATCCATGGCAATTGCAAACCAGGCTAGGTAGAGCTGCAAGCAAGATTTAACTTGCATGAACCAGGCCCTGCTGTGCCAGTACAGAAAGCCCAAGCAGGCCCAGAAGGACAATTTCAGTAATTAGAATGCAGATTTCAGAGAAATGCCTCCATTTGCAGATTTCCCAGCACATAAAGTGAGGGAGGGCTGAGAATCACACTTGTAAGTACAGACACCAACAGTTCTGCTCTAAGTGCCTAGATCCTCATGAAGATGTGAGTCTATATAGGGTTTTATGTGACTCTGCTGTAGAAAGCAGAGATTTTATCCTACACTGTTGTTTTTGTGGTGATGTGAGGGAATTAAAAGTTTACAATGCCCGAATAGTGATTGACTACTCAGTATTCCTAGGGATTGGGTGTGTATTTCTTACTACTGATTCCCCTGGCAATTTGGGATTTATCTTTTGATCCATTTTCTTTTCAAACCACATAAGGAAAGAAGTTATCAACTGCTTTGTATTCAGTGACAAATTCCTTCTCTTATTACCAAGCACATTCTGACTTTTGCTAAAAAAATGATGCACTTGATAGCACACAGGGATTTAAATCCATCCACTGCAAGGGGTACTTGTGCAGATTAATGCACAGTTCCCAGCAACTCTTAGGCCTAATTGCTAGCCTGAAGTCAAAAGCTTCCCTTCCACATTTTGAGCAGAGCAACTGGAAGCAGTCTCTGAACCCAGGTTTTGATCCAGTCCTTATTTAAAAACAAAAAAACACAGCACATGCCCTACCACACCCCAATCCCCCACCCAAAAATCCTGAAAAGGACAATACAGAGAAGATGCCAGGGGTTTGATTTCCTCCCTATCTAGGGCATTTAGGCTTTAGTAATACCTCAGGTCCATCTAAATACATAAAGTAAACATCACTGCAGTGTAGAACTGATTAAGAAGTCTTTGAATTTGTCTTCATGGAAGAGAAATCATCCTAATGTTTAATGTATAGAATAAGATGCAGAAATAGGCAGAAGTATACAATATTTAGAAGACAAACAAGGAACAGAGAGCAGCCAGGGAAAGTGGGATAGAAAGGCAGAAGAGAGGCTGCAGGAAGTAAAAGACAACAGGAGAATAGCGACAAAAGTTGATAGCAAGAAAAGAGAAAAATACTGAGAAATATTTTTTCTGAGCATGCATTAGATTTTCTCACAGGAATGGAAACCTGAGACTGTTAAAAGGGGAAAGATGTTTCTACAAATATTATCAGGATATCTCTTAGAGGCAGTTACAGTAATTCATACATATTTGAAGCTTGCAAATTCTACTGGCAGTAGCATTAGATCTAGCAGGCCTTTTGAAGAATTCAAGATTGTAAACTCCAAGCGCGTATCTATGATTAATTTCAGACATCTTGAGTCTCATATAATTTGGTATAGTTTGTTTTTTCAATATTTAATATTTATGAATATTAAATTCTACTTCATGTCAAGTGTATCAGAGCTAATTCTAGAAGACCATGACTTTCAATCCTAGGGCATGATATTAGGCTCCCAAGCCTATGGTTGGATATGAAATAATTAGCCACAATTTCAGAACTGATTAGACTGAGTTAACGTAGTTCATACTTCATTAAATTACAGAAACATATTGCTATTTTAATGCATTAAAGAAATCTCCCATATAATGCAAAGAACAATTTGGTTCTTTTCCCACAGGACTTTAAATCACCTGGTAATATTCTGGTATCCAGACTAACTCCCAGCAGTGAGATACTATTCCACGAGAAAAACAGCAATTACATCTGACCATGTATTTTAAATGAGGGCAAAGAACAGACCAAATAAAGTGTCAGCTCAGGCTCTGTGAATTCATGTGGCATAGAAGCCTTGTTTTCATTTTCATACATTAACAACCTAAGGTTGAATTCCTTATTTATTGTTGCTTTTTTCTAGCTTTAAATGTAATACGACTGTTAGGATGTCATGTGAGAATCTTCATTTGTGCTGTATTATAATAATCTGTTGTCTGCAAAATAAACAAGGCAAAATGTCTAGATGTCTCTGTAGCTATAAGGATGAGAAATTATAGATGCAGAGAAGCTTCAGCACACCACAGATTCTGCAG
>NW_005054371.1:3177649-3182910 GCF_000277835.1 Geospiza fortis | reverse complement strand
AGTTATATCCTGCTACTGAATCAATATCACAGCCAGAAACTCTGCTCCTACCATCCCCATGGCCTCTCCCTTTTCCCATTTGCTATTACAGTCCTTTGAGTCCTGGGTGAAATGTTTTCTGTTGTCTTAGCTCAGTCTCTAATAACACATCACAACTCCAACACACACAGCCAGGAGTGGAGGTTTCTCAGCTCCAGTGAGGTGAGAGCTGCATGAAGGCTAAATTACTTCTGTCCCAGAAGTGACCTTTTTTGACATCAAGTTAAGCTCATTAAGAGGAGTGTTGGGAAGTCAGGTGCAGCTGAAAGGCAAGGCTGCAGCACAATCACATGTAAATATGTTGGATTTTTTTACTTCCAGAGCTCTGCAGGCTCCAGCTGATGTGCTGCTGGTGAGTTTATCTTGGCTGGCACTGGTGCACACATCTAATGAATCACACAGTCTAATAAACAGTGCCTGTGCTCAGGAAACAGACTGGCTTTCTGATTCTGACCTGGGTTACGAGTCTGGGACCACAGCACCCACATTTGTGCCACTGCTGCAGCCTTCACTGCAGGCACTGTCCTTACCCTGCAGCCTCTGCAGGGCAGGGCTGTCCCACACTGCTCTGTTTTACAGGGCTGAGCGCAGATAAGGCCCTGGACACCTCTGTCCTGCACATGGCAGTGATAAACCCACTGTCAGATAGATGGTTAAACCCCTGGGTAATGATTCTTTTCCTTTTCATATGTAAATGTTTCCATTTTAATGAAATGGAAATACCTTACTTGCTTTATTCCAAACTAATGAATAGGGTTAGTGTCATCAGAAGCTTTTCCTTGCAATTTAAGGGCCAAGAGGACCAAAAAAAGAAAATAAAAGAACAAGAATCTGCTATTCATTCTGTCTCTTTGTTGAGTCACCACCAGGATGGTTATTTTTAATAAAAAGATAGAAATATTTATGCCTGAAGGACTCAGGTTTGTTGGAGCTCTAGAGCTATGATAGATAGAAATGTCTTTATTTTTTCATCCATTCAGTATTTACATATAAAAAGAATCTACTTTGCATATAGTTCCTGTCATTGTCTCCAGTTCAATAACAGTGTATGCATAGCATTCACAGGAAAGAATGTTGAGGTATGCAATTGTTAATATTAAATATTATGTGATGTGTTATTACCAAAAGCAAATCTATACTCAAAAATTAAGACTATCAGAAAACCAATGGCCTTAAATTAATTTCTAGTGAAAGACTACATTTTCTTTGCGTCAGTAAATTCTGGTTTATCTTGTGGACCTGCTACTTATCTGGGAGCTTGCAAGGTGTATGGGAGTTGTTGGTCGCCTTAGCTGTGGACTTCAGATTTGGGTGATAATAAAGTGTATTATTTATCATCCCTCACTGCTTTCCATACTTTCTTCTGTCTTTCACCAGCACAAGCCTCTGTTGTTCAACTTAAAACATTTTTCAATTGCATTTCTCCTCAGCTCTGAGTATCAGCCATAATCAAAATATGCAATTCTTCCTTTAAACCACACCCCTTTAAAGAGCCAATTTTATTTTTTTCCCATCCATATGGGATCGGAAAGTGCCACCCAGGTTATCACCATCACATCACTCACTGCAGTCTCCTCTCCCTTCTGGGTTGCTTCCCTGTACCTGGTGTGCCAAGTAAAGCCTTTTCCAAGTGCCTCAAGAGATCCATAATGCAGCACAGGAGTTCTGCAATCCCATCCTCCACTTCCAACTGCAGTTCCTCAGCCCTGCTCTTCTGACAGCAATTAAGCATTTCCTAGCACAGAGTAACAGCTTGATTGTCTCTCCCCAGAGATGGATCAGAGCCAGGACAAAGATCTAGTCTCAGGTGTTAGGAGTGGCAGTTACATGGAAACTTAAGTTTTCTAAAAACTTCAGAACTTCCTTAATTTAAAAAGTGATCCTAATGTTTTCCCAGCTCTTCTCCTCCTTTCTCACCTAGTAGGAAATGAGTGACACAAGAAGCATTTTTACACTCAAAGCTGTCTAATATACACCAGATCATTACCATATGTCCTCAGGTTTGGTTTTTGGGTTTTTTTTACAGAGTTGGCGTAGATCCAGATGAAGATCTGAAAGCTAGAGCTGCGAGCCAGGTATGTCAGGCTTTTGGACATACATGCTGAATTTAAAAGTGTTCAATTTTTGGCAGATCATTGCTGCGCCTCTGCAAATGAGACATCTCGGAACAATCTTTAATCTCTCAGAATTAAAAAAAAATTGTGTAATGCTTAACTCTAGTAGGTCAGGTGTATGAAAATATTTTTCAGTTATTTTTTACATGGAAGCCTGAGTACATCATGAACTTGAAACCTCTAAAGGGGGCTCTTGAACAAGGTGCAGCTGTTCATCTGTGCACTTCCATTTTTTGTAATATATATATATATAAATATTATATATATGGTGCAGTTTCAAGTGCAGCACTGCCTACAGCAGCAGGAGGAATCTGTAGAGTCAAAGCACAGAGACATGACCTGTGGCTCAGCACTGTGGGTGCAGCAGCAGGGGGACTGAGGAGAAGCCTCAGTACAGCTGACAAGGCGCCAAAGCAAAAAGCCAACAAGTGCCTGATGCTGGTGATACCATCCCATGCACCCTTTCAGACAAAACAACTGGAACTGAAATTTAAATCATCCAACAAGAAAAAAATGTAGAAAATAAACTGAGAAAGATATGAAATACTTTATTCATTTCAAAATACATTAGAGATACCATTAGGCAAAACTTTAATATCTCTTATGTGCTGAGTATTCCTAACATTTACACATTTGCACGTTTCTGAAGGCACATAAGGTGAATCTCTATTTTCATTGTAGCGAGTAGAATTCAGGTGCCTAATTATCCCAATGCTTCTTTTAAAAGAAGGAACACCAACATTACTTACACTGACCATATCTTTTATTCTACAACCCAGTCACCATTGATAAAGGTTTAGCATAACCTTCACTGCACCATAGCAAGGCACTCTTTTATTCTGAGTCTGAGGGGCCTCATGCTAAATTCACTTTCCTAAGCATCTTGGTAGGAATTCCTGCAATGCCTCTGCCCAAATTCTGAACGAGAGCAGGACACAGAACCATAGTCTATTCTTGATTGGAGTACAGAGACACAGAGTTGCAGAAATTTTCAGCTTTTCAGCACTCATGAATTATCAAAGATCAGGGAATGCAGCATAAAATTGACTGAATGCATTTTTTACAAACACCTGATTTCTTCAGAAGCTGCTAGGCATCTAATTTTCTCATTCTTTTACTGAAAATGAAAATAATAATGTTTATTTACAACAGTAACACATCCAGTGTCCCAACTGTGCTCTGTGAATTAACACCTATCCCTTCTGACAAAACTGAGCAATACAACACAGAAGGTGTAAATAAATATAACACTTTTCATGCCCTATCACGTCCAGTTCAGCATTCCTTATAGTAGTATATTATACCTTGGAAAATAGTTTTGCTGTTCTGATTATTCTTCCATCCTCCCATGGTATTTTAATTTCATTTGTCTTTTTTTTTAATATATTTGACATCTCAATGTTTTAGTAACTGAGACCATTCTCTCATTGTTTTAACTCAGTACCTATCATAGTTATTCAAGTCAGGTTGTTTCTGCTAATTTTCTCTTTCATCTCATATCTCTCATTCCTTTTCTAACCCTGTGTTTCTCTTTCCTTTCCAAAACCCTGTTTTTATTTAGTTTACTTTTCAGAACTTATTTTCTTCCTATGTTTTCACAGTGGAAGCAGTTGATCTTCCTACACATCTATCCCTGCACAGATACTGGGTCAGGTGCCAGTACCTCCCACTGCCACTTAAAGCTCTTGCCCAGATGAACTTTAAACCACATGCCCACTCTCAGTGCTGTTAATTGGAGCTTCAGGGGAGATTGTACCAGAAATAAGAACAAAATATCTTCAAGAACAAGATGCTTAAAAGAGAGCAAAAATTAATGGAAACCTCTTGGCCTCTCCCTGCTCAGTCAGAGTACTCAGACAGAATGGGGAAGCAACAAGGTCTGCTACCGAGATTTGAATTTAGCTCCTCTGTGACCACTCTAATACCAGGACATGGCTACCTTGCTGTGGCAGCTTCTCAATCCATGTCTGTAACCATACCTAGATTTTTTTTAGGGGCAGAAGAAGCCTTAAAGACCTTCCACCTCATGGGTACTATGTGAGACACAATACCAGTTATATGAGTGCAAAACCCTTTTTGTTCCTTACCTCCTCATCTTTTTCTCCCTTCTTTCCTTCCTTTGCCTCCCAAAAATTCAATTTTCTGTGAAGAGATTTGATTTCTTCAATAATTCTAAGTACACAGTTATTTCTAAACTTCTGATTATGTTCTATTTTGGGCTACCTGAACCAATAATTTTGGCAGTCAGCTGGCAGCAAATTCCAGTTCAAACTGTAAGACCTGGAACCCAGAGCTCCTTCCCTAGAAAAGGTGTAGAGCCTCTTCATTTATAATTAACATCTGCACTACACCATACCATGATCCATCAGAAGCATATCAGTTTCAATTCTGTCTTGCCACGCTTAAATTTATCATTAAATCCTTATCACATGAGCAGAAACAAAAGGAAGTAGCCTCATATTCATACACATTTGCTTATTGATGGACTGTCATAACTTAGTTCTGAAAGAAATTACAAAATACATACTAAAATTATATATATATTATTGTATAGAAAACAATATGCAAAACAAACCACTTTGCTACATATCATGTACATTCAATGTACAAATACCAAAAGCTAACTCTGAAAAGCACAATGCAGGGACACAAAATCAATAAGCATAGTTACAAAGCTGGTCTATTTAAAAAAGGCAAAAGCTTTATGGAAGTGAGCTATTTAACTAAATTCCCATTAAAAAAGACAGTCAATAGGATATTTCATTCAGATGGTTTATGTATCTCAAATTCTGCCATGTTAACTTCAGTTGAGAGAGGGTAAGAATATATTTTCTACAAGCACTTCAGAAAAAAAGTTGTAGATATGCTATTGATCTCAGCAAAAAACTAAATAGCATGCAAAATCCTTATCAATATCATCTCTGTCAAACTAATCTGCATAGTTTATTTAACTGTCCCTACGTCTTTGTACATATAATAAGGAATTTAGTTACACTGTTCTCATCAGTTTCATCTGCCAGCTGGTTGGTGAATTTATTGCAAGGACTAATGAGAGTAATCTCCATATGGGCAATTCCCATATGGAAGAAGAGATGTGCAAACTTTGGC
>NW_005054371.1:3174125-3177624 GCF_000277835.1 Geospiza fortis | reverse complement strand
GGGAAAATGAAAATTTGCTCTTTAAAATCATAGGATCCAAAATAGGATCCAAAGATCTGCAAGAGCCCTGAAACATTCACACCAACATCGCCTGTCCTCCCTTGCACTCTTTCTGCACTCCACATAGACACCCAGATTCCCACCACTGCAAGAGCTGATAACACAACACAGATTTCATAGACAAAAGGAGGAAGGTGCAACATGTCAAACTAGAAATAAAAGAAGGCCCAGGTCAGGACCAGAAAGCCCCTGGGGGATTATACTCTTGTGTAGATGTCTGTTCACTGTTTTCAACAATTCATTTTCCTGAATGAGGAAACCTTCTTCCTTAAGAGGAAGCTAGAGGTTTGGAAAGAGGAATTAACCAACAACATTACAATTCAAACAAAGGACACAGGCCGCTTACAGAGCTCACTGTGCTTTTAACAGGCTGTCCTCTGCCCCACACATGAGTAGCCCACTCCACAATATGTTTATTTCCATGTCTGTCCTTCTCTTCCTCCTCCCTACCCCTGTGAGCTCAAGTCCTTCCCTCTCCTTTATTCAGCGTTCTTGTTGTTCTGACCTAAGAGAGTTTTTGATTACAATCACTTACAATCAATCCCTGCTTAAATATTTGAACCCTTCTCCCAATCTTTATCTTGCCAAAATGCATTTTTAGATGTTTAGAGCTTGGAAGAGTGTTCTGCTGCTTGGTTAGGGATTAGTATCATCTTCTAGCCCCTCCCCTCCAGCTCCCCAGTTACTGGGAAGAGTTGCTAAAATACTCAATTCAGTTAATAAGATAACAGATCCCAAGAATAATATTTGTTCTATTTGGTGCATTTGCATGTTCAGTGTGACCACACTAGCAGTATCATAACAGCTACAGCATGGATTCTGTCTAACCTTACTCAAAACTCAATGACATCAATGCTCCCATTGTTCTAAAGTTCCCATGAACATATTGCCTGGGAACTAGACCTTAGACCTTTGAGGGTCAGACCATTGACATTATCATCACCAATTCACATGTGTATTAATCTATTATAAAGTATTCTATTCCAATATATTATTAGATTAAAACATGAAAATTAACAGATTCATTTGTTTAAAACTGCATAAAGAAAAATATTCTCTTTTAAACTATCCCAACTTGCCACAAAACAAAACCAAGACAACAGTTAAGTCTTGTTAGAGAACTGGCCATCCCATTTCTAATTTCATCCTGACAGTAATTCTTCCACTAGTAATGATGTGATACCTAGAGTATGATCAAACTGCCTGTCTTTGTGCAGATAACTGTTCCTAATTTATTATTCCAAATTAGGACCCTGAGGAAAAGGATAGTCCACCTCTCTACCTGTGCATCATGTTACAGAATTAATACCCTTGCAGAATGGAAAGGGTATTTGGAGCCTTTTCAATCCAACTCATGTCCCCCTCCCCTTGGAAAGAAGTAGAAAGCATTTGCCTAGTTATTAGAACATCTCAATCCCTTTGGGAAAGACATTTTGTTAGACATACACAAACAGCCTCTGATCTTGTAGGAGTAAACTGAAGTAATCCCACAACGGCAATTAAATCAAAATATCATTTTATTGATCTCAGAGTATAGCACTTCTCAACTGCTTAAAAAATTGGAATCATTCATAAGAATAAATGCTACATTCTTGCAATGAGTGCAGCAATGAGAAATGTGCTGTATGAGCCAATTTTCTCCTGAACTGATTCACAGGGATGACGTTTGTGCAACAACAAAGCTTTTTTAAATTAAAAAAAGTACACTTAATTGTAATTTGGTCTGACATGTATTCTTAATATCAGAACGCCATGTTTTATTTATTTTATAAAAATGCTTCTCACTTCATTCATTTGTTTATTTTGCAGAGTGCACCTAACTTGGATAAAAATACAACCAAAGCTGAGAGTGCATGGCTGTTCAGAATATGGTATGGCTTTGACCACAAGTATCCTTTTCTGTTATAAACCATGAATTTTGCACTACAATTCACCTTGAAAATGTTTAAGAACCAAAAATTATTATACTTTTATAAACCAAAACAAAAGTGGAATCTATTTTAATGTGTTACTAAGGAGAAATCTTGCAAGTCCAAGGCAGCACAAGGTCCAACCATGACTGAGGCTACAGGGAGAGGGTACAAGTTAAGGAGCTCTGAGCTACAGTAGCATATAGACAATACATTTAAATTAATTAACCTTCTTAAACTCCTGCATAAAACTAATCCAACCATTATTTAGATAGGGTGTAGATTCTGTGTTTGGGGAACCAGGAGGCTGAAGCCAGAAGCAGCCAAATGCCTGCTGCCTGACCATATACTCAGAAGCAGTAGCTATCTAAGAAAAAAATAAGACAACACTGGTTTACCCACACCTCTAATAAAACAGAGAAAGAGGCATCTATTATGAAAAGCTCCCAGGACTTTCCTGAAGCTCAATCTGCTTCCTAATCCCTGAGCCTTGTGCTTTTATTCACATTCCTTCTGAGGCATGTGTAGTACAGACCTTGAATATGGGTGTGTGATGCTTTACTCCAGGAAGTCTGGTTTCCATGTCTTTTGCATTTCAAGAAAATATTTTAAGTAATAAAAGAACATCCTCCCTGAGCCAAGGCAGAACATACAGTCTGACACTAATGCCTGTGCAAAAACTGTAAATACTACCATTCTGATTTATTGCCATTTTAAACTGACCCTGCACAGGCTTTGCACAGCTGCCAGTGAGATCCCACAGCAGCAATCCCCCCTAAGCCTTTAGCAGACACATAGTGAATATACGAGAAGCCCACCAGCTGATTTCTGTGCATCCTGGCCCAGGAGCTGAGCAGGCAAAGCCCTGCCAGTGCTGTCCCCATTATCCAGCAGCACATCTATTGGTCAGTCACCCTGCACCACCGAGCAGAAATTAATGCTCAGGCTGCATATGTGTTTTTCCTGATACCAGCTGCAGCAAACTAGAATGAAACATTTCATCTGATAAAATGTAATTCTTTGGGAATACAGCTTCCTTGGAGAGTTCAACTGAAGCTATCCTTCAAAGAGACTTTTGATGGAAAAACATATTTTTGGTTAGAAATGGATGTTTTTTTCTTAATTTCTTAATTCATCTACTCAAGCAGTTTTAAGGCCAAAAAGCACTTAGCATTAAAATTTTTCCCTTGAATAATTCTTCAAGAATACATAGAAATAGTAGGTAAATGTTATATGAAGTGAGAAAATATGTTTAAATGTTAATCTTGAGTACCAACATGACTGGCTTTAACCACCCCTTTTTCAGAAGAAATAGCCTGTGGTGGTGGTATATCCTAGAAACTACAAGTCAGAAGGAACAGATGAACAGGGCGAGGGGAAGGGGGAATTTTTCCTCTGAAGATAAAAAAAATTAAAAAGAGCAAGCAAAAATGTGGAAGGCAGGAGCAGGACAGAAGCATGCATTAAAGACATGAAAGAGAACAAGGGCAGAGATAGAAAACAAGGGACAGAGGCAGAAGAGGGAAAGA
>NW_005054371.1:3173619-3174103 GCF_000277835.1 Geospiza fortis | reverse complement strand
AGACAACAGTACATGCAAAATGAAAAGTCTGTGGAAGGCACCAGAAGCATCACTTCTCCGAGATGATCTGTATGGTAGAGATCTTGAATATGGGTGCCTGATCCTTTATTCTATAAATTCTGGTTTCTATGTCCTTTGCATTTCAAGAACATATTTTAAGTGATTTTAAAAAATAGAATTTTTTAAAGAACACATTTATTCATGTCAGTCTCGCTAGCAGTCAAGCCGTAATCTTTCTTTAGAATTCAGATGTTCAGAGATTATAGCTGTGCCATTACCCTAAAATATATATTTATTACAAATAATACATCTACATTTCACTAATCCTGAAAGTGTATGCCCATATTCCTGCATGGAATCATAGCTCAACCCACTAATGCTGTGACTCACAGCTCTAAGCTTTTCTTTGGTAAGAATACTTCTGAAAGACATTCTTTTCAAGGAAAGAAAAATTATTCACCCAAACTTTCTTTTGCCTTTCCCT
>NW_005054371.1:3151953-3173606 GCF_000277835.1 Geospiza fortis | reverse complement strand
TTTTATAAAGCCATGTTGCTAGATTTAGAAGAAATTGCCATGTAGCATAGTACTTGTCCCCAGTACAAGATTGCAGAGAGGATTATGATAAAGTTTTCAAAGAAAAGATACAGCAAACTAATAACCTGTGTCACAGCTGAGACAGCCACAATACACAGAGTATTATCATACAATTCCAGAAGGCTTTAAGCATTCTCCCATACACAGTAACACCTTACCTCATCAGAAGGCTTCAGGTGTCTGCCCACACAGAGTAACCTCAGGCCACCTCAGAAGGCTGCAAGCATCTGCCCTTCTTTTTCTTTAGCCCAACCTTTTATCCCCTCCTGTTGATGCACTGCACCTGTGTGCCCTCTGCTCCCTTTGGTGGTTGGTCAGTGCCCCTGGGCACTCCATGGCTCATTGCTGTCAATGCTGCTCACCTGCTGCTCACAGCTGAAACCAATTGGGGATGGGGCTCAGCCCATCCCAATCACCACAAACTGTGCACCTACATATCTGTTCATATACTTCAAAAGCATGCAAGACTGTGACATTTCTATGGTTTGACATTTGCTCTTAGGCATTAACACAAATCTACCCACTCTTCTGGCAATGACATCTCTTATGCCTATATTTATTTCATAGGAGGAAAGCAAGAAGGAGGAAATATCACTAAGGAAATGAAAAAGTTGTGCTGTTCTTTGCTGTCTTTATGAATGATTTCCAATTAGTTCAGTGATCTTAGGCAATGGCAACACGCCATGCTGGGGTAGAACTATGCAAAAAATCTCTGCAATTCTGTTTGAGAAGCACATTTTATTTTTATTCTGAAAGAAACATCAGGAGCCTGATCCAGAGCCAAATGGGTTCAATGAGGACTGTATTCTTTCAGCAAAAGTTTCTTTGAATCAGGTATTGACACCTAGGAAAAATACATTGTTCTCTAAGATCTAGGCTAAGAAATTATAACCCTGAAATAACAAAAATTAAGAATAAATAATTTTAGTAGGTAGAGTTATCCTCTTGGATTTCCATCTCAATAATTTAAACAAAAAAATGCAAAATAAAATAGTTGCATCTGACAGGAGGCCACTTTCAGTGAGTCAAGTTTTGTTTTTACAGCCTACAGTGCATTACACCATTTGAAGCCATAATATCCTACTGAAGGCTAGTGGGAAAGCAAGGGAATCAACAAAGGTTTCGAGAATTTATCAGGAGAAAGAGACACCACAGGTTTACAATCCAGGATTTTATATATAATTTAAAATGTTGTGTTTTTTCAAAGCAGATGTAGGCAAGTTTAGCTAACAAATGAATGAGTAGGTGGGAATTTCATCCTGCAAGGGCAAGAGTCTGTGTGTATATGGGCAGAGCTCAGGCAAACTGTGAGCAAAATTTTCCCATTCCACAGCGTCCCCAAAAAGCTCAACTTTGCTCCCAGCTAAGAGCAAAGTTTTTAACTCTCCTCAGTCCCAGCCTCTCTACTTTCTTACTCTAGGCAAATATCCTCCTTCTGCCTGCAAAGTCCTAAGACATTGTGTACCTGACTAGAGCTGAAATTCCTCCTCTACATAGGCCTGGAATTCCAGTTACAATTCTAAAAGTGAAGGGAAATTAGTGCAATAAAAGCATCTTGCAAGCAACCTTCACCTGGTTTTCCAGCTGCTCTAGCCTAAACTCTGCAATCATTTCTGGCTTCATTTAATTTTATACAAGGCTCTTCATGCACTAAGGATTCATTCTCTCCCAGAATCCATCTAATTCTTGCTTCCTCCTGTGGGGGCATTCTTGCTCTTGCTGGCATCCATCAGGAAGAGAACTACAATATTCACCCAACTTCTCATGCTCTATAGTGAAAAGAGAAGGAATTACTTGGGATTGCTACACAAAAACACAAAAATAATGCAAAAATAATGGAAATTGAAGAGGAGAAATAGAGAGTGCAATGCATGCACTAAGATGTTTCTGGATAGAAATGTTTACCATCTTCATAAGAAGCAGGCCACGTTGTGTTTTGGGACAGGTACTGTGGCAGTACTTACTGAAACTTGCATTGACAACAAAATAGTTACCGCATAACAGGAAAACTTATGCAAAATGAAACAGAAAAAAGCAAGAAGGGAATGAAGAGGGACAAGGACATCAAATGCACAGTAAGTTTCTTTAAATACTTTGTGTTAAATTGAAAGACAGGTTTTGGTCCCGCTGGCAGCAAAGTGTAATCCTGTTTTTGTGGCAAAGGGATGAGGATGGCACTGCACAAGGTGTGGCCTTGCAAGAGTAACACGAGCAGAGCACCAAGGCTGCCTGTCCTTGGCATGAGTGAGGGGCCAGGGGAGGCAGTGGTGGCTGTCATCTGGCTGGGGTGGCTTCCAGGAGCACTGCAATGACAGACCTACTGCACCCCTGGTACTGCTCCAAGCTACCCAAGAGCAATGCAGCTCTCTAACTTTGCACAAAACTCTGCTTTTTGAGTGGTTCACACACACTGATACCTGGAAAGCAGAGGGAGGAGAGCTTTCTTCTTCTACACAGATTTATTTTCAATGTGATGAACTAACACTAAGCTACACTGAATAGAAGCAGGTGTCGGGGACAGAGTGAGACAATTCTCCTTAAAGTAACTCCTTAAATTGTTTCTGCTTAAACTGCAGTTGTCCACCATTGAAATTCATGCCTTTCAGTTTGGTTAAAAAAAAAAGAAAAAAAAAGCTGTTTATGTCCTTTGCACTTGCCTGGAATCCATCAGCCAAAAAGAATTGCATTCTTCGTAGACTTCAAAAGTTTATCCTCCTTATCAGGGCACCTATCATTTTATTTCTCCTGCGCTTTGTACATGGATAAAACAGACATAATGGCTGACTATTGAGCAAGATAAGTACTATTCTGTGCCTGGGAGAAAATGGAAAACCTACTAAAAGCAAAAGTGCATTCTGGGGTGAACTGACAATCAAAGACAAACTCAGCATTTTGTGGTCCTTTCAGCTGAATTTTCCTTCTGGGCTGGCTTGTCACTCTCATATCAGAGACAGACATCTTTGGAAGGAAAAAGCAAGGAAGAGCCTGAAAGCATGCACATGCATGCTGTTTTCTTTTACCTGCTGAAGAACTAAAAGTTTATCAACATAAATAAATATTTTGATTTATTCTTCTTTTAGTACTTCAGTGAAAACAACAAAATTGCACATAGGGCCCTAGTTTTGGCCCAGAAACTCATTCTGCTACACAGTTTTCAAACAGAAAAGAATCTTATCTGAGAGACAACTCAGTCCAATCATGAACCAAAGCAGCAGTAGATAACACAGCTCAAGCCAAGCCAGGTACCACAGAAGCACTGCTGCAGAAAGGGCTGGCAGGAAAGGTAGCCAGCATAGCACAGAAATGCCAAGAGAGCCCAAGAATCAGATTTGCAGCTGTTAAAAGCAGATCCTAAAAGCTGAGAGGAAAGCACAAACCACAGTAATGAGTTAGAGTGGATCTCAGAGCGTGAGCTCAACAAAAGCAGCTGCCTGTATCATAAGGCTTCCTCAAACAGTGCAAACTTAAGCAGCACTGGGAGGGTCCCCAGAAGGGATTTTATCATTAGAAACAATTGCCTGGACTTGGTTCAAAGCTCATTCCCAAAATACATTTTCAAGAACATGATCTAGAAAAGCTCATTGTTCTTTCTGCAGCATAGATAATCAGTTTAGCTGATTTGGTGCTATTTCCTGACCCTTTCAAGGACATAGGATTGTTGAAACTCTGCAAATTAACCTAATAAATAAACATGGCTAATAATTAACCAGAATAATAAGTGACCTCAGTTTGTCCTCCATTCACAGAAAGAAACCTAGATAAATAATTCTGAAATAATTCCACATTGAATAAGCAAGTAAAATCCTTTTCATTTGTAAAGATTCACTCATGTCAATTCTTTGAAAGTCTCATTCATGTCCAGATATTTTTTTACAGTGAAAAATTACTAAGCATGATTTAAATAGCAAGTATGAATGCAAAATTAAATACAAAGTATTAAATGAAAAATCTTTGGGTTTTTTACAATATTTGACATATGATCCTTTTCACAGTTACGTTGCATGAAGACACACATAATTATTCATTATCATTTCTTGATATTTTTATTGTAAAACATGCAAATCTTTAAGCCCACCCCTTCCTCACCACAGACCTGGAATAAAGGAGCTTCAGGTATTTTGTTTCCACAAAATATAATCAAAAGGAAATAAAGCTTGAATTTTTACTATTTAGATCTTTCATCCTGACACTAATATTCAGTATGTTGCAGAAAGTCCTGTTCACATGTTTAAAACAAAACCAAAAAATTAAATTAGGGAGAAAAGGAACAGACAAGGGAAAACTATAGAAAAATCAGATCCTTTTTCATAGTCTAATCTTAACTCTTAAAGTTACATAAAATAATACAAGCACTAAATCATTCTGGAATAGGACTTTTTCTTGCCAAAGGTGTCACTTTACTGGTAACAAAGCCATTATATCAAACTTCTTGATTTCTTTAAAGCCTTCAAAGAACTATGTATTGCTTTTGCCTTTAAAGGAAGAAGTAGTCACATGGGAGAAACTTTATGGGATTAAAAAAATCAATGTTCAAAGTAATGGTTAAGCAATGCAGGGATGGGACAAGCGCAGGAGAACATGTCATTATTGTTGCAGTCTGAGGAGCAGGGAATGCTTTTCTGGAAGCTGTTACCAAATCCTTGTTGTCATCTATCAGAGATGCTGGACCAGGCTTTCTGTTCTTTGCATCAAATTCTCATTGATTTTTATAAAAGTTTTGCACAGCATCAAAGGCAGAACCTGACCTAGAGCTTATTGCGGACAGTTGCTTAGAATTACCAGCTTTTCTATCTAACATCGTGGCTCACATGACATATTATACCTTTTGTGTGTGCTGTTCTCTGAATTTCTGATAACAAGGACCTCAGCTGAATACAGAGACTTCTCACAGATTCTAGGTGGCCCAATAAAGGTACTTGGCTCTTTATGCAACTACATAACTTAACCTGCAATAGATAGAAATCACAAACACCAATCCCACATGGGGTTTTATAATTTAAAAATAAAACTTTTCCTAGAGAAATACACTTTAGTCTTTCCAGTACAAAACCACTCCAAAAAAACCTAACAAAAAAACAAAAACAAAGAACCCCAAACCAAACAGAAAACAACTTTCAGTTCTGCAGCTTACTTCTACCTGCATAGCTGCCTGTTACAGTACCTGTCAATGAAAATAGAAAACTTGAAGGAGTTGATCTAAACCTTAGTGAAGTAAATGGACTCACAGTTTATTGACCTGAACACATTATAGCTTAAACCATCATAGTATCTGATTTCACTGATAAGTATTATCATTCTGTGTGACAATTCTTTCTTTCCCTCCCCTTCTCACTTTATTATCACAAGCAAACTGCAGGCTGACTGTACAAAGAAGCAGAAGCCTAGGCTTGTATTAGTCCACTCAAGCATGAAATTATAGTTTGTTGACTGACAATACTTAATAGCACCCAAGAGACCCAAGTATGATATCAGAGTACCAGAAGCTTATAGCACAGATTTAATCAAGCATAACTTAAAATTCTCTTTCAAGTCTCTTATTTTTTCATTTACACCTCTGTATATGCAAAAAGTTACTTTGCAGTACATCTAAAGTGTTTTAAAGTATTCTTCTGCATGTGTGTCTTCCACTGTTGTGTTTCCAGACATTTCATGTGTATTGGAATGCCTGGATGTGCACACAGCACATCTGCATCTGTAATATCATCTATAAATGGCACTTCTTTCACAGCAGCAATTGTCACAGCAAGATACTGCTAATTATAACCTCACCTAGGCAAGAAATTGGTAATACTTCCTAGTAAGGGGCTGTTATTAATGTGAAATTACAGTGGGATTCCGGTAAAAGCTGGGAGACTAAAGGAATCAGGATGATTAATTTTATCAAGCAGGAATGGCAAAGAGCACATTAATGATCTTCCATCAGAAAATAGTGTTGAATTGAACTCTTTTACAGAAAGTTAATATCTGGATGCAAACTCCTTATAAAGTCAATGATATGTTCCAGTGCCTTCGAGTAGGTGTGAACAAGACCCTCCACACAATTCTTATTTGGCAGATTGGTCTGTATTATTGGCATTCTCCCCATTTTAGGTGGTTGCTCTAGAAAAAGCACCACTGGCCCCCTTAGTTTGTGTTGGCTATGACAGTTTCAAGTTTAGTTAAACTACTTTAGCACCCTAACACAGCAGCACCAATAAGGCTGAGGCAAATGTGCAAATGTGAGAGGAAAAATCTTTTTTTGCCTCTATTTTTAAGAACACTCAGGCAATCAGCAATTCAAAATGAAGCAATTTCTGGCCGCAGAGAATCTCAAGAGCCATTTTCTATTTCTGATATTGAAATAGGCACATGATTCACTGGAACATGAACATCATCCTGCATTCAGACAGACTGTGAATCAACCAATCTCAGTACCAGCTCTTAATTCAGCTCTTCTCAAGGGGATGCCAAGGAAAGGTGGAAAGGACAGATCAGAGGAATGAATAAACTGATACAGGGCTGACTACAAGTTTGCATGAGGTATTGCAGCAGACCTTCACATCTGACTAGCTCACTTTAACTTTTGTCAGAGGAGGTAAAAGTCCCAAGGCAAAGGCTGTCTTACATCTTACACTATAACACAAGCTTCTTGAAACGCATGCTTAAATGCATGAAGGAATGGAATAAGTATTTTGATCTGATTACTTTCTTCAAAATTTTTAATTTGTGCTAATATTCCCGAAGAAAAAAGTTTTAATCTCTTAAGTACTTATTTTAAAATATTGCAAAGGATGTCTTATTTAGGCAGGCGGTTCTACAGATTTTTTTATTTTGTTCTTCCATGTAATTATGTACTGAACACAGTTGTGCTTTGAATAGTAAAATCTCATTCAAGTTTTAAAAAATTCCAAGTGCTGATGGACTTGGAGTGCTTTGCTATTTGTTCATTAGGAGTTTATAAGAAATGTTTTATGCAATTTGCTAAAAGCAAGCTGGTGCTTTTCTGAACTGATTCTGTAAATTGTTATTTATTATATCTTCAGTAGGAAAATTTCTGATCAGTGCTATCTATTTTAAAGAGTAGAAAGCCCCAGCTTTGCAACATGTCTTAAATAGTTCAAGAGGAAGTTCCCCTCTTGTTTCATTTTGATGTTTGTTCCACCAAGGACCTGTGGTCTCAGTTCAGCTCCTGAACCACCAGAGCACCAGTGGCACAGCCCTGCAGCCTGGGCTCACACAGTGCAGGGGAGCTGGCAGTGCACACTGCAGGCTCTTCACTGCACATCTTTGGCTTCAGTGTCCTCAAGCTTAGATACTCCAGGTGAAAAAAACCATCCCTACTCACAGCTGCTGTTTCCCCACACTGGGGGAAATTCCCGTCATTCTACCTTGGTTTAAGTTGGGTTCCTTGAGGTGAAGTGTGAGGAAAGGGGATTTTTCCTGAGCTATTGCACTGTCCTGCACAGCCTTGGCCATGCTGGTGCTGTTCCTTTCTCTGCTGATCAGCTCTCAGGTGGGAAGGGGCACAGCCCTCAGGTGCAGAAATCTGATTTACACTTCTACTACTGATCTAAAGCCAGTTTGAGGAATTTTGAGCAGTAACAATAACACCTAAAATTTCTGATATCATTAAGCTAAGTGATAGACTGTTCTTTAACAGGGAAGCACAGAAATGGTTTTTACTCATAAAAAGGCCACTATAATTTGTTCAAAGGTTGAGTCCTCATTAAAGATACAGAATAGTGCATGTCACAAATGGTTAAGGCTTTGAAATTCTTTGTGGATTATTCACCAAAATTTGCATTGCTACACAGCATGAACTATTTTTGGATTCTGCATAAATAGAATATCTAACACAGAGTTACATTATAATGAAATATGCAATAATGCAAGTACCCATAGAGTCCTTTTCATGTACTGCAGGCATCCAAAAGTTTCAAATGCATAAAAGATGGTTACACTTGCTGCACAACTGACTGCATATGAGGTTCATTCCCATTTAGTTAAAACTCAGTAGCAAAAAATACATACATAGAGGCTGCTATGACACAATTAAATTGATATTTTGTAGCATGGCAAGTATCAGCTGGAACAAGAGTGAATTAAGATTGTGATTGGTCACTAGGGCTTGGTCCTCCCAGCTAAACTGGAGACTTACAATTTGTGTGATGCAGAAAATTCTGTTTGCTAATGATCCATGAAAATGCAGATAAAACAGCTCTACACCAGATTGTTCCATAAGTTGCCACACAAATTTAAAGAGGCAATATAAAAACAGTATTACATTTAGTTATCTTCGATTGTCAATTCAATAATATCTTAGATTTTAAAATATTAGGAAAGAATAATATTAAAATATAACACATTATACATTCATATGCAATCCACAATGAATATAATATTTTTCTACTGTCATTTCCCCAACTTTCATTCTCAGTCACACAACAGTACAACCTCAACAGCAGGACTGAAGAGAGAAAGCAGAGCATCAACACAGGCTGATCTCTATCATGCCTGCTAGGATATTTTTAGGACACAGAAACAGTGGTTTCAAACCCTCTTGAGCTAAGAGGAATCAAAAATCCTGATCTTTCCCTTCACAGATCAGTGCTTTAACACCTAGGCTATTATGTAAAGAAAATGGCCAGTAACTCACCTGGCAGCATGAGGGGTTTTTTGGTTGAACTCACTGCTGTCTCAATGAGTTAGGGATGGTACAAGGACAACTAACTTAGCATGTCACTTTAGGAAATAAGGCAGAAATGAAATATCTTCAGAACCCTTTCCAAGTTACAGGGACACTAAGGCATCCTCCACTTTGATATGTCTCTTCCCAGCCCAGGGATATGATTAGGAACCTAAGGAGATTAGTGGCTAATAATGCAGGTGACTTGTGGTTTATTCTTAACAGGGTGAAATGCCAACTGTGCTCCTTTTATGCACATTCACCAATTTTTCCAAGCACACAAAGTACAGCTGAAAATTACATTGCTACTTTAACCTATTACATAGCAATAAATACACCTCCTTCTCTATGTTTTTGCTTTAGGCTCTGTTGCTGCAGATTTAACAAAACAGCCATATATTTATGGTGATAGTTTTACTTTTGCACATAGAAAAGCTAGACCTATTTTTTAAGCATAAGTACATGGATGCTTCCATTATGGTACAACAGCAAAATGAACGTTATGCCTTGGATTGCTTTTTCTCAGTCTTCCTCTATTAACATATCTATCATCTGTACAGCACAGAATCATAATCTGCTACCTGTTTCAGTAATGGCACACTTAAAACATTTTCCTAATGTTAGACAGGTCTGATGACAATAGACACCTCCTGGACCAAAGCTCACTGCACTGAGCCTGGGCAGAAGTTCTGAGAGTGCACACAGAGGGTGTCCAGCTGCTCAGATAAACCTGACACTTGGCATGGAGTAAGTTTGGGGTATGATTTCATGCACATAGGGGCAGGCCCACTCCACACAAATGAGCCCAAACACCCCCAAGCCAGCTCTGTCTCCCTGTGCCAGGGAATTGGCACCTGAACCACCCTGAGAGCTCTGCCAGGCTGGAGCTGCTGCCTCCTGCGTGCACGCTCAGGAACAGGTCAGGGAGTTCAGCTGTGAAACACAGCTGCGAGCAAAAAGCTGGGGATCTGATCAGCCTGGGGATCTGATCGGCCTGGAAGCTCAGGGCAAACACATCACAAGGAGTTCCACAGAAGATACTCTGGGGACCCTCTCCCATCCCCTTCCCTGAAAGGTGTCCTGCTCTCCAGGGTGGGGAGGGAGTTCCTGCAGCAGAAGCTTCAGCAAGACCTTGCCTCCCTCTCCATGGCTTGTCACTACAGATATTTTCTACCTCAAATTTCTGCAGAGCAGCTGATCAGCTGCAAAGCAAATAGCTATGACTCAGTTTATCACAACAACAGAATGGGAATTAATGTTAACAAGCTAATTCTTCATCTGATTGTGAGGAGCTTTTTTAATTTTGTTTCTAATTAATTTTGACAGATTGAATTAAAATGCTTATTTGCTTTGCACTTGATGCATGAGGATCTCCCTGACTTCCTCTCGTAAGACACACTGTCAGCACCAACCTTTGTGAGCACTGTTTTTTCCAGGCACTGGACAAGAGGACAAAGTCCTTACTTCCACTTGTTAAGAGGCCTCTATTTTTCATCAAGATTTTCCTTTTTTTAATTTTGTTTTTAATTTTTCAGATGTAGAAGTTTTATTTTAACTTGGATAATAACGCATAAGCTCCCATTTTGACTATGGAGCCCCCTCACTATATTCTTTTTTAAAAGCCTTCCTGTGTTAGTTCCAGCTGAAGTATCAGAGGAATAGATCTGTTATCCTTCCCTGTACTTTCTGTCAAAACACTTGGAAGAAACCTTTTTGAGCCATTTCAGCTGGAATTAACAGGAGAAGACTGATTTCCTAAGGTATGCGTTCCTTCTCCTGACAGTCAAGGAGACAGGCTGCTCCAGGAGAGAAATGACTTTTCTTGCATTCTTTCCCCCTTCTGATGCATGAACAAGTCTCATTACCATTCATTTGAATTCTTGTTGCTTGCAGGGGTGGGTGTAAGTTCCTCAGCAATGAGCATTTTTTTTAGAGCTCCTGGGTGCAAAACTGTAACTATCAAACAATGCTCAAGACTAATTCTCATGAGCTACAATCTATCACAGTCAGGAGATTATTGGATTCCTGTGATTCTCTACCCTGTGCCTTAATACCTGCAGTTTTGATGACTGCTGCTAGAGTGCACAAGTTTCAGGGAAGGGGAAACAAAAGTGAATAAAGTCTTCCAGAAAAAAAAAATCACAGTAAATGATAAAGAGCTTGGAAGGTCAGGAGGTATAATGATTCCACAAAGAATTTCAGCTAGTCCCCTTAGACTGTACATCAACCACACTTGTAAAAGGCATGGCATTAGAGCACACAGGTAACTTTTCTGATCTGTTAAAAAAAAAAAAAACTACAGTTACACAAATTGTTGTAAAAAGAGCATACAGGAAAAGTATATAGATTCATTTCATGCAAAAATAGCACACAATTCACTGCCATCTTGTATTAGCATCAATAAAATAACAAATGGCCCAGAAAAAAAGTAAATCCAAAGTAAGCCCTTTGGAATGAATGGAATTGATATGACTCCTAACATAACTTAGCTCTTGCTCCAAGTGCTGAACCCAGCACAGATGGAGTCAGTTACTCTGCCTTAGAATTGCTGTAACTGAGGGCAGAATTTTCCGTGGTGACTCCTTCCAGTTGTTTCATTGGGGTGGTAAAAGTGATGTAAAATCTTCACCAAAAAAAAAAAAATCAGTGAGATCCTGTCCTTTCGATCCTCCTATATGGTTTTATTGGAGTGATCTAAACTATGGCATGTCATCCATTATTTAATAACACCATCTGCATAAAAGAAACAAGACTTTGATCAGCCTCAATCTGTAAGTTAAAAGATCTCCATAAATCAACAGGTATTCTTTTCATAGATTCATTACCTTTGTAGGAATCATCCATATTCTCAGTATTATCGCAGCATTTTCAGATTTTAATGTTGCCTCATGACTGGTTTGAAGCGCTACATGCAGATTTTATTGTACATATGCACGCAGTACTTTTTTTTAAGCTTCAAAGATGTTAAATGGCATGAATTAGATCTATGTGAAAACTTAGAACAACCCTTTTCATAAATATTAGTTAAGCCACATACAATACAGTACAATTCCAAAATGAGGCATTCAAAACCTCTGTATTTACTGTGGAAGACAACTTCCATAATTACACACAAAGCCTCCCACCAGTGTAATTATCTCCACTCTTCCTCACTAGGACAAATCACAGTACTTTGAACTGATCTATAAGGGGAGAAATACAGGATCACATATTTAAACACAGCTCTCCTCCTCCAGCCTGAAAATTACAAGCCAGCAAACTTGCAATTCAGAAAAGCTCACTGAGGTATTTTCTCCAGTACCTGAAGAAATCTCCAAGGCAAAGAATTCTGTGCAAAGGATGCAGGAAGAAAAGGTTCTGCCCACTACTCCATTATCAAAATTGTGTCTTGGTAATCTGTGAAACTCTGAGGTAGCTGAATTTCTTCCCTACCCCAACCCCCAAGAGCACTGAGTTGTCCTCCAGTTGAAAATCAGCACTTTATTCCTGCGACATATTTAACTTATATTGCATATAGAGACTTTTTAAGAGTATTGTTCTTTACAATTCAAGTGCACATCTCTCAAGGTTTCTCATTCTTCAGTTAAATACACCCCAGCACGGCCCCTGCTTAGCAAATTGTAAGCTCTAACACCAACAGGCTGTGATTAACAGCCAGTGGAGAAGGCAAATTGTTAACCTCGTGTGAATGGAAGCCTATTTCATGATGCTCACAAGCACTTGATTATGCCCCGTTAATGAAACTTCGGTTGCTCTTTATCCCTGACAGAGGAGAGCAAGTTCTGTATTTTCCTGGGTGTAATGGCTATGACAAGGCTGGCCTGTCTGCTCCCAGCAGTGCAGTGCTGTTCTGACAGCTGAGGCAGCGCCCAGGGATGATCCCCTGTGAGCCCTGGGGAAGCTGCACGCAGGACATCACTGCAGCTACAGGATAGGGGACAAATCAGAATGAACTTTGGCATAACATAAACCAAACCATGTCCTGCCTCACGGGGCTGACAGGTCCTCAGACACTGAGGTAAGCTTTGTCTCCAGTCTTGGGAAGCAAGGATGGGCAAAAGATCATGTGATTTATTTTTTTTTAATAAGATGCACAGCAATATCTCTGAGTGGTGAGGGCACAGGGGAACATCTGGGGAAAAGGAGAGCTCTGGCTCACCCAGTCCCTTTTCCACACTTTCCCAGCACAGCACAGCACAGCCAGCCACTGAACCCCAGCAGCCTTGCCCAGGGCTGGATGTCCCAGAGGCAGCACCACCTCTCCCCAGGCAGGGCTTTATGGAAGCCCAGCTACTCCAGTGCCATCAAACAGCTGGGCACTCACACCACACCACTCCCATGGTGACTGTGGTGATTCTTCAACACCACTGTGTGAGCCTACGGTGGGCAAGTGGCATCATTTTTCCTTTTTAAGAAAATTAAATTAAATTTTATTCCTTTCAGAAAATTATTAATTTTTTTTCCTTTCAGCAATTTCTTGTTCTTCTTTACACCAATGTTCCCCTAAAAACCAACTCTCCCTTCTCTGTGCTTTTTATTTCTATGGAAGTCCTATTTTCAATGCTGAAATCTCTCCCAAATACTTCAAATATTGGTCATGACTGGTTCCCACAGCATTGATTCTATGCCATGTGGCACCAGTAGATATCATCCACCCCTGAGCATGAATCACTTTCTGTAATGATTGGCATTTTCACCAATTAGCAATCCTTCCATGAGATGCACATGTCAAAACACTATGCAAGTTTGTTTTCATGCTGCTGCTATATGTCTTAATTTGTTAACACTGCTTGGACATAAAAAGCAAGAATATTGCCCAACTTGTATGATTTTTTTTTCTCCCCTTTAAAAATGGTTCTAATTTTAAGAGTCAAATTTCACAAAATACACTAAATATTTGAGAACTGCTGAATTAGAAATATCCTGAACTTTTGAGAAGAATCTTAAGGAAATTTCTACTTAGCACAAATTTTAGCATATGACAGAGATTTGCAATGTAAAGGACCTTGGACTTCTGTGCCCAGAATCTCAGCAGTTTCACTGTGTAACTTGCCAAAGATGCATGGGACATGATCAGCACCAGTGAAGTCAAGGGAAGATTTTATCTCTCAATACACACCGATTTGGGCCTCTTTGGGCCAAATTTTCAAACCAAAGGCCTCTAATGCATGTGTAAGAAAAGTCTGTCAGCACAAGTCTCAAATGACCCTATAATATTTATTCTTTCAAAAGCATGTATGATATAAATATTCCTGTTCCCTTTTTGTAGCTGAATAAACCACAGTACAGAGCCTTTAAGTACCACATATTCATTTCTACAGATTCAGTAACAGTAAATTGCACCTGTAACTTTGCTTTCAAAGATGATTCACACTTTTTATAAGGATTTTTTTCTCTCCACAAGTAGTAGTTATAGAAGTACTTGCCAATAGAAAGGAAAAGTGTTAATGGTATGGAAGACAGTCTAGAGAAAAAAAAAAAAAACCTAGACTGTTTTAAACTGTTGGAAAGAGAGAAAAGAGTAACTTCATAGGTCTCTATTTTGCTATTGTTCCAGCTCTTGTCAAAACTTTCTCATCAGATTTGCTGTCATGAGAGAAGCAAGACACAAAACTGGCCAGTGAGCATTTCTTATGCTATCAAATGTGCTGCCTGCAGGCAGCAAAAATAAATAGGGTGATATTTAAAAGAAATAACAGAATGAGAAGCAAGTTTGTGAATTCTGTTTTTGTGCACATGTTAAACAATTGAAGAGAAGCAAAAGTAATACCATTGCTTTCATAAAGATGGGAGTGATGAAGAATGCCAGTTACACAATCTGCCACTCCATAAATGCAGAACTGAATGCTTTTATATCTACAAACACATATGCTGCTCCATTGAAAAAAAAAGAGTTTTTTGTAATCCAGAGGAAAAAAAAAGCAGAAGGGAAAAAATGTAAGGAAAGCAAGTGACATAATAAAGTAGGTGGAAGAAAATATCAGTAGCATCAGAATAGGTGGAAACATCACTGAAGTCAGGATTCTGCTGCACCTCTATACTGGATTGAAAGCTTTTCTCTTTGAGTACTGACTCATTGTGACAGTGAAGTGTATTTTTAGTGACAACAAAATGCAATTTTCTAGCAGAAGGGATTCTAAATAAAGGTCAAGTAAAACTGTACATCAGCTCGAGGTCAGGTTTACTAAGGCCTTTTGGACATAAAAATGAGGAATAGTTTCCTGTTTGCAGCTAAAAAGTAAAAATTTTTGAAGTCTTTCTTGACCTACTTATGTGTGGAAGCCTGATGACTTCAGAGTACTTCCTACTGGGAAAAAAAATTTAATAGCAGCTGTCCTTTCCAAACCGCACACACTCGCCAACATTAAAAGATGTGTATTCTTATTTTCCTGCTCACCACAAACACAAAGTACATTTTAATATTCTACAAACACTTTACAATAACTAAAAATATATAATTTCCCAAAAGTTAATATGATTTCATGAGCTATTTGAAAATTCATGTTAGACTTTTCCCCTTTCCATGGATTACTGAACATTTTTCTTCTCACTCTTCTTTCCAAGTAAGGGAGGGAAAATGATGTATATGTTTTCTAAGGGAACGATTCACTGGTTTTTGCAGCTGAAATATCAGCCTTGGTCAGTCCTGGAAAAGCCGGATGAGCACTTGTTGTTACTTGAGAGGTGCTGTGCATTTCTTTCACTTCAGCTCTCACCAGGTTATTATTTTCTTTGCAGCAATCTAATTTGGGGAAAACCCTTTAAAGTACCACAGGTTGTAAGAAAGGGAGTAAAACACACCTTCTTTCACTATTCAGATAAATAAAATATTAACTACTAACTGGCAACTTTTTGAACAAAGTGAAGCTTATATAAAATGCTGGTCTTTGAGAACCTGATTTATCTCACTGCATAGAGTGTTCATAGATTAACTAAATAGATCCAAGCCCTGGTTCTTAACTAGCATCCCTAGATTTAGAAGAAATTCTAAAACATTTGGCACAGCCTTATATTCTGCTCCTATTGATCTGCATTTTATGACATTTTCTCTGTTTTGCTATCTTTGAATCTCATCTCAAAAGCTCTGTGTTTACAGTAGGCTGACATACTTAGGTGATCTTCAGGTATCTTTATTGTATTCTAGATTTATTTCCCTTATCTTGAACTTCATGGTGGAGCTCTGAATTTTATCTAATATCATGATGAGAATCCCAGAGCAATGTCTTCCCCATCTGCCCTTTCATTTGTCATTTTTCTGTGAACAAGCCAGTACTGTCTGCCAATCTAAAACAAACCAGCCATATGTAGCCATGTAAGGAGCAGCCGAGGTCACTTTTTTATGTTCAGCCTGGAGAAGAGGAGACTGAGGGGACACTTCACTGCAGTTACAGCTTCCTCATGAGGGGAAGAGGAAAGGCAGGCTCTGATCTCTGCCCTGTGCTGGCCAGTGACAGGATTGAGGGAATGGCCTGAAGTTGTCAGGGGAGGTTTAGGTTGGGCATTAGAAAAAGGCTCTTCATCCAGAGGGTGATTGGGCACTGGAACAGGCTCTCCATGATGCTCTCTCACAGCATCAGCCTGGCAGAGCTCAGAAGTGTTTGGACAAGGTTCTCGGGCACAGGTGTGATCCCTGGGCTGTCCTGTGCAGGGCCAGGAGCTGCACTCAGTGATCCTCATGGGTCCCTTCCAACACAGAATATTCTGTGATTTCTGCTGCCATCATCAATGTTGATCTAGTAACATTTATCTACCAGATCAAGAAGACTTTTTTGGACAGACTTTTTTTAAGTTTCTCAAGGACACCATGCCCTCACACCACAGCACAATGGCCTGTCCGTACCTGCAGTGCTATCTGCCATATGAAGAAGAATTAGGTCCTGTTGCTTTGACAGGTGTGAAAGACATCTCATGAACTTCAGAACAGAGGGCAAATAAGTACTATCTTCACACATGAGGTATCAAGGAATTATTTTCAATTTTAAGCACTTTTTAAAATTAAAATGTAAAACCACTGTACTTCTGTCCTGAGTAGAGGCATCTGAGGGTTCCTCCTAGGAGAGACAAAATTTGTCTCAAATATCATTGAATTATTTGATATATGCACAATGCTAGATAAAATTTTTATACTGCCTAATGCACAAGCTGTTAAGTCTCTACTATTAAATCTGATGTCTGGTAGTAAATCCAAGCTAGAATGAGAAATAAAATAGATCTTCGTGTTTACTCATACTGTAGTAACTATCAAACAACACTAAGGATTTTTTTCTCAACTAAGAATATGCTTCAGCAAACAGGAGATTTGTAAATATATTTCAGGTTACAACTAAAAAATATGTTTTGATTCAAAAGTAGAAACTTGAATGTTTCCTGGTGTTCCTTGGACAGATATCAAGCAGGGGCATCAGTTCTTGTGTTTCTAAAAGCTAGAGTAAGTTATAACTGACCCACAAAGCCAACATGTATTCAAAACAACACAAGACATTTGAAATACAACACGCAAAACTAATTCAATCATAGCAATGTTCAGTTGACAAAGAAAAGCAAGATATAAAAACATCCAAAACAAATTTCAGGTTTAGTAATCACAAAGGTCAAACATATTTTCTAAATATTTGTGTGTTTAGATACAAAGAAAAAAAGAGTAAAACACATTACTACTCCTCAGTTCAATATAGTATATTAAATGCAGAAATTTTGAATGTAATTCTGAATGTCAAAAAAAAAAGAAAAAAAGAAAAAAAAGAGCTATTACCTGTGCATTAAAAAAGTGAGTTATGGGGAAAGAGAAAAAGTGCCTGGAACAGAAGCCAGAAAAAGGCAAAAAACTAGCAGGGAAAAGCTACATACAGGATGTTTGTTTTGTCTGTGACTGACCAAAATGCTGACCTGACCAGAGGGAGCAGGGAAGGAAATTAGTCCTCCCCCTTCTCTGTGTGTTCCCACTGGAAGTCTCCAGTGCTACCAGCTGTCTCTGATTTCCTCAGTAGCTTGATCCATGTAGGATATTTCCTTTCCACAATCCTGGCTGCTGGGGAGCAGGCTCTGAACAGAGCAGGCAGACCTTTGGTTGGTGAAGGAACACTCCAAGAAGACTTGTAAAGACAGAACATGTTGAGAGGACAGGTCCATCTATTTCTGATTAATTAGCAGAGCACTACTCCACTTGCCTGATGTTTTAAAGTGATACTGACTAAAAAATATTCCTACAGCAGAACTACCTCATGTGGGCAAAACTGAGTTGTTAGGCTACATTTTTCCCCCACAATACTAATTTAGCTACAGGGTATTTTCTGTATGTATTTGCTTTCTTATTGACTCCAACAGCCTCTTTTCTTAGTATCCAGATTCAAACACACAAAGGACAGGTCTCTCTGGATACTAAGAAGAAAAAAGCAGTTAACCCCTTGGGAAAGGGTCCACTTTATTACAAAATAGCATGCCCCATACACCTGGCTTTTTCGGTACAGGAAATCCTTAGCGTGACTTGACAATAATCTTCTGGATAAGCATCTAAGCCTGCAGAAATCAGTGCATTCAGCACTGGACCATGCTGCATTTGAAAACAGAGAAGACCAAACCAAAGTTAAAGAATAACTGCCATTTTTTGCACAGTAAATAGTCTTCTTGGCTAACTAATGTAAATAAAATTCCATAAAATAGTCTTCCATTTTGCAGGCAGATATCCTAAACAGATTTCCTAATTCTAATAATACTTAGATTTATTATGCTATTTCTCACTTTTCTATTTCCTCTTTAGTCTGTCACCCAAGGGCATCAATTACTTCTTGTTTTTTAGTATATACTGACCTGATTTGCATAGACATCTTGCATGACGCATTTCTTATATTATTGTGCTTCTCTGTGTAAATAATTCTCTAAAATTGTTGCAGCGCTGAGGTAAAATAATATTTATATACATTATGCTCCTGATATATTTAGGGCTGTAAGCTTGTTTCATAGAGCTATGGCATGATTCATAGGATAAACCCAAAGGAACAAAACTTGGATTCAAGAACATACTTTCAGTGTACCCAAGTAAAATTATAGAAGGGCATGAGAAGCAGTATACCAGAGTTCTATAATTTCCAGGAAAAGTATCCAAAAGAAGTTAGAAGCTTCCCAGCCTTTACAAATGGTGATGGTTATCAATCTAAATGGTAGACATGCTACTCTTTATTTGTGAACTGTTTCCAGAAGCTCCTACATTCTTTGGTGTAAATTCCTGGCCCAGATGTCTGAATTGCCACCAGCAGGCAAAGCCTTTAACCCAGCTGCCATCCTGGAGCATGCCTGAAGGCTGGCATCACCTGCCACCTGCCACTCTGCTGCTATTCTGTAGGTATGCTCACAAGAGGACAAGGCCCTTTGAGGGTAGCTTTTCTCCACCCCAGCAGAGCTCACTGGCTATTTAAGGCATAAAGAGCCACATGTTTGCATCAGAGAATGAATCTCAATTTTTAGAAAACCTCTTCAGGTACAGATTTCTCTTGGTTTCTCACAATAGAACAACTTTACATTGTCTAAATGATTAAATAGTCCCTGAGGCAGAGAGATGAATGCACTGAAGCCTGTCTTTGCCTCTTGTGAGGAAAATTGAGGCTTACATCTAAATAGGTAAGTAGTACTATTACTACTATCACAGATGGGACCCTCAGAGGCTATCACAGAATGCCATGTAGCCCCCACTGTGGTTCACCTTGCAACTCTGGATGAGGCAAAGGAAATGTGAAACAAGGCTTTGGAGAGTGCTCTGTTCCCCTGGGCCATCAGGTGTCTGGAGTTCTGGAAGCAGCAGTGCTTTCCACAGAGAATATCTAACACCAGACTCTAGTTCAGAACCCAAGGCAGATCCACTGATGTCAGTGCCCCCCAGAGCAGAGAGCTAAACAGGGAGAGGAACTTTTGCATCCACCCTCTCTCAGCAGCTCATTTTGATGTAGCCTCAGGGAATTTTCACTCATCAGGACTCTAAACTCTCTTTATGGCTAAGCCTTGTTACAATAGAACTCAAAGCTGTCCCACAGGCACTTTGGGGATCTGGCAGTTAGGTGATGCAGTGCTGACTGTGACAACACCCAAATATCCCAAAGAATCAGTTTCACAGACATATTTCATACGAACTTTATAGAACCTCAGCAGATGGAGTTCTATAACTCCTGTGCACACTACATAGCACCTACACAAATGAGAAGCTCAGGGGCTTGCTGAGAGAAAATGGTTTATCAACAAGGACCACAGAACTGCACCCCCTGACCTATTCTAACAAAATAATATCATAACTACATGAGGGTGTTCATTACCTTTTCTACATTATTATGTAACTACCACCACACTTGGTTCACTGCTGATTGCAAAAATTAGTTACTTCCTTCTCTGTTTTTAAAAGAGGTGTCCGCAGCCCAGGCAGTGGCACAGGGTATTCCTGTTTCAGAACAAAGTCCTGCCCAGTCACACTGGCTAGACAGGATAAGGGGAAAGGGAAGCAATCCATCTTTGCAGGACTGTGTTGCATGGGCTTGCTATTTTCATCTGGCAGTTTGGTTTATGTGACTGCTGCTCTGTAATGTTTCTTGTGAAATGTGTCTCTTCCCCTGTTCTCAGCAGTATCCCATTAAGCAGGTGGAGAACTTCCACCCAATCTTTATTCAAAGTCACGCTGGCTCCATAGAGATATTTTAAAACTGACTTAAAGTCAGGCAAAACCTTGAGAGGAGACCTTTAGTGCACTAGACACTCAATGTACCTAATTTATGATTGAATTACCTGATTTAAGTTTCAGTGGTACAGCCCTGAATATAAATGCGCCCAAAGCTAACAAATTAAATAGCAAAACACAGCAAAAAGTCTGAGCAGTCTAGCAGTTCTTTGGAGAGATGCCAAAGTTTAATAGCACAAACAGAATAAATAAACTCTATGAACAAATCAATTTTTCAAAGGTAACATCTGTTCTGCACTGGCTCCTGGTGCGAATAGATTCATCTGTGCACACATACAAGTGGGCTAATGAGATTCAGTGTGCTCCAATACCCATCAGCATGCTTTGTCTTCATCAAAAACTCTAATGTGGATGGGACTCCAAGAGTTTTTCTGAAACAAGCCAAACAACTTATACCTACTTTGCAAACTGTTTCATATGAATCATTACATTAATCCCATAGAATCAAAACCTGAGGATACTTACTCAGAACTGTAAACAGATAAAGGAGTCTGAAAATCTGTCTGAGAGAAACTGTTTCCCCCTAGTTCCAAGTTTTGACTCTTGTGCATTTGATAGATTCCAAGACTTCCTAAACACCAAAACTGTGCTGTGCTAGAAGTCATGTGACTGCTTTGGCTTATGCTATGCTTCACCAATTTAAACCAAATTTTCCATAGAGTATGTGACACAACCTAGTTATATTAAATATAAAAAAGAAGGTGCATGAAATAAGCTGCAAAAAGATCTTTCATCTTTGTTTTATGACTTCTCTGAAGGAGCAGAAATCAATGCTTTAGCTGGGTAGAAATTAGACTTAATATTATGCTATGCATAAACACTGTTTGAATCTTAAAACTATTAAAATTAATTGTGCCTTTACACAGCTCCATCATAAAGATTATAAGGAAAATGGTGGGTTTAGAGTGTTGAGTTCTTTCTCAATACTTCAAAATTGCATGTTGGTTTAGTTTCTTTTCTATAACTTTATTTCCCATGACTACTTTATAAACACCCTTTAATGCTTTCTTTTGTTTTTTTCCCCAGCATGATTTTCATCAAATTTTGCTCACAACACAAAGTTATAGTGTCCTTGTAAACACAACCCTTGCTAGCAAATTAATTATTCATTACTGAGTTGTTAGTTTGAGGACATATCTGGACATTATGTTATTCTAACATCTCCTGGGAGCTGTGCAGTAGAGGGCAAGGAAGCTGCATCCTGCAAAACCT
>NW_005054371.1:3145293-3151943 GCF_000277835.1 Geospiza fortis | reverse complement strand
CAGGGCAGCCTCACCTTCCAGCAGCTGCTGCACCAACAGCGTTGCTGCAGTGCAAGAGGAGAGCTGAAGAGCTTGGCTGGCTCCTGCTCTCAGCTAACACCTCCTTCCTGCCACTGCATCCCTCACTCCTCACAGGTGAAATGCACAGGCGTGACCCAGGGCTTGGCAGAGGCTGCACCCACTGCAGCTGGCACAGAATGGGGCATGCAGAGGGCAAGGAGGGAGGGAACAACACCATTTGGCCATGGTGAGAAAATACCTATGCTCTGACACCACACTATTAAGGAATTTTCAATTTCAGCCCCAATAAGACTCAGATAAGCAGCTGTGATTGACAGCAACATTAATTCAACTGTAGCCAGCTTCAGGATCAGATAATATTCAGCAGCAGAAAGAAAATTGGCACATTAATGCCCAAAAGTCAAAGAGAAACTCATTTTGAGGAAATCACTCCTGCACTGGGTAAAAGGGTACTGAGAGAAAACAGAATGAAAACAAACAAACAAACAAACCCCAAATTGTTAGTTATTCTTAGGGTTTGGGGTTTCACTTTTTCTAGTTTTAATTTTGATCTTTAATGGTGAGTAGGCACCATTTTAATTGTAAATCTCTTTTTATATTTAACATTTGGGGTGAGGTATGATGGTGAATGTGTGTATAAACATGATAGAAAACTCCTGTATGAATTAATGAAAAATCATCAGCTTTTTTTTATTATTACTACTATATTCTTTGTTCTCAGAACAATCAGCAACAAACTATAGGCTCTGCTGTGCTCAATACTGCACAAAAACCAAAGTTTTCCCACACCCTACAGGATAGCAACCTGCAAGACATAATACCATACAGAGATACAGATAATATCTTTCTATACCTCTCTCTATCATATAGTATATTTTTAACATAATATAATAATACTTTAAGGAACTTAAACTAATTAAAGCTTTTCTGAAGTATTTGTCTAAGAAAACTCAGTGGAACTGAGAGGGACAACACAAAGAACATGCTGTCTGGAAAATATAATATGTAGATAACATGTGCTAAGATGATGACAAACAGAGGTAGAAGGACAATTCTTAATCCTGAGTAAGAGAGGAATGATGGGGTGGGAGTTACTGTGAAAGTTACATCAAGCAGAAAAGCCAGGGAAAAAGACAAGAGCGAAAAGGAAGAAGAAACAAAAACAGAGGACAAACTGTGTACATGAACCCCCAGGGATTAAGAATGACAAATCATCACCAAGTCTCAAATCTAGGGCATAAGGCAACAACCCCTTAGCAGGATCTCACTCTTAGTAATAGCAGCACACCTAAAGGCTTTGCTCTTCTTCTGCAGTGTTTCAGCTCCAAAAGTTAGAAAATATCTCTAGTATTTTCATTCAGCGTGCAGTATACACAATGGTACAAACCAATGCTTATTCACAAAGGCTATTTTTTCCTTTAAAGCTATTTTGCTCAGGTTTGAGTGACCAGTGCACATGCTACTACTTTTTCTATCCACCTGCCCACTGAGGGCTTTGCTCAGCTGCCAACTCTGGCCAGACATCAGGAGTCAGTACATTATGACAAGCTGATGAGCCTCCTCTCCTAACCCCTTCATCTAGCTTGCTTAACAGAGGGTCAGAATCTCCCAGTTGCAAAATTCATCCAATTATGCTGTTTCTTGTCCCTTTTTATCACCTCCCAGCTCCTCCAAGTTCACACTAATTTTCATGGTATAAGTACAAATGCACATGTACAATAGATTATCTTGGCATCTAAAAGACAAAGATCACTAGGGCAGGTTTAGAACTGGAGGAGGGAGGAAAGCAAATCACAAGTGTATTCCAAAACAATCATCCCTTGGTTACCAAAAAAACATTCAAGATGGAAATGTTTATATGAGTTCAAATAGCTAAAAGCTATTTGAACTCACATAAAGCATTGCGCTGCCAATAAGAAAATCAGACTAATATTAGCACTGGCATTGTGTATTTGAATTTTCTGCCCTTTGCTAGGCTGCCCCATGTTATCACACACACACACAGAGGGATCAACCATACCTTAACCGAAAGTCAAACCCTGCAAGTACAGACCATGCAATATTGAGTAAACCAGAATGAGTTGATACAGCAGAGGCACAGATGCTACCTGGGAGCTGGGACCTGCTAGTCTCAATTCCTGAAGGAAACTGCAGAGTATCTTCTGTACATTGCTGAAGTAGGAACAGAACATGAAGTGGATGTAGCTCAGCAGGTTATGGCCAAAGAGTGAATGAGTTCTCTCAGGTTCCTCAGTGGCAGAGCTGAGATGCAGACCAATAAAACAACCTGACATACAGAATCTCAAGATGATGATAGGTCTGTTCTGAGTTCCATCTCATCTTTACACAAGCACAGAAAGCTGATTTAACCATTCAGACAATGTTACTACAGCCATAAAAGATAATCTGCTGTCATCTTTTCTTTCAGGTTAAAAAGTCTTCTGCTTGCCTCTCAATATGATGTTTTAAGGGTTTCTTTGTCAAAACTGTGAGGTCAAAAGAGTGCTCTGCTATTAAACCTTTCTGCATCTTAAATTTCTTCCACTTCATGTGTCACAGGCTCCTTTCAGTTTGCTCACCTGAGAAGGCTCACAGGACAATGCCTCAGTGCCCCAGAGTGACAGGAGAGGAAACTTGCACGTCTCAGGCACTTCTCATATGTCAGAGTGCTTTACTGTAAGTGACAATCAGCATGATACTGAGAAAAACAACTAGAAATAAGAAAATCAAGGAGGGAATGATACAGAGAGGGCATAACATATTTTATAGTAACTGATGTTCACAAACACAGCAAAGGACAGCCATGCAACACCACCAGATTCAAAGCCCTCTGTTGCCAAGACTGGGGACTGAGGCACACCCCTTATGCTCTCCCTTCCCTTTCTAAATGTCCTTTCTAAGATGACCCAAGCTGGCTAAACAGGAAATTAATTTCTTATCTGTCTTCAAATGCATACTATTCCTTTTTGTCTCTCTCAAATAATAATATCCCGTGAGGCAGCGTACCTTATGTGCCTTACTTAGAACTACATATATAGACTTGATTTGCTACTTCAACCTTGTCCAGCCAAACAGTTCTTATCGAAGACAGATACTGGTCTAATCTGACACAATTGGCTTTTGTTAAAAACACATTGCATTTTATCCAATTTTCCATGTAACTCCATGTCCTTGAACTACCCTTTTCCTTCAAAAGTGGTTCAAAGACTTTGTTTAGTCCTGAGGTCAGACATACATAGCCATCCTCAATCCAAAATATTTACAAATCTCTGTCCTTGACTACTACCATAAGTCAGACAAAGCTGTATTAAATGTGATGGTCAATTTTTTTTCAACTGAAAAATCAACTTTCAACTGAACGAAAAAGCCTTTGGAAAAATTTTGACTTTTCATTGAACTGTCTGGCATCTAAACCCAGAATTATTTCCTACTGAGAAATCAAAGATATTTCTATTATAAATTATAATTTAATGTCTTGCAGAAATTTAGTTCAAATCCCTCACCAATCAGCTTACCTGAGAGTGGACCAAGAACTACTATGAAAGAATCTGGAACCAAAGAAAGTTACTAGAGTGAATCTGAGTGGCAAACTCAAAGTTTTGGTATCTACTCTGGATTAGGAGTTACCACAGGACTTGTCAAAGATGGGAAAGAAAAACAGTGATCTCAGTAAATGTGTTTCTTAACCAAATCATGTTCATAGAATAGCTACACCTGCTCATGCATAATATTGGTGGCTTTTGTATTATAAACAGAGCTCATGGCTGAAACCCTGACATGGCTCCCCCCCTGTAATAAAACACAGAATGAGAAAACCTCATGCTCATTCATGCTGTACTGTACATTTCCCACCTCTATCACAGTCTGTATTTGTGTCGGGGCAGCACCAGTGTGTGTGTGTGTGCAGTGTACTGGCAATAAACACAAGGGACTGATGCCAACCACAGAAGTCACTTTTCACACTTGCAAAAATCTGTCTTGTTCCCACCCACACCCTGCCCCACGTTTCCCCAGCTTTGCCCATCACATCTCACTGTCCCCACTCACAGTGTTCCAGCTTTCATGGGCTCACAGGACAGCCTCAGGCCCTCTCAAGACAATTGTCCTGCTCCAGACTAGCGCAGGGACAGGAGCAGGGAGATGAGCCATCCTGGCTGGAGATCTGCCATTTCCTATTTCTGATTTATATTTGATCACTGCTGATCAAAAGGCAGTTTGATCTCTTAATATGGATCCTCCGTTCTGTTTTTTTAATCTGGCACTGTTCATAAAGTATTCTGATTTATCTATTCAGAATTGTAAACTAATATTAGAATAAATACCTCATATTTCTTTCCATGATTACTAACCTACTAACCTATTTTATTCTTAGATATGTGCCATAATTAATTACCCTCATTTGTTCTTTGCACTATAATTTCCATATCTCTTAGGGAACATTATTTTGTGAGGGTTTTCTAGCAGGTCTTTCTCTGTATTAAAATATCCTTACAACAGCAAAGATTCAGCTTGCCAGAAGGCTGCTTTCTTTGGATCACAGCAAAACCTATTCCTGGGCAATGTGTCTTCACATCTTCAACACTGAGCCCTCCCCTTCTTAATGTGCTTTCTTTACAAACCTATTAGAGAGTTCCAACTTCACCCAATTAGCTACTTGTGCCTATAACATGGGTTACACACTGGAAAAAGCTGCTGGAGAACCTGAACACAGTCCTTGGACCAATCTGCTCACAGGAGTAGAGATTTGCAGAAGATGTATATACAGACTTTGTATTAGCAGGACTTTACAAAGGTTGTTCTGCTCTCAGCTCAGCACAGGAGATGTAAGGACTGCTTATTTTATGCAAGTCCCAGCACTTCTTACTCATTTTACCAATCTGCCCAGAGGTACAGCATGCTACTGAGTAAAATACACTTCTGCAAAATGCTAAACCATGTCCTGATCTTGCCACACAGCTTTTGAATCTACTTCCATGTCTGGAATGAGCATGGTTTCTCACAATCACACAACAAGCAATGTGACATTTCCATGAGTACACTAAGTTATGCAGGTGCTGTCAGCTCGCTCAAGGGCTTCACCCAGCACAGCTCATGTTGGGATCCTGCTTTTACATTCCACAGGGACACACACAGCCCTGACCACAAGTTCTGTTTGTACACTCGTACTGGGCTAAGAGAGTAGCACTCCCGTCTATTCTCACCACTGCACCAAACAGTCACCAAAAAGCTTTCTCAGAATTTTCATTTTCCTTCGATCTACTGTTCCCCTCAGACATGACACCAATCTCATTTTTTATTCTTTATACCAGTCTTCTGACAAAGAAAGAGAGATTCTGTTATCTTTATACAGATTTTCTTTTCCAAAATATATAGTGAATGATCACTTTTGTTTCTATTTTTTTTAATCTTTACAAAAACAAGCAAGCATCAGAATAAAAGAGACATTGTTCTTCCAAGCCTTCTTCCACATTTGTTGCTTCTTTTGTTCCATGTTGTTATCCTTCTTTTCTTGCAGAATTTAAGTAGAAGTTCTTTACATGATTTTTCTCATAAGGGATTGTATTTTCCTTTTAAGTTGTACCTTTAAAACTCTGAGAGCGTTCTACGACTCATGGCAATGCAGAAGCTGGAGATTTCTCAAAAACCCTCTCCACAGATCTGTGAACTATTTTAACTATTATAATGCTGCTAAATCTCATGTATTGGATTAAATATCTCATCTGACTTCCTGAAAAAATGCCAAATAATTCTTTTTCTATTTGAACACAATTTTGGTGCATTGGCTTTAGCTCTCCTTCACCAGGGGCCCATAGCAAGACTATTAGTCCAGCTGTACTCACAAAGTTCTAGCAGCCATTTCCTTGCCTTGATGCCACTGCAGTATTTTTGTTTGAGCAGAATGCTGCCCATTGGTTTGGAAACTCTTGCTCACATTATTCTCTTGTTACCCTCTACCTCCATCATCCTCCTGCTCCCAAGGTTCTCCTTTTACAGGGTAGAGACACTACAACCACTGCTATCCTCAGGAGCTGTCTTGGTGCAGATTCATTTTACCTGAAATAATTTATTGATGAAAAGTTTCTGAAAGCTTTCACTTTATTTGAATCAGACCTTCTCTGTTCTCCTCTGTGATATTGAAGTAATTTACTTGATCAAAACCAATTTGTACTTCCACTTCACTGCATTTAATTTTTAAGGTTTATTCTCCCTGCACTCTGCAAATGATTAGATTTGTGGTGCCACTGGTATTAAACTGTCATTAGCACGGGGTGCAACCACTGCCAGTCCACATTCTTCACACATCTGCTTTCTGGAATACTTCTCTGCCAGATGGTGATGCCAAGGACAATCTCATGAAACAATCTTCCACACAGAGAGCGCAGAAAGCCCTGCTAACTTGCCTGTGCTTGTAAATTAGTTCCCTCTGCCAGCACCAGGGTTCAAGTGTTTTATACAAACGCTGCACTTCAAGTGAAGAGCTTCAAAGTGATCTCACCTGAGGCAGCTGGCACCAGAGACTTCCTAAGGCTTTAAGGGCCTGTGCACAGCCAGATCACAACAGAGTTCATCCTTTCTAATGCAATAATTAATCTTACTCATACCAATGGTATCTCCAGTTCTGCAATCAT
>NW_005054371.1:3131482-3145282 GCF_000277835.1 Geospiza fortis | reverse complement strand
CCTATTGCCAAGCTACAGGCAGAGCAGTCTTGGAACGTCCTGAGAAATTTCTATGCTTTAAAACATGCCAGGAAATCCTTTTAAATTTTCCGAGGTCAAATTTCTTTTTATTAATCCCATGTTCACTCAGGTTCTCACTAGCTAAACATTTAAGGTTTTGCTGATGGCAAAAACTTAAAACTTTTTATGGCATTTGGTGCCATACTTATTACACAGAAATTTATGTGCTTTTTATCTTTTTCTTCTAGATGTATTTAATGTAATCATGAAAATGGATGCCTTTTATACACTCCTAGTTTCCTTGGTATGGAGGACATTGTGTTTGATTTCTTATATTTTGCCTTAGGAATTCTATATTCTCATGTTCTGAAGTGAGATTCATTTCACCAAGTTTTTCTTACTTAATTATTAGGCATCTATATCTAATTGAATTGTTTAGACTGATTTACAGTCAAGAAAGGGAAAGAAACTCATCCTATTCTCAATTCATTCCAATTATGACTGACTCCTTCAGTGCTGGCATTAACAGTTTTGGATTTGGCCATTTCTCTTTGCTGATGAAAAAGTAAGACTGGCAGGTTAGATGTCTGCCTGATATGCTGCTGAAAGGTGTCTGAAAATAGGGGATACCAATGATGCCAACTTAACATCACACACATTTTTCAGAAAAGTCCCATGCATGTCCTGAACACTAGTGTGATTTGTGCAGCAGCCTTACCTATTCCCTGTGTGTAGCTGTCTCTTATGCATCTCTGGTGGTGCTGTTTAGTTGGTTGTAAGTATTTTGGTATTTATCATTTGTTTGTGGTTTTGTTTTGGTGGTGGGAGTGGTAGTGCTTGTTTTGTTTGGGGGGGGGGGGTTGGGGGGCTATTTTGAGGGGCAGTTGCTAGTTTTTGGTCAGAAAAAGAGAAAAAAGACAAGTAACATTTTCTCGTTACTATACAACTGATGGCAGGGAAAGCCTTTCTTCTATTCTTTATCTGCCTCACACAGCCTGCATTTTCCAAACTTCTTTCTAATGTTAATTTGTCTCTTCATATATTCTTTTTTAATCCTATATGAGTATTCTTCCATCCTTTGCATGCTCTATCCTTCCATTTCCAAGAGTAGCTGCATTACCACTCATCAGTTATATAAGCAGGTTTCCATTTAGGTCTCTGATTTTTACTTACGTGGAGGCGTTATATTCAGGATATAATAGACTTCAAATAACTTGAGTAAGATGTCTTGATTTTCTGCTCTGCCTCAGGGAGCTATCAACTAAGACTGTGGTCTGCAAATACTCCAGACATTTTACTCAGCACACATAAGAGAACAAGGCACTTCTCAGTCTGCAGCTACTTTTATATAAAAAGATGTGACTAAGATCAGTTCCACTAACTTCCTCCATTTTGCCCACATCTCTGCAATGCTTCCAGTTTCAAACTTGAAAGCAGCAAATTTTTAGCCCTATTCTGCAAAAAAAAAACAGAGTTAATTCTTAGGGTCTGACATTACATCTGGATCTGGAATTTAAGTCAGACAGACTTTCCCATAAATACACATTGAACCAGATCTTATTAATACTGATTTTCATTCCTCTCCCTGTTTTCAGACATGAGAAAGACAAAGACAGAAAGAATGAATCTTTAAAAAAAAAAGAGACCTGATGATTTGACTTTGCAGAGCTACAGTATCATTCTTTTTGTCCTCAATTGCTTAGTATTTTAAGTTCTAAAAGCAGCAGACTCTTTAATTTCTTAAACCACTCCTTGGAAAGATTTTAAAAAGTCACAAAGAACTATAACAGAATTTGCTAGTAACAGCTATAAGTTAAAATTAAAGTATAATTTATACCAGATTCAGTGATTCCTCCTCAGCTTTCTCAACAGTGCAGATTAAATTATCTTTACACGTTAAGTCACCATAGATCTCACAGGTTTTTCAAACAAATATCTGTTATTCTAACAATTACATCTAACCATTACCCAATTTCTCAATCATTCTATAGTGATAACTCCCCATCCTCTACAAATTCCATGGTACACAAGAGCATGTAGAGCATCCTCCTTGCAAGAGCGAGGAGGAGAGCTCCCCTAAAACCCCTCCTCTGCTCTGGGGCACATTTTTACTGTGCTGCACATGCCCTGCAGAGCTGCTGATGTCTCTGTGTCTCCTCAGCTCAGTCCTGCACACAGGCTGTGCTCTGCAGCACCCCAACAATCTCAGTCAGCTGCTAGCAGGAGCCAGCCACGTGCACAGCTCAGCCAGAGAAAAGTTTCATTGCTTGCCTGCTCCAGTCAAACACTACCAAAATGGAAATGTTTGCTCTTTAGGCTAACACGTAATTTATACCAAATCATCCTTTAAAAAAAAAAAAAAAACCACACACATGCAAACTGAACTCTAATGAAGAGAAAAATGTGAGTTCTCTTTATTACAGAAAACAGCTTGAAAAAGTAGAAGTGACATCTTTACTTTCATACCTTTCTTAATTATATTTCTTCATTAATACAACAAAAAGTAGTATTAAAAACTCATAAATAAATTGAGACTCTAAAATATTCACCAAAAGGACACTAAAACAAAAAAGCTGCAAAGCTCAAGAAAGCTTAAAAACATTGCACAAAGATGGATTTGGGGAGTGGTGACATTAACTTCTAGAGACTCATGCCTGCAGCAGAAATATAGCACCTAGCAGCAGAATACCAAACAACATATGCAACAATTGTGCACTTATAGCAGTCTGATATAAGAAAACATCCTCTGAAAAAATATTCTATGTAATTTTGATTAGTAGCACAAGAATTCCTATACTTTGGTGCTTTTTAATAGTAAATAAAGTGTGAGCATATTTTCCTTTGAGGAGGATAGGATTGTCTTCAGTTACAGAGCCCCCATTATGTGATGAGACAAAAGGCAAACCACTTTTGGGGACAAATGCAGGATTTTCCAGAGCTGCCATGTGTATTTCCACCTAGGACCACAGCTGCTGCTTTGTTGAGGGGGTGGGTGGGGTGTTTGAATTTCTGTGTTGTTGTAGTTGGCTTCCTGGGGGGCAGGTGTCCCCCCCAACAAGTTATTTCTTTCTTCCTATGATATTTCTCATAGCAGAGCTAGGATTAGGACTGTTGCTCCTCCAACAAAAGGAAAGTGAACTCTGAAGTCCAAGTCTAAACAGCCACAATATTTCTAGCAGAATATATTTCTCTATTTGAACATGCTAATCCTATTTTATCAAAAAGATAGTGATTTTTGCCAACATCCTCAAAATCTGAAAGAACATGTCAATTAAACAAAGTGTGGTCACAGAAATTTTTAGGTTCTGATTGTTCATCCTAGTGTTAAGTCACAACTTTTCTTTACATCTTCAGTTTTTCTGTATGATGGAAAAGCTAAACATTCTGCAATATGGCTGATGGCAGTAGCATTCCTCCTCAGATTTACCTGGGACTTCTCACTTAAAAATGCTCTTTCAGCTTACCTGTATCTTTGTGAAGCAAGAGCTACACAGGAGGAAGATTTTAATAACAGATATTTGTTTCAGACAATGGTAAAAAAAAAAAAATCACAATTCCATGGTTTGATTCCTGATAAATCTTTGTTAGATTATTTTTAAATACATTGCACTTGGAGCAAAGAGGACATCAGATCAGTCAAACTCAGAATAGACAGAAGCCGAACCAAGACCAAGGAAATAGATATTAAGCCTGGTTTCAGCGAGACAGAAAGGGAGAACTGTGCCTGACAAGACTGAAACTGCCTGGGCACTTTCAAACAGCAATGAGGCAAACCAGGGTAAACATTTTGGGTATGTGAACTGAGAGTGGAAGTCAGAGATCAATGGGAAAATGGGTATTTGATTATAAAAGCAGGGCATGGTAACATTCCTGCATTACACATGGATTAAAATCCTCGGCACGTGCCTACACTGGCATCCTTAATCCAGTTTCAGAGCTCAGCAGTCACCCCCTTTCCAATATTAATGTCATTCTTTAATGCAGGCAGTGGTGTGGCACAGCCGTGGGGTGGGCTGCGTGCCCAGGGAGGGCTGCAGTGCAAAGCAGCTCTGCCCTGCTCTCTTCTCCCATCCCTGAATGGGGCAGGCACAAATTTGGTCTGACTGTGATTTCCCAGTTATGCCAAGAGGTTTGCACTTCGTTTTTCCAAATTTTTAAAGCAGCCTTAGTGCAACATCTACCTTTTTCTATTACGCTATTTAAATTACATCTCCCTGGAGATGCAACCAGAGCAGCTGGAGTGTGATAAGGCTTCTTGCCAGCCTTAAAATGCTGTAGGACCCACATCTGATATGCTTTTGAAATGCCAGCACTGCACACAGATTTTTCTTCCTCTTTTATGCTGCCTTAAACGATGTGATTATGTCTGTAATACTATAAAGCAACTGTGTCAACTATAAAGAGGAAACATTTATGGCATAGGTTATTAAAACAATGAAAAATAGGCCAGTGCAATTTAAGTTCCTTGAGTGGGCTGAATAATAACTAGTTAAATAAGGAACAAAGATAAATAATTTATTACAGAATCAACACAACAAGCACAAGAAAATTGCATTCACTTTAAACTGCATCTCAAGAGGCTTCAGAGCAGAAGCACGGACAGCACACAATGAATGTGTCAGAGCAAATGCAAAATTAAGGGGATTTAGAGAACCTGTTGCAAAATGGAGTAATCACTCAACTTCAGAATATCCACATACATAAACGCCAGCCAGTGAAACACACCAGACAAAAGCTTATGCTAAAAGTAGTAGTGGCTCAAGGGACTGAAGATTCCTGTGGTGGCTGGGCAGGTTGTCTGCTTCAGCACACAGCCCCTCCTGCTCTGTGTGGTCGAGGCTCTGTGCTAGCATGGGCAAAACAGGACTCATTTCTACAGAGTGGGATAAATGCCCATTAGGAAATTATAAGGCTGCTTACAAGTAAGGTCTAGCTCAGAGACCACTGGATTAAGAAAGGTAGAGTAATACTCATCTTCAATTACTTATTCTGGAAAAGAATGAAAGGACAGAGCAGACAGAACTCAGGATAATCACATGCAACTTCCCTTACAAGCCTGTATTTTTACACTCAGTCTCACAACTCGGTTCAAACAATTCAGGTTGTTTGTAATAACAAAGCATATATTTCCAAAGATTAAAAACCTAGAATGAGGCCTCTATTTCCATTTTTGGCCTTTTAATTAGGTTTTTCTGAAGTGCTGAAAACAGAGCAACTCTAATTAATGGCTTTCATACTTTGCTTTTTAATAATAGCTCTTAACAGCCTGACAGTTTGGAGGTTTCAGATAAAATTGGGAATGGATCAGAAAAGATTGCTTGGCTTGATTTTACTCTAACAGAAGTTAGACAAATCTAAACTTTCTCTACACAATTAGATCTCATGAGATTCTCACCTTGATCATGGTTCTGATAAGAATTTATATTAATATCTCACCATCTTTTCTGAAGTAGACTTCATTAATTTTTCACACAAACTCAGTATATGACCTTGGGTGAAAAAAATCACCCAATCTTCTGACTTAACTTTTAAAAATAAACAGAAAGCAACTTAACTTTTAAAAATAAATACAAAATGTGAACATAAAAACACCACTATAAAACAATTTCCATGTCTGTAGTACATAGGACAAAATTATTTAGCCTCTCAATTTTTAACTGAGATCAGAAGCATATTTTACATCTCTTCAGGATAAAGAATTTGTGCTTTATGTGTAAAGCAGTGATACCATAAACAATGAAAGAAAAGGAAGCACTGGTGTGGATAGGCCCAAGGCTCAGTGCTCCTTCCTCAGTATTTCTACAATATTGCTGCAGAACCTGAATCACTATTATTACATTTGTTCCTTCCCTGTTTAAGGAGGCAGGGAGAAAGACTGGGGAAGATGGCACAAGCAAGAAAGCAAGAGAAGGAGCAGGGGAGAGAAAGTGGGACGACAAATCAATAAAGTAAATTTTCCCTAGCAGCAAAAATAGCTGACAGATCTGCTTCCCAAAGAATACTGAAAATTACTTTGTGAGTAAAAGTGGCAGAGAAGATAAGGCAACTTGAAGGACTCATGGGAGAGCTGCTATTGACAGACATGCAGATGATGTAATTGCTCAAGATGAACAGGTTTTTCTTTTTATCTCAATAAAGCACTTCTGGAAAAAAGATTGGAAAGGCAGGTATGAGACAATAGCATAAAGCCTGTTCCTAACTTACATCATTTTATGTAGAGTTGATGTATGAAGTGCAAAAGAAATGCACTGAATGCTGAAGACTAGGTATTACAGAGAACAACTTACTTACACTCCAGTGATAAAGGAATTTAATATTTGATGAAATATGCTGTCAGTTGAAGAAATATATTGATTTTACAAAAGGCTAAACATATGCATTTAAGAAAACATTTGCTACTGTTCTTATATAAATTAGTTGATAGAATACAATCTTAAATTGTCCTGTTTACTCCTCTGTGTCTTGCTCCAAGTGTGATTTTTTAATGCAATTTGATCAGGAGACAATCTAGCATACATTTCCTGTGTTTCAGTTCCTGCTGCATTATGTATGCCACGACATTCCCTTCAGCCATTCTGGTACCCTTTCAAGACAGGTTTTGAGCATTAAATGGTTTGGATTTTGGGGGAGTTTTCAGGTTGTTCTTTCCCTGTTACTGAAAAACATTCAACAAGACTGATGACAGGTGAATGTATGCAGTAATGGGGGAGGTGGGGGGGATAAAGAGATAGTATTTTATATATTTCTGTTTAGTTAGGTGATTTTTTTTTGTGCTTTAAAATGAAATTTCTTAGTGCAATAGAGCAGCACGTTGCCACCAGTGTGTCTATTGCAAATATCCTTTAACAAACCTCACAGATATCTAAAGCCTCTCCTAACCCACGCTGGGCCACCTCTCACATCAACCTTGCCGGAATGGTGCAGCCCTGTTGCCAGGATTCTGACCAGCCCCAGGGCATATGGGGTAAGTACCCAGCTTGGTTCATTTTCTTCAAGGTGTTAGCCAAAACCTGCCACTTTGCATTGATCACTTCAGTACAGTCCCTTCTCTAAAACTTTTTACTTTTAATGCTAAGCACTATACACTTTCTTCAGTTGTGAAGAAGAAAACAAGGTACATTTTCATGAATGGCCACTAAATATTGTGAGCTTCAAATGTGAGTGATATATTCTAAATAATTCATCCAGATGCTGAAAGTATTGGCTACCCATCAGCAATATTTAAGCACTGAAATTATCTAAAACATCTGAAGGGTAGGTTGAGAGCAGAACATGGTAACCAACTATTGGCTTTAATCAGCAAGATGGTAAATGAACACCTGAGAAAATAAGCATGTAATGAAACAAAATGAAAGTGAAATTGCATCAGAGTTCTTGTTCATTTAAGCTTTAACAGAAATCTCCCTCAAGAGCCTCTCTTCCACAGATCTTTTCCTTTGTTTCAATACAGGACCAACTGAAGGATGGAGACACAGTTTATATCATCAACAATGATGAATTGACTGAGAACTATGAATCATCTGCTCACATAGCAGTGCCAGCACAGGACAGCACAGCCTCTACCCAGGCTACAAGCAAGGAAGATATTCAGGAAGGAGACCTAGGATTAGGAGGATACAAACTCCAAATTCAACGCACTGCAGGTCAACCCCAGAATTCATTGGCATGAGCAGTGTAACATTAATCACAAGAAAGAAGATGAAAACAATGAAACAAAAGATCCTGTTATAAAAGCAAGAGGTCAGAAAAAAAATGTACTAAGCACAAAAATCAAAGAAAATTTCAATTTCAGCAACTAACTGCCTGCTCCTCCCAGGAAAGGAGTTTGCTATCATATCCATATAACTACAACCATATGCAGGTTTTACGACTGTATCAGTTTTTAGGATAAAGGCATAGGGCAGTACCAGCCCACTGTAAATCCACTGCAGTAATGTCTCAGCACTTGGCTGTACCTGCCACTCACATGTACACAGGCCTTGGAATATTGCTTTGAGTCTTCAGTAAGCTGAAATGGAGAGAAATAACCTCCTAACATTCATAGCCACACGATGACAGCTCTTTTCTACTGCTGATCCTGACAAGATCCACACATAACTACTCAGTAGGTAGTATATTTATAAGGAAGAAGCAGAAGATTCCTTGTCCAAGGAGTGTGTGATGTGAAAATGCTTAAAACATGCTTTGCAGCACCTCAGTCTTCATAGATAAAGCCTCATGCCCACGGTATAGACTTGTCCTGACATCCAGCCTAATATTCTCTTTCTAAATGCACCTTATAGCCTGGTCCACAGAGGGTTTCTCTAGGCTGCCACAAAATGAACCGATAGTAGGAGACATGGAGGTGTATGAAATCAGCAACAAACACCCTTCATGTCAGCACTGAACGGGCACAACCACTGCTTAAAACCAACAGTTATTCCAAAAGGCATTTGTCCTTACAGCTTGGCAACACGCAAAGCTTAAATGGGGGAAAAGAGTTTTTTGTTTTGAAAGATCATTCTGAACATATACTTTGATTTAAGAACTCAAATGTTTCTTTTTTTTTTACTCTTTAAGAAGAGTTGTTTCTAATCAAATATTTCTGCAAAAGAATTACATCTTCAGACTGCCTGCTCCAAGGATAAATTTGTCTGTCTCTCTTCTTATGCTGGGCACTCAATGTTACACTAGAAATGAGGACTGTGGTGGTTAGAAATGAAAGGGGGTGGGAAAAAAGCCACACACCACACAAGAGAGAGGTATCAAAGTTTCATTGTTCTGCATAGAGACAGTAAATGGATAACGAACTGCTCAGCCATACATACAGCTGGCTGTCAAATACTATGAGGCATTAGTACATCATACTAGATATGCCAAAGATAGCTTTGGCACATGGCAGAGCTAAGCAGTGCAAAACCAGGGACAGAGCCAGGCTTCTGTTGTTAGAGCATGTACCTTTTGTCACAGCACAAGTTTCAACTAAATATGCATGATGATGTTCCTACTAAGAAAGTCAAAACATCAGGAGTTTTTAAGGAAGATCATCCTTAGTATACAAATATAGCGGGCAAGAAGAAATTTTTCTAGAAGAATAAAAATCAAACTGTCTCTATTGATAGTCCTAAAGATGAATAGGTCTTAATTTCACCACAAATAAAACCTAAAACACAAATATAATCAAGTTTTAGTCATTCTTTTCCAGTGTAGTTAGTTTCTGGCTATATGTGACTCTAGAACAACCATTTTAAGCATAAATTGGAACACAATGGAATTGTATGTACTGTTACAAAAAATCAGAAGTTTAAACGAGCATTTCATTTTTTCCTAAACTCTAATCAAGGATCTTCAAAGGGCCTTAATCCCCATGTGGTTTAAAACAAATAATATTCAGGCATGATAAGTTCTTAGAAGAACTATTGAATTTCCAACTCCATGCTTTGCTTTGTTTAGCTGCCTGGGCTGGGAAAAAACGTGCAGCAGCTTGCAAGAAGGGATGGAGAATGGGTAAGGAGGGAAGGTTTTGTCACCAAGTACTGGGAGACAGCAGAGAACAGAGGAAGGAGAAGCAGGCAGACACTGGAGTGAGGTGAAAATGTGGCAACCCAGCAGGAACCCCTTGGGGTACGTGCTAACACCACCCTGACTTTAGCAGCCAGTTTCTGGTTTCAGCCTCTGAAGTCCTGAGGGCATGTCACCAGGCTTACCAAGTTTCTCGGATTCCAGTCCTTAGATTATACTGGAAATCAATAAAGTGCTGCAGTATAACAGAGATGCAAAGCTGTTTTTCACAACTACAACATGAACTGGAAATGACAAGCTCTTCAATAGTTTTGCTCTTAGATTCTACTCTGAAATGCAACCTGCAGCATACTGTACAGGGGTTTACTGATTGATTTATTTATTGTGCCTATGTCCAGGTTTCTCACATTTGTACAATGATAAATGGAGAGCTCTGGGGTCTGAAATTCTCTGTTTATAAAAAAAGTCTGCAACAAATACTTTTCACACTGTTCTAGCCCTATGCCTTCAAGGGCTACCTCACTTGGTAGAGAAAGTCATCCCTTATGACAGACAAGCCATACTTCACATTTCACAGGTCAGATTTTTATGCTAAGACTACCAAAGAGGCTGAATCAGTGGTCCCAGCAGAAAGGATATTTATCATCTGGGATCATGCTCAGCAACCAAAGTATGATTGGCTTTTAGGAAAATTAGCAATATGAGCTGCAAGCAAACCTGAAGCTTCTGCTGAATGGCAATAAAAATCTCAATTGTCCATTACACTCACCATTTCCCTATTTTAAGATACTCTTTTCATGACACACAGCTCAAGAGAGTTACAATATTAGAATAAATGACATATTTGTATTCAAGAAAAAATTACTGACAACTAGTAATTCTGCATGACTGTTTAAACAGAGTAATGAATGTTAAGAGAGGTCTTTAATGTAATTTACAGTTTATACACTGGAGATTTAAACTACTCAATATCACACAGTGTTTGACTGAATGTGCAAGTCACTCATTATAAATGTGAAGCTTTTCCTTCTATCTGACTTAATCTAATAAAACACTGCTTGGAAAAAGAAATGTAATCTATATTATCCAAAATGTAGTGACTACATATTCAGAATGAAGGCCAAAATGTGAGGCAAGGTGGAAACCTGGAATACTGCTAAACCTTTCAGGTTTCAAAAGTAATAACTAGCATTTTATACAGAACTATGAAAAGCATTTTGCTAAGTTTGAAAGCAGTGGAAAAAATCCTGGCTACACAGCAGAGCCAGTCCAAAAAGACACTCCACTGAAAATATCAGATTACTATGATAACTTTCACGGAGAAGTGCAATATTTGGTAACCTCACTGAAAACAGGGGCCATTGGAAGTGAACACTCATGTTCCTGTGTTAAAAGCTTAAACTTTCTCAATACTAAGGACATAAAGGCTATCTCCAAACTGATGAACCCTGTGTATAGCCTCAGCCAGGAAACTAATTGCCTTGAAGTCCTGAGAGCAGCTCACACATTTTTCACCTGGCAACTTATTCAAGCGCCTTGCTGAGCTGGTCTCTTTCCTTTCTTCCTCTGTATTTTGCTATCAGCCATCAAGAAATGTGAGCCCTGTAACACCCTAAGTGCTGTGTACGTTTGGGTACAACACAAATGCAGCAATATTCAGATCTGTATTTTAGATGCACGTGAGCATTGCACATGTGCTTTTAAAATTCTTTGTTTTCACAGAGACTGGGAATTCCTAGGATACAAATATTAACTATAAACTTCAGAGAACCAAGACAACATCCTGAAAGCCACTGCAGAGATTGGAAAATACTACTTCCAACTCAGTATATTTTCTAATTCCATACTTCTAAAGACAAAATTGTTTTTCCCTACTTCCTCCTAGCAAAGTGGAAAATAGCCTTTATTGACATCTTAAAGCAAACCAGTTCTGAGCATTTTAAATAACTTAATACAAGGAAGCTCATCTCTGGCAATATAATCCCAGCAGACACGAGTTCTGTTTAGTGAACTGTAAGGGACTCATCAAAATTTTATTTTAGAAACTGTATTTCAGAACTTGAAAATTTTCCAGTTGACCCAAATTTTCTAAGCAAATATTAATTTATCCCACAGCCCTGGTCCCTTAACCTATCAGTTTTCAGATCATGAAACCTCACCCTTCCTTGGGCTTGGCAATTAGTTTTTGTGGTAGATATTACTGTTAAGGAGAGTTAGACAAAACATGTTTCCTTGAACACAGGTTTATTGGTGTTTTGGGGTTTTTGCTCTTGGTAACCTATACACTTTTTACATCATGATCACTTATTAGAGTGCAAGTGTCTGAACAATACAAAAGAAAACTTTGCCACTATAGTAATTAACTCTCCCTTTATTCATGCCTTTTAAGTGATTAAAAGAGTAAGCCTAGTGCAGTGATGGGCATTAGCCAGGTGAAATCCCCTTCAAGACCCTCAAGGTGCTAGTCACACTTCTAGTCTTAAAGCTGCCCACTGGCTCCCTCCCACAGCAGCCCCTGGCTCTGGGCAGTGCTCCCTCCATACCCCAGGGGAGGCCACAAGGGCTGCATGAGCTCTGCTGCACAATGTGCAACAGGAATGATTCTGCTTACAAATAAACCTCTTTCTTCCCCCCACCAGTGTCAGAGCAGAAGCTGCATTTTCCCCAACTAATTCAGTGTTACTTGTCAACATTATTACCCTACAAAAATCATATCTGAGGCATGGAAGAACAAATATTGTTTCAGGCCTCAGAGGCTCCCAAATCTGAGCACATCAAATTAACATCATCCTTCTGAGAACCCAGCAGAGCTTGAAATTCTGGTGCAGGAAACAGTAGAGAATATCCAGGAGCATTTTCCAGCTACTGTTTTACACCATTATTTACCACAAGCTGTCTGCTTCTGGTGTGCCACAGCAAAAGCAGATGGACATTAAAAAAGTATGGGTACTTTACTGAATTAGGACATGAGACTAGATGGAGTCTGCACCCAACAAGCTAAACACTGAAAGAAATAATCTTCTGCCATGATATTAGATATCATGTAAGTCTAGGACAAGTAATATATAAGTGAATTGAAATAGGATAATATCCCATAAGCATAATGAGATTTCTTATACCAGAGGTAAAGTAACTTTAGAATGTATGCCTGACTGGAAATGAAAATATAAAAGGGAAAATGACACGAAAAAATGAATGATGAAGGAAGGAAAGGGGGAGCAAGGGTGGAAAGATTCAGTGCCAAGGAGATTCAAATTGAAAAAGATCAGAAAGATATTCATAGCAACTGCAGGCTAAAACCCAAATTAAGCAGTGTAAGAAACTAAGGATTATCTCAAAGAGCACTCCTAAAAACTTTACTGAGCCATAGATAGCCCTGACACTACTATATTGCAAACCTTAGGTATTCCACAGACTTAAAGGCAGGCATAGCCAGTAGCTGAAAATTGACCAGATTTAAAGAAAATTAGGAAAAAGGACAAAAGCTGAAAGGCCAATCCTCCAACAGCAGTGTTGGAAAGCAGTAAAAACAACACAAGCCTTATATTTGCAGAAGGAAAAATGACTGAAGATACAAGTCTTCAGTCCTCTTATTTCAGCTCTCCCTCCTTCACCAGTAATTCATTTTCTTCACCCAGTTCCCTTACACCTTCTCTAGTTTATCTAGAAGATGAAAACTTTACTTTTCCTGTCCCTTGAGCTAACAAAATTATGAAGTCCTATTCTCCCTCTGCATGATATCCACACCCAGCACAATTTTAAATAGCTCTTCAAAAAGAAACTAATATATATGATACATATGATGCAGGATTGCATGAACTACATAACTTCTACCCCAAGTTCTGATTGTGCTCAAACAGGGGCTCAAACACATTGCAATATCCTTTAGGCACTTCTCTGTCACTGCAGGTACTGAGAGCAAGAGTTCATGTATTTTTAACTAGAGGAACCAAGAGGAGGAAAAACCCTTAAGAAAAGCTGCAGAACCACTCTCAGTGAGGCTGACAGGAGATTTCAAGTGCCAGGCAGCACCACCATATGAGCACTCTGCCTGAATGGTTCTGTCTCACAGTGAGGATGGGCCTTCCCAAGCTTGGGGACGCAGGATTGCACTGCTCCAGGAGGGGCTGGCACACAGGCAAGAGCACCAACACACAGCCTAAATCCAAACCCTCTTTATCCTTTGCACAAATTCCCACAGCCTGGGCAGCTCCAGGAGGGACAGGTCCCTCAGCCATGGGAGAACTCACGTTGAACTGCAGCAAACCAAGCAGACATTTCCAGCTGGCAGAGCAGGAA
>NW_005054371.1:3125868-3131464 GCF_000277835.1 Geospiza fortis | reverse complement strand
AGGAATGTGGTGCTGCTCTCCTGCTCTTTCGTGGTCCAGGCACGTTTTCCTGCTGGTACTCAGAGAGTACTGCTGCCACTGCTGATTAGAGAAGTGACTGGAGCACCTTTTCTGATGAAAGCTAATGTGAAGTGGACACTTGAGACAAGTACTCCAGTTTCTGCTGAATGAACCATCAGACCCATGCAGAAAAAATAAGAAAACACTGTTCTACTTCTTAACGGTTTTGTTTACAGCAAGAATCTGTCTACAACCACCGAGCCCCTGATATCTGAAGGCCTAAACACCGGTAATGGAGATCTGTTAGGAGCACTCAAACTCCTATATTTGGCTCAGAATGAGCATCCTCCCCCTCTGCATGAGCTCCCCTATATGCCATCATCTGACAGGGTTTCACACTGACCTGGTTCACAGGAAAACTGCCATGGTCTATCCCTGAACTGAGATTTTCAAGCACTAGAAGAGAATTTCAGTAAAAAGGTAGATGGATGCAGATTCCTCAATTCTTAGTGAAGTTCAGGTGCTCTGGGAGGATAACTGTAGATCACAGTTGCCAAAAATTAACTTTCACCTAAAAGAACCCCACATACACCTAAGGAACATAATTGGCACATGTTTGTAACCAAAGGCAGGTGTTCCAGCTGAATTTCACAAGGAATAGAATTCTTATGGCTATTTTACAGCAATCTTCACCTTCTGTACATACAACCATAAAAGTAATTTGTAATTCTCCTTTCTGCTCATGCACCTCAGTGAACAAGTAGTGACATAGTGTGTACTATAAAATTTTGCAAGTGATGAATACTCAAGAACTCACACTGAGACCTATTACAGCCCTGAAGTCACACTGAAATTAGCCCATAGAAGTGCCAAAACACACACTGCTCCCAGTAGAGCCTCCAAGACAGAAATACAGCATAAAACACACCTTATTTTGATTGGCACAATAAACTCCCTATTCCAGGAATGAAACTGATTTTATCACAGGGTGACTCAGCTTCTGTGTAAGGAATAAATTAGCAACTGAAACAGGACTGACCCCCTTCAGGCCATTGGTGTGGATTTTGTTTGAGGGGTTTTTTTATTTCCTTTTTCTTTTTTGAAGGCTACCTGGAGTGGACCAGGCTTAGCCTGAGGAATGATGATCTCATCTTTTGTTCAGCCTCCCAGCCAAGGTGGCGTGGAACAGTCTGCATGAATTCTCAGTAGAGCCACAGTTTCTATGAAAGCCCAGTGTGCTGCAGCTTATTTTCCCTTGGCTGCTCCAGCATATGCCTTCTGTATGATTTGGCCTCATGCTCAGTACAGCCTTAGTTGATGGGGATTTTTTCTGAAACTTCTATACAAAAACATGTAACTTCAGGACACAATAGTGCAAGGCTAGAGAAGAGGTTGTTAGCATGACCCAAGTGCCTGAAGTTCCTGCATTCCTTGTGGTTTTAGCATCCAGGATTTATGCATGTAGAGAGCCTTGGTTGGGACTCGGTTTATTTAGAAGAATTTTCACCATCTGTTCTTCCAAATCCTGAAAACATGAAGAAAATACACTTCACAAGCAGCTACAAACACAGATGAGCTCAGCAGTTTATACTGGAATATAGTGCATACAGGGAAAATAATTCATAACATCTCTGAGGTTTGTCCTTCAGGCATAAATAGAGGATTGAAGCTTTAATGCTTTCATGTTTGCCAGAGTGAAAGAATTCTCTGGTTTACATGAATTCACCATCATACATCTTCATACTGTGAAGTACAGACCCAAACTCATTGAAACCAAGATGATTTAAAAGATTTTCTAATTAAGCTGGCCACCTTCATTAATACATCACCTGTCATCACACACGTCTTAGAGATTTTTTTATTACCTAGAAATTAAAATCTCAATAATAGCAAGCTAAGTTACAGCTACAACATTTTTAAACACCTTCAAACCACAGTCCAATGAAGGCAATCCATGAATCTCTACTTTCCTTTAAGGACAGCTGCCAGCCCTTATCCCTGACTTTTCAACCTATTTCCACCTACTTGACAAATGATGCCTCAGCAAATTCTGCCCCAATTTTTCAGACACTACAGGTATCAGTTGCCTAACTGCTGGGGATGAGGCATTGGAGCTTCCCTAAGCAGACCTCTGTGAAGGACCCTCAAAGGATGCTCCACAAGCTCCCAAGGAAGCAGGAGCCTCTCCTCACCTGCATGGACAGCAGCCATTCCAGGCAGACCAGAAATGCACCCTTCCCACTCTCCTCCTGCAAGGACTCTATTTCCACACTTCACTCCCAGGTAAACTGGTTTGACAAGAAGCCACCACCCCTGAAGGCTGGAGAAACAAATCCCTCATTCCCAGCACTTATCCTCAGCATCTGCTGTCACAGTGTTGTGCTGATGCTTCCCTGAAGATGGCAAACTGTCCTCCTTCACAGGCCTGCTTCTCCTGCCTGTCACCCTTAGAAGGGCCAGCTCTGCCCCAAGAGCCATGAAAAGTGCAGTGGGTGCAAGAAGGGAAGGGTCACCAATCAGCATCCCTCTGAAGCAGCCATAAACCCTCCTGCCCTCAGATCAGCCATGTCCTTTTTGTCCCCCTCTGTAGATAGAATATTCTTTCTTGTCTCAGCAGTGCAGAAAAGTTGCAAAGTCAATGCAAGAGCTGACAGGACAAAGTCAGAGAACCCTTGGCATTCACTGATGGTTCATTTTCCACACTTATTTCTTCTTGGATAACCATACCTTTGCTGTTCCACTGCAGTGCTGTCCATAGGTTATGGAATTCAGAGTAGTTCAGGCATAGTTAAATCATCTCTTGTTTTTGCAGGGCACTTACTGTAGAACTGGCCAAAAATACCACTCAGATGTTTTGCAACAAAAAAGCAGCTTTGCATCAAAAATCAAAGACTGTACGGTAGTGTACTGATTTCATTAAAGGTTCCATAGAACAGAGGTCTAACATTAATCATTTTGGTTGTTTGGGTTAAAATCTTGCCCATTTATTATTAATTTTGTACATTAAAAATTAATATAGAGTGATGTTATTTGCCCATATACTATACCCAAATTCACAAGCAAATCTTAAAATACTTCAGTTACAAAACAATAATGGTTAATGTCCTCATAAGAAATCTCAGGCTTTTATTCTAGTACAGAAGGGGAAGAAATATTTCAGATAGAAGAAATTTCTGTTCCCCCTAGGATTAACCATCATAAAAACACCAACATGTCTCTTTGAACCTTAGCTAGCAGAGGTTTTAGGCTGCTTCCAGCCCAAGTACTAGAGCCCACAGCCCCTGTGGGGATGCAGGACATGCACAGGACCTCCCAGATAGGAAAGGAGAACTATCTCTCTGCTCCAGCCAGGGACAGGGTAGCAAAGAATGTCATTTATCACATGAACTCCAGCCCTCTCAAACCAGCTCACTTCCTGTCTTTCCTGGCTCCCCGTCAGCTTCACCCAAATAAGCTCCATCCCACAGCAATCATCTTTTTCCATGACAAGCCCTCAAAACCCCCAGAGGTTTAAATGGGAACATGATGACAAAGCCAGGAAACTCACTCTAGTTAGAGGAAGGACAACTGCCTATTAATATGATCACGAGCAAAAGCATCTGTCAAATTCTTTTTTTAACATAATCTTAATTTCAGGCTTAACTCCAGTTTATGAATACATAAAAGAGAAATTTCTTGCATAAATTATTCACTATGAATTAAACACCCAGCTGCACATAGCTGACAGATTTCTATTAAAAAATAAAATAAGTCATTTATATAAGCTGTCCATTTGGCAAACATTCATTTTATCCTCTTACAGGGAAAAAAGATATTTTCAAGTGTCACATGTCTTTATGTCAAAAGGAAACCTATACAATAGCAATCATACATTTGGGAGAACTTGGCACATTCTCTGGGTTTGCAAAGTTGGGGTTTAAGAGTTATTTTGGTGTGGTGTTTTTTTAAGAAAAGTTCTGGGGGAAAAAGAATGTATCTAACAAAGTTTACAAAAAAAGAAAAAAAACTTTTTTGGAGAGACAAAGTATATGAATCCTTTCCCTAGTAAAATCACTTCTATGAGTATAAAAATCAGGACTTCTAGAAGAAAATATTTTAATTTCCTTCAGAGTTTCTCTTGGACAAACTAAAAATAGCTTTTTCAAACCAAACAACAGAGAAGTGTCTTTTTTTTCTCCACAAAATCTAATTTGTTATTGCTCAAAAGAAAGCTGCGTGCACAAAAGTAACTGAGAAGCACCTTTTTTTATTTTTGCCTTGCTTTTTTTACCCCATCTTTTCAAATTATTCAGTGCAATTAGGACACTTTAAAACCTGAGGTGTTACACAGTTTGAGGGAGGCCAGAGGAGGTCACAGTGACAACCCCAACGCTCAGAGGGCAGGCACAGGGCTGCCACCAGCGCTGGGGGCTGGACAAGGAGCAGCAGCACTCGCAGGCTGCAGCCCTGGGAAACCCTCCCAGGCCCCAGAGCTGGGAGCCCCAGGCAGCTCCCTCATGCCTCCCACCTGTATTTGCAGTGCTGATGGCACAGATGCTGCCGGCAGCCCTCACAACAGCCCTGCAATGCCCAACTTCAACCTGATTCTCAGATGTCAGCAAAACAGGGGTGGGTCACCTTAAGAGAGGAGAAGGTTATGGGGACCCAGTGTGATCTCAGCTTCAGATCTGCCTGCAGAAATCCTAATCTGTGCATTAGCCCAGCTTCAGGTTTGCCATTATGTGTACAAAACTTCATCCTGAGGATTCGGTTCCAGCAGGCAGTATTCTTGTGTTAAGAAAAGGGCCTGCCATGCACAGTGGCCATTGCCCTGTAAATGTTTCCCTTTCTGTGATGCTGCTTTTTCCTGTCTTGCATCAGTGGCTTGCATTCAAATACCTAAAGTAGGTTTTACAGCAATCTGAAGAATGGAACAGTACATACATCTGCACAGTGCAGCCAATTTCTCAAATGCACTGCCAGTTGGTTTTTCTGAGAATATATCCTCCTGACTAGGAACCTGGTTTGCATTTTTATATTTTACGGGGTTTTTTTGATGGATGGGAACCAGCTTGACTTCAGAAATTTAAAAACTCAGAAGGGAAACATCAAAATAATTTCACTGATCTTTGAACTGAACTTTGAACTTAAAGGGGATAACACCAAAAATATCCTGTCTGCCTTTCACCCTAAAGCACCACCTGCCTTTGCACCTGGGGATCAGATGCATGAACGGAGCCTCCTCTTCTCTGTATTTTGGAGACTGTAGCTTAGAAAGTTTACCAGGACAGGCGTGCCAGCCACATGTCGCTGTGCCTGTGACATGTCATGTGTCTGGCCTCCTTTGCCAGGGCTGCCAAGCAACCCAGCCACGGGGAAGCAGTGCCTGCCCTCAGCTGAACTCAGACATGCTGCAGCACAGGGAGGCAGAGCTGTGGGAGCCTTTGGAATCATCCTCTCTGCTGAAGCAGAAGATGAACTCAAGGTCAGTGCTCCAAGGAGTAGGACAGGGGACTTAGGCACTGCTGTTACACAGCTGGGATGTTAGTGAGAGCAGTTAAAGGAGAGCACTTCGGAGAGTGGGTTTATGCACTGATGTTTTCTTGCTGGCTGAACC
>NW_005054371.1:3091650-3125837 GCF_000277835.1 Geospiza fortis | reverse complement strand
CTTCAGAGGGGGGAGTGGTGGTTTTGTGGGGCTTGAATTTCCTCCTATCCCCATCCCACTCAAAATATTAAGGAGGAAATTGACGGTTTGAATTCACCTAGCCTTAATCAATAAAGCAACAAATTGTGTTTCCTGGAAGCAATTCTGCGCAAATCAGCAACCATTAGATAACTGAGGGGTCTCATTTACTCCTACAAAATTCTGTGGCTTTGCCCCTGTTGCATGACAGGTGCAGATGGGCTGGGGAATGCATGTTCAGATGGATAGAATTACGGTGGGTTTACATTCAGAGCAGCAGAGAGCTGAGGCTGAACACAAAAACTGACCCATCTGGTGGGAGCAGATTGCATCAGAGGCTGCTTCTTGTTTCTCTTGCAAAAACTCTACACACTAGACAACTGTCACACTTTGAGAGGAACATGCTTTGTGCTACCAGTTCTGGGAGTGGACAGACCCTAGCCAGAAGCCAAGGCCTAAAGGATCTCTACCTCAAGTTTGGAAAGGTTGGGAATTACAGTTTGAGTCTCTTATTGCAACTCTGGTTTTGACTCTTTCCTTCATCTGTCACCTTGTCTCTGCCACAAGCCTGTGCACAGGGTCACCAGTGCCAGTCTCCTGATCTCCTCTAGATAATTCAGTTTTCCAGTGCCAAAGGGGAACATAAAATATATTTAATATATACTTAAATATATAATATATTGAAAATAAATTATTTCACAATTAGCTTTTCAGGCTGTTTCTTAGATCTGAAGCCATAGTGCCTACACATGCCCAAAGCTTGGAAAGCACTGCATCCCTCCTGCTGGGGAGCATGGCAGTGACCCAAATCTCTGCCACACCTGCCAGCACAAGGTACAAAGAAAATAACCTCAGACTCACTAAACATGCTGGTATCAGACCATCATACCATCACCAGCTACTGCCAGGACCAAGGGGTCAGTGCTTCAGCTTTCCCACTTTTAAAAGAGCCAGTTGCTGGCATGGTCTGCTTCTTCCTCAGAATGTGCCAGTGGCACATAGGCTCCATTGAAAGACAATGTTTCATGATACAAAGCCTAAATTTTTCTTCCCTTAATTTCAATCTGTTGCTCCCGGCATGTTGCTCATCATTATGGAAATGAAGCCTCCTTCTTTTTGGCATTTACATCCTTCAGAAACTTGAAGATTTTAATGTGCTCCCAGAAAATGAGTTTACTTTTTCTGCTCTTTTAAACAGCCCAAGCCAAGTTCACCTCAGCTGGGAAAGAGACTGGAGCATGAGCCAAGGAAAGCCTTTCTCTTCACTTCCACTTTTTAGAGTGAAAAATTTAAGCAGAGAAGTGGTACTTTCAGCCCTTACACCTTTACAGGCATGTGTAAAGCAATGGACAAAAAATTTCATTTAGAACAACCTAATTTTTCTTTCTGAAGCAGCTGACTCTCCACATGAATACATCTCTTACATTTTCTCAGAAAGATGAGCAGGCACCTTCTCTGTCAGAAGTTACCAAGAGCTCATTATTAGTGTTGAGATAAATGACAGATACCAGTATGCCCTGGCCTCCTAGTGCTATAGGACTGAGTCAGGGAAAAAACATTACCACGCACTGAATCAACAGAATCGTTTTACAGTCATTTTTGGAAGGCTGTTTGTCTGGGGATGTCCAGCACTGCTTTTCTTTAGCTGTGGACAAAGAACCCAGAGTTGAAAGCGCTATGAACCATAAATAAAACAGAATAGCACCACCACATGAGCTTTGCACTTGCTTTGCAACTGCTTCCTTTTCCTGCCCCAGCAGAAATGTGCATAACCTGACTGAACATATTCATTTGTTCAGCAAGGCTGCTGGCTGTTTCCACTTCTCCAGACAAAAGGCTGATTATTTCCTCTCACGTTAATGACTACTCCTATAGGCAGGTAGGCTGCCATCTCTCTCTCTCATCACTGCCTTTCCCTTTCACAAAAAGAAAGATCCCTCCCTGTGGCACTGAGGGGAACACAGAGCTATTTGCACTGGCTGCAGTACTTGCCTGGCAAAAAAAGGCCAGGGCTTTTACTGCTCCCAATGCCCCCTCCTGAGACCCACTGTATTGGCAATTCTTTAACCAGCCTCAAAAACCTCCCCTTTGTGAAGGCCTAAAAGACAAATCCATCCTTGGTGTAACACTACTGCCCTCAGTAGAGTATAGTAGAGTTGAATTTGGACCAAGTTTCACTTTGATTTGCTTTAAAAGCTTCTTTGCCCATGCATACAATTATTGCAGGCAGATTCCTTCTTTCCTGATACTAAGCCTCATATCTCTACCTGCTATTTCATCTTAACACAGCCATCTGAGTTATAGACATGCCTACAAGAAGCAGATCAATAGGTGCTCTCCCATCCCTGCCAGTAATAATTCTTTATCAGATATGTCTTTGCCACTTGCCTTTTCAGTTTTCATGTAGGAGGTAAGGGGGCTGGCAAGTATTTCTGTTAGTTTGGTGTCTTTGTTTATGATAGATGGAAAGCTTGCCAACAACACACCAAATGCTCTCTAATTAAAGTCAGTTCAGTGGCTGTGATTAGAAGAATTGTGGCTGACTTCTAAAACCTTCACTTCTCAGCCATAAATCCCTCCTGCTCCCCAATCACCTGCAGTGATGACTAATGCCAGGTTCCCCTAGTTACATTGGAAAAGGGGGAGGTGCTTGGGGATTAGACAAAGTCTGCTGCCTCCAGCTTATTTTCAGGCTTTCAGGCCCATGAAAAAATTAATGATGAAAGAAGCCATATTAACTATATTGCTTGTGTCCTTTTCATTCCTGGCTGTGTTAAGTGCTGTACACAGCTCATTTTATTTTCAGTTGATATTAACTGCCATTTCCTGACATGCTCTCCTCCATTCATTTCCTGATTCATTTGTCATTATTATTCACACATGCAGTCTTCCACTGCCAGCATCCCTATTAAAAAAAAAAAAAAAAATTAAAAACCCACAATAACAACTTAGGGATCCATTCTTCTCTCTTCCACCATAATCATGTCAGCACATCTGTGGATTTTTAATCCTGATTTACAACAGAAAAAAAAAACAACCAAAAGGTTCCCTCCTGTCCAGTGCTGGGCATCCCCAGCTCTAAGGCATGAAAGTCAATAGCTCTCAAACACAGATTTTTGTTAGAGATAAAATTAGGTAGGCATGACAGACAGCTTAAGCCTTCCCCACACCTTCAAGTGCAGTTTATAAGATGAAGTAACTGCAATAATAATAAGCTTATCTAATAATATAAACACAAAGACCAGTTCCATTACGAAGTAAAGGAATAATCATGTATCTTCCTGTTATTTCCAGATCTAGGGGAATTGCCACCTCATCCCCATGTTTCCTCTGTAAATGGCTCCATGCACAGGTAGCTCATTATACACAACTACTTCTCCTGAAGCTGGGTGGCTTGAAACAGCAAAGCTACAAAAATTAAGAAACTTCTCATGGAATTTACACAGCACACTTTTAATAGCAGTTTTCTCAGGGAATTCCCATTCCTATTATCCACCTCTCTGCTCTACTACCAGCACCTACAAAGGCAAAGCAATTGCAGCCGTTCACCACAGCAGAGATAACAGCAAATTGTTTGCCTATAAAATATGCCAACAGTTCTCAGCCTCAGCCAGAAAAATACTTGGAAGCTAAGAACTCATTAGGCACTGGATATAATTAACTCTTTGCACACTCCAAATAGAGCTTGTTAACAGAAAATGTTCCCTAAGAAAGCACAAGGAGCAATCTATTACCTAGAGAGGAGAGGTTCCACAGAAAGAACTGGGCTACTGACAGCCTTAAGTGTCTGATCATCACTAATGACAAAAGGCTTATTATATTTCTCTCTGTTTTAATTAGATTTATCTGTTTTCATTGTGAAAATAGGGTTAGGGATAATTTGCTCCTTACAGTTTTCTTTAAAGATAAAATGGTCTTCGATACCAGACCACAGAAGTTGGTTTGTCTTTTTGCATCTGCTCTCTGACAAATTCTTCTAATCACAAACTCCTCTTCATAAAAAAAAAAAAAAAAAAGACATCTCTGCAGTCTGTATTTCATTTTTGTCCCCAGTACCAAGAATAGTGTCTCCTATAGGAACCTACAGCCAATATGATCTATTCTGGACATAAGCCATGTAAACTCTATCTAACACGTGCCACAATGAATTCCCTCCTGGGCCGCAGTGAGTCCCAGGCTCACAGCAGCAGCTGTGCAGGGTGCTGTCACTGGCAGGGCAGGGCCAAGCATTGCCCAGGTGCCCCTGGAGGCTGCAGGGGCCCTTCCTGCCCAGCCCAGCAGCACACCCACCCCAGCTGTGCTGCTGGGCAGTTCTGTCACGGCAGGAGTGCCAATGTTGCTGTTGCTTTTGTTCCAACCCAAAAGCCAAACCACTGCCCATCCACATTGCAGAAAAATCCCCACCAGTTTCGACAATGCTCAAGCTACAGCAGGAGCTCTCTATCCCCTATGGAGAAAGATGCTGCATTATAAGGGAGATTTTGTCAAATCAATATCTAACATCACAATGGAGCATCTTTGTCATGGATAGTTTGTTGAGTTTTAGTTTGTGGTGTGCTCCAGTTATTTTTAAAAAAATTCAAAATTGTTATCTTCAGACAGTCAAATCACACTTTTTTACAATTTAAAAGCTGCAATGTTAGACAAGAGCCTCATACAGGATTTAAAATAAAAAATAATAACAATGCACACACCCCAAATGTTGAATTACACTTTTTGATAACAGCATGTAATATGGATTTGATACTCTGTTAGTGAAGGGAAAGGGAGGGGGGGTGTGGATAAGAGCAGAAGAATCCTGTTCTGTCTTCAACACCTGCTGGAGGAAACTATTGGATCTAGCTGGGCATTTGATCAAACTGAAATCTGTAGACAGATTGACAATCTGATTATTAATCTTTCTTGAAAATGCAGCAAGTAATCATTTGGAGGAGGGGAGAAGAGCAGGAGGAAGAAGTAAAGCAAACACTGCAACCATTTTAGTTCCTCACCCATGGCTTTCGTCCCTTTAACTGCAAATTGTACCAAATGCCAAATCAATTGTTCCATGACCTTGCACTAAGTGAAAGGGCAAAACAAGAATTTCTTAAAATGATAAAGGTAGGCTATCACAGCTTGCAAAAGTAGTAATCAATAAACCACTTCCCATTTAACAACCCTCCCTCTAACCAGATTGGGATTGAATGCACTCTGCCTACACTATTCATTTGGAAAAAGAAACAAAACAAAACAAAAATAAAACAACCACACCACAAAAACAGGTAACACATTTGGGCCTGATAACACATATCGAACACCAAATAATTATTTTATTATTCCAAATCATACAATTAACAATATGCACCTTATTAAGCCACAGAAGTTACAGACTAAGAATTTATGATCACCTTTATTCTCACAGCAGGAGCAGCATAATCCATTCTAATTCTGTGCCCCTTTCTCCTAAGTATCCCAAGTCTTATTTGGTTTCAATCTTCATCTGCACTGAAAGGTCAGGAAAGACCATTCTCAATTCTGCCTATATGCCTTTATGTCCTGTCTATAACTAAGAACTAAAACTCTGTGAGATTCATTTATTTTATTTTTGCCATTTCACAGTTATTCTTCACTTCCCACCTATGTCCTCCTTTTTTAAGATGTAGCATATTGCTGGGACTCTCCTAACAGCTTCCTTACAGTGGTATATAAATACACTTAAATTGCATATGAATTATTTTTAAAGCTGTCTGGGCATTTCTGGTGTTTACAACACTTGGTATAACAAGATTCAGCCCCTGAGTGGGGTCTCTGGGCCTTCCCACACACAAATTATGGGCACATACCCACAACATTAACAATTGTCAATCTAATGTCCCTGTTTTACAAGGGGGAGAAACTTATGGCACAGAGGAACAGGAGCATTTGTAGCAGAGGCAGCTCCCAGAAGAGTACTTTTTGGTCCCAAGACATTTTCAGCCTCCAAATCCCTCTTGCCCACTATGTTTCAATATTCCATTCCCCACTCCATACTCCATTCCTCCCCTTTCAATTTTAATCATAGCGGACATTGGCAAACTTCCTGACTTTTCTCCCTTTTTTCACTGGTGGGCACTTTCCCATGCCACACATCCAGAGCACCTGAGACAGTCCCAAGTGCAGCACTGACCCTGCTGCCCTGTCTGCACACAGCCCCAGGGCAGCTCCTCTGCCTGCTGTGCACACAGCTTCTCTCTGCACCCAGGTGGGGCCCAGACTCTGATCAAGCCTGAAACCTCTCCCCAGGCTGCTCCATTTTGCTTCCTTAGCTGCTGACCTGCAGCTGCCCCAGTGCTTCAGGCAGTTCTCTCACAGTGCCTTCATCGTGGCAGTGGTACATGCTGAAGTTGTTCAGCCAGACTGTTATTTGAATCAGCTCAGAATTTCTAAAATAACATTTTCTGTTACAGCTGTAGGCTTGGCCTTATGCACCACTGCACCCAATGCTTTGCTCCTTTTCCCTGGGCAGCTGCCATTCCCTCTGGAGTCCTGGCAAGCTGCTTTCCTTAGAAAAACCATCAAATCCCTTGCTGCACTCACTAAGTGCCTCTCATCATCAGGAATGGGAAGCAGGACTTAATTCCCAACCAGTTCCCTGCTCTCCTGGAGCAAACCACAGCAGATTGTGCTCCCTGGGTGTTGGCCAGCTAGGCAAAAAGCCTGAGGAGACAAGCAGAGCAGCACAAACAATTCCCTGTCTGGTGCATTATCCTTGCTTTAAATCCAGTACCCTGTTTATTATCCAGAGTATTAAACTCATGTCCTGCTCCTCTGCAGTCAAGAGAAATTCAGACTGTGAAGGTAGATCTTTTCTGGGAGTAAGCCGAGCCAGGAGTGCCAGGCCACTTGTTCTGCTCTAATTTGTTGACATGCGCGTACACCTTGGAGAAGACCAGGCTTGGCAATAGCAATTTGCAGTTTATAACCTGCAGATGCAGAGGTGCTCTGAATAACAGCTCTGCTGCGGCCTCAGCCAGGCTGCTTCTCCAGCTCTGGTGCCTCCAAACACCACGTGCAGCTCCAGGAAGGCCCCAGACATCACCAACAAAGTCTGTTTTGTCCAAGACCTGAGCCAGTCTTGTACCATGAAATAACAGAGCACACAATGTGTGCCGTGTCCCCCCGCAAGCACTGGGCACATAGAGAGCACCATTTGCCTCCCAGCAAACAGCAAGTCACAACAGAATATCTTCTCTCCATCCATTTCCAAACTCAAAGAAATGCACTTCCAGTGGAACAAAAACATTCACAGCCCTATGTCAAACTCAACACATATGTTTAGAAAATGGTGTAGATGAGGATTCATAAAGATGTTCAAATAACTAAGTAACTAAGTTTTTTACATTTTCAGATTAAGTTCTCTTGAAAAAATACCAAGATATGTTCAAAATGAGTGTTCAACTAGATCGAAATTATATTTCTAAGATCTTTTCAGAGAACAGAGGTTGCGATAGTGAAATAATCCAAAACCCTACTTTATTTCTAGGGGGGGGAAAAAAGAATCAATTGACACCAAAATAAGTGCTTACTTTTTCCCCCAGTTTATTGAAAAGCACATATACAAAGTTTGATTGTGAAAACTGAATTGAAAGGGAAACCCAAAACTGTTTAAAAAAACTCCAGCTTACAATCAGCTCTTTCTAACATCAGTCCATAAGCCGCACTGCTCTCTTTGAATCCTACAGACTCTTCAATAACCAGAGAGCTCCTAGGCAGGCAAATATATTTTTGCAAAACCTGAGTCCAAAGCAGCTGCAGATTAAACCTCTTCATGTATGGATCACCCCATAAATGTACAGATGCATCTGAAAAAAACTGGATACACTGCTGGAACAGTGGTACAAAGTTGCATAGGACAGCTTGGGAGGCTACATAAAATCTCACCACCTCCTGTGGACAAGGATTACCTCTCCAGTCTCTGTTCCATGTGACCCTGTTTGGAAAAGGGGTGATTGTTCCTCTGTCTTCAAATGTATACAGCAGTCAACTGTCTTTCTTCCAGACTGTTTGATGAGGCCACTAGAGCATTTAAAAATGCAGTTCCATTCCCAAGAAAATATTGTATATTTGAGTTTGGATAATGCCTCAGCAAACACAAAGGGAAGCACACATGTTTCCAGAGGAAGAAGCCTTACATCTCCACAGCTGGATGCCTATGGCACATCACTCATAACAGCTAGCCATGCTGCTCTTCCCATACACTACGGGGTAAGATATATGGGACTTTTTTGGTTTTTCTACTGTTTTGACAGTCATTCTGAAGTATTATCTACATTTAAAGGGCTGTTTTGCAAGTCCACCAGTTTGAAATCAGATCCAAGATCAACAAAGCCAAGTCCTTGAAGGCACATCTTTCCAGCTGACGCACAAATACACCTCCTTTCCTCAGTCACCAATTAGAGCCAAGTTGAACTCTAAGTCTGGCTCTGGCACATGCTCCCAGAAACTTCAAAAAGGCAGGTAAAGGCACAAAATTATTCTCTTTGAACCTTTGGCTAAATTGCTATTTCCCCCTCCCCAGCCCACAGTTGCTGGGAGTGCACTTGGTTCTTTTTGCTACAGATTACCGTATTTTTCGTGACACTTCACATATCTCTACTCTCACATACTTGAACGCTTCTTTGAAAATAAATAGAAATTCCAGTCATAGCCTCAAAGAGTTAAAGAAGGCCACAATAAAGGAATCCTTTTTAAAAATCTTAGCCTCAGTGACAGTTTGGGCATACACCATGCTCTCCAGTTTTCCCATGTTCCCTGAGGTGACAGCCGTTCACCAAATGTTAACCACTGTGAGCATCGCACCCACTGCGCTGGTATCACAGGACACACACGGGCAACTCACAGGCAGCTTCCTCAACTATTTTTGCTGTACACAAGCATGTACCCATCTTTAAGGTGATGCAAGCTGATGTCAAAACTGTAATATGTAAGATACCTACTAAGCAGTTGGAAAACGTTATTGGTTTAAGGCAAGTAAGGCACAGCTTTTCCTTGGAAATCAGCTTATTGCCATTGGAAGACTCTGCACAGCGAGGATAACGCTGCACACAGTCTTTGTGTTCCTCTGTTTCAGGGTGAATAAATATGTACATACATAAATCAAGTTATATATACAGTTTATCTGCAATGCAGTCAAGAACTGTATCTGCAGTACTTAAGGAAACACTCAAACCAGCTTTGACTAGACAGCTCTCATCCATATCAGTAAGACTGCAGATCCCTGGGATCCACCAGGGCCTGCACAAGCTCATCCAGGATCCCAAGTTTGCTCTCAATAGCTCAGACCATGATCCAAAAGCATGGCTGCATTCAGAGGGGAGCTTTACCACAGCTGTTGTTCTTGAGTCTCCACAAGGATCAGTTCTACCCTGGACTGAAGTAAAGGTATGCTCCTACTAATCCCTTAAAATCTGCATCTTGCTTTTCCTCAGAGAAACCGCACACATTATCACATCACAACATGATGTTAATACCACAGTTGACCACTTGGACTAAAAAAACAGGAAACATTTTAATAATTGTGCCCAAAAAATACTGGAAGACTTCTACATTCCTGTTCCTTATGATGATGTACATTCTTGCAGAACTGCTCAAAAAGCTCCCATATGTGCTGGTATTAGGGATAAAGTTACTGAAGAACCTCCCCTGAAAGCACACTGCCTCCTCATGACTGGCTACTCAATGGGGAGAAATTCTTGAATACAATGCATAATTGAAAGCCAGGTTTGCAATTGAGAAGAAAATATAATTGACTTGTGTCTATTTTTTCTGAGACAACCTTAAGCAATTTTCATCTCTGTGAATTTATCACAAAATACATTTACAAGCAGACAGAAGAATTAACATACAGAATGACTGTGAGATACATTTTATTCAAGGGAGTCAGTGTAATGGATGGAAAATAACTTCTATGCCATATTATAAAGGAGGGAGACCATCTGCAGGATGGACAAGATATTTGGTGTATGGTCAGCAGCCTTTTCATCAGATCATAATTCCAGGATCCTACACACTGAGCTGATCCTACCCTGTTTGAGCCAGCAGCATCACTGCACAGACCAGAGACAACAGCTACTGACCAGAGGTGACACTGCTCCTGCTTCCCAGGTCCTGACACCAGGACTAAGATTTCAACTCTAATTGCTTAAACATGATCCCTGAAGTGTTCCAGCTTTTCAGAGGATGAACCAATTTACATTCAACCTTATCATCATATAGCAAGCTTCATATAGAAAAGGTTATGATTTTAAGGAATGCCATCAAAGCAATAAACCCCTTATATTATTCTTTAGAAGCAAATCTCTCATTTCGGTATTAGTTTCTACCAGTGATACGAGTGTCATTCTCTCAGTCACTCTCACTGTTCACTCTTTCTCTTAATTCCATGATTATTTGATCTCCTCACTGTTTCCAATAATTCTCCTATCAAGATCAAAAACTTGAGACAGCCAAGCACATTTTGACACTGCCTTTGAGCTGTGCTGAATAAAGATTTATTTGCAAAAGCAAACCCAAAACCGCTTTCAGGGAAGTATTTTACAGAGTAGCTTTGTCATCATTGCTTGCTGTGTTCAAACAGCTATTTCAGTAAAATTTTGTTTCATAAGGGTCTTAAACTCTCAGTAAATCATGCTAAATTGAAATTATAGCTAAGTTAATAGAAGCCTTGAACTCATGGAAAGAGAAAATGAGAACTGTGCATGTGACAACTTTAACTATGCCAAGACCTGGACAGCAACAGAAGTCTTGTCCATCAATGCTCTAATTAAAAATACAACCAAGAAAACACTTATAACTCAACATCTTCAGTATCACCCAATTTGATGATGTCTTCTATGGGAGTCAGAATTCATTTTTCTATTTAAACAACATACTTCACAAGTAATGAAATTTCAAAGATCCACAGACACAGCCAAGGACCAGTTATGAGAAGTTCAGCAACAACTGCAGGGGTTTCTCCTGAGGTTTACTGCTATAAACCATTTCATTATCCTCAGTAGCACCAAAAGCTGGAAGTTTTAATAAAGGAAGAAAATGAGACTTCTCACTTTTGCTGGCAAACGCAACAGCAACCTTACTAAATTATTCTGGCCTGAGATGGTGGTCAGAGTTCCCATGAATAAAAGGATGCAGCTTACACCAGAGCACAATGCCCAGTGATGAAAAGCAGTATGTGAAGAATAAGTTATCAGAAATTAGGAACAAACCTATCTTCAGGTGATTTCAAGACAAGAAGTAATTTTAATTTGAATCAGAATTATTTTAATATCACTGAATACAAAATCAGCCCTAGAAGATAAAAGGGCTTTGTTCAGGGCAACATTAATGAAGAATATCTCTCTTCCTTCAAGGAATGAGAAAACCTATATAGTTTTTTATAAATTATGTTGTCTGCTTCAGCTCTTGTGGATTTTCAGAGCATACATTAGTTTTGATGTTTTTTGGGCTTGTTGTCATTTCCCCCTTAACCATTTTCTCCTCCCTGGTGCATAATTAAGCATTTCCCTCAGACTATGTTGTAAATTAGATTTTTACTTGAGCCATTCTTAGCTATAAAACGGGAATGAATCTGGGATTTTACCAACAGCTAATTTACATTTTGCCATCTTCAGAAGACACACAGCCTGGAGGAGGCCACTGCACTGCTCATAAAGCTTTTCTCAGAGCTCATCTAAAGGGCTCAGAAAGCTGCGGCCTCCTCAAAAGAATTCACAGGGATGCTGTGGTGTGGGTGGAGAGCGGAAGAAAAATCAGAAGAACTTTTGATGATAAACTAACAAATGGTGGGTGTGACAGAGCATGGGCTTGTGAACTATTTATTTTACAGGAGAACCATAACAAGTAAATCCAGTTTCGTAAAAAACAGAGGGGACAAAAAGGCAAATTCTGAGAAACAAAGTCAGTTTTCCATGGTATACTTGATGTTTGGCAAGCAAACAATCCCAAGAAAGGCTCTAAAACACAGAATTCCTCCTGTTGCATCTTTACTCTAAGAAATACATTTCTGTGGCCTGTTCTTCACATAGTCCCAAAACTTATCCACTTGCAGGTCAAATTATTCTTTCAGGGAGAGGACAAGAAACAAAGGCACTTCCTCTGTTATGCATTACTAATTAGCTCCAACTTGGGGGGTGGAGGTTAGCATAGTTTGGCAATGCAGAAACCGTTCTGACAAAATATTCATTGAGGCAAGCTGTGCAAATGCTGCTGCCAGCCCACAGACAATGGCTCCATTGTTCTGCACAGCGTTGATTTGGGAGCAATCTCAGAGGATCCCGCGAGGAATAAAAGGTAACATTTTTGCAAATTCAGCTCACTTTCTCTGCTTTAAGGGTCGCTTTTCTTTTTAGGAAAAGATGTTGAGCTGTGCTTAGTGCCCAGGCTCTGTTATTATAGGCAATTGCTGCTTTCCCAATTTACTGTATGCTAATTTCAATCTAACGACCTAATTCAGCTAGATAAAGCAAAGAAACATGCCCTTGATCGTGTTCAAAAAGACTTGAATGAAGAATGAAGGTGAGAAAGATGTGATGCTGAGTTATGGTATTAAGTGCTTAGACATGCCTTGTGGAAAGCTCTCCCCCCTTCTGCCTTAATCCCAGGGCTTTCAGCAGAGACCACCAGGCCAGGTCTGTTTGAGGCACACAAGAGTTTCTGCAGCACTGCAGGGAGGGAGGTAGGGGGGACTGAGACAGGTCCCACACTGGAGAGCAACACCAAGAGCCTGTTAGCAACCCAGGACAGGATTATTTCACATCCATAGTCTTTGTTCTAACAAACCTGGAAGAACTATGCCTTTTGGTATCATAGAGAAATTGTATTTGGAACTTTGCTTTTCAGGCCCCAACTGCCAGAGAAAAACCCACATTATTTCTTCAGCTGCCTCTCATCAATAATTTATTAGCATAATAAATCACACTATCCTTATCTGAACATCTTTAGTCTACTGAAAGGGAATCACTGTAGATTTACAGTCTCAAAAATAATAAAGTTAGACATATAAATTCTTCCAGAATAATACAAGCTCATATGCTCAACCCAGCAGCACAATATCTACTTTTATACAGGACCTTAGAGATCCAGATTGAGCCACAAAGCAAACAATCAAACCTCAGCAAGGCCATGAGCAGCATTCATTGGAGAGAAGGGAGGAAGAGAGGGGACAGGGATGCACTGCAAACTACAACAGTGTCCATGCAGTGTGTACTGTTCACAAGGCTTTGTGGTCAATCAACAAATGCCCTTCCAGCAATTCTGCAGCCCTCAGCCTCTTCTCTTTGCTTCCAGCTTCATTTCCCTTACTCATCTTTCTCCACCTGTTCTTCCAGGCTGCCTCTCTCTTTTACATATTTCCACCAAGTAAAACACACAGATGCTCCACAGTTCAAATGCAGAGATTCCCCCAAGACACTTCACACTGGGTGAGTAACTTCTTGATAATTTTATGGTTTTGAGTGACTGAGTCTAGATCCCAGACCAGATGTATTGCCTGTCAGGTTCAAGCTCCCAGGAGTTTCCAGTCACAGGGCTGCTGGAACAGGCAGTCCTACACAGGATAATCTGCAATGTCTGACACAGCTGCCAAAGGGAATTGTCCCACACAGTTGCTGCAGGGGCTGCATCAGCCTCCTGAAGTTTCTGTGCTGTGATTCTTGATGAGCACAGAACTGCCTTCAGTCAGCTGAGCAATTTACACAATGTAAAACAGGGTAGAAAACCACATAAACACAAAATCAGTTCCATGCACAGAAACATCCCATAGGGTTAGGTTTGGACCAAAGAGTATTCTTCTGAAAACGTCCTATCACATCTAGCATGAATCAGTTGTTTGCATTAATAATTATCACTCTTAACTGGTGTCAGGCTGCTGAGCCTTATTGATATTATTTTTTAATCTAGGAACAGTATTACAAAGTTTGAAAATAATGTATAGATGACATTGTTTAAATACTTGGACATATTTCTTCTCATGCTTTTACATGTACTCACAAAGGAAAGAGAGCCAGGTACTGTCCTGACTTCAGTATTTATCTTGCATAAATACACACACAAAAGTGAGAATTTTTTTTTTAATTTACTCCTAACTCTAGTGCTACCAGCCTCCATGTTAGACTTCATTTAGTTACATTAAACATTTCTCCCTTCAGTGGTGGGGAAATAACTACAAAGGCAAAACCCCCAGTAATGAGTAGGTCCTCTAAGCACATGCTAAAACAAGTGACTTCTATCTCCAAATTCTCCTCTTGTGAGCAGGATTAACAGCTCAGACCCCAAGTCTTATATGCACCATACATCCTACTTTACAGCTAAATGCTTCCCCCCTTTAGAATCAGCCCCATGTTCCAACAACTCCACAGTGTAGTTAAGTGGGGGGGGGGGGAAGAAAAAAGTAACATTGACTATGACTGACAATTTAATGTGGGATTATGACTTGCAGTGCTTATTCTGCTGTTATTCACTGGCTCAGATTTGGCTGAAAAGCAAGGTCCAAACATGAGGTCTCTTGAAGAGTCCTTTGGGCCATGACAAATGAAACACTGACTATTTCAGTCAAACCTACTTTTGGCTAACAAATTATTTTTGTTGAATTATCCAAAAGTCTTATTCTAGAAGCAGTCTATAGTCCTAAAAAAACAAGCTGAAAATCCTTTTATCTGAAGGGGTTTTTCCAGCAATTATACCTGCTTCTAAAATACATTCAGCCCTTCAAAACAGTCACATGAATTGTCTTCCAGAAAACACCTGCAATTGCCTGTACATTTCCTTGAAATTATTCAGCTGATTAATACGCGGAGATTACAGCAAGCACAACAGCTCTTCAGCTAATGTCCTTAGCTTGAAGTCTACACTAATTTTGTGAAGCCTAATGTGGAGATCTTGTGCCCAAATACTTTCCAACTTTCTTCCAGCTGGATCAGATGTTCCAATAAAATACATCATTTCAACCTATAAATTTTGTCTTTTATGCCTAAATAAATGCAGGATGCCAGACCTACCAGGGTAAGGATTACCCAATCTATATTTTAAATATGAAAATCAATACACTTAAGGATGCCAGATCTGCAAGTCAGAAGCATAATGATTTTAAACAGTAAGTGGGGGGAAAAAAAGCTTCCAAGATTGTGTTACCAGCCTTTTGACACATTTCTAGCAAAGCAGAAACTTGAAAATATTTGCCCTTAAACTATGAGGTACAGTTTGTTAAAAACCTGTGCTCCCATTCATAGCTCAGATATTTAGTGTGGTTTTTTCCTACCCTCAATCTCCTCTTTTGTTGCTCCCCAGATCTGTTCCTCCAAAAGCAGAAATGCAAATGGATGCAAGACGTAGCAGGCACACTGTTTCGAGTGTCAGAAGAAAACTTTGGTGTGAATAATGTTGAGGGCACCTGGGTTATAACATACTCTGTCTGTTAACATGTGTTAAAAGACAGGGAAAAACTAATAGCTGCAAATCTCAAAGTAGATCTGAACAGCCCATGGTACAAAAAAGCCAAATCCTTGGGATCTGCTTGTCATCATAACTCTCATTATCCTTATCAGTAATTCACCAGTACAGGGACCTTAAAGATAAAAATTCCCCATGAAACAATATTAAACACACTGCCTATTTTGTGGCATCTGCAATGTCACAAGTTGGTTATACAGTTCCCCTGTGAACTGAGACAGCCTCAAGGCTGAGGCAACTGTTTTACCTACAGGTTGCCAGTGTCCTGAAATTACCCCTCCAGCCTTCTGTCCTGCAACCTCTGCTGTACCAGATTAAAGAGACTAAACTTTCACTGGGCACTGCCCTTACCTAAACACATGTCTCAAGACACAGGCAGCAGGCAGCTCACCTGAGGTTGTTAGTACAGACTATGGTGCAATAAATCCATCACCTTCCCACTCCTTCACTGCCATGAGGCCTCTTGGTACCAAGATAAGAAGGTTCAAATGAACAAATACTGATAGAGCAAGTTGGCAACAGAGAAATTATAATCCCTGATACCTAATAATAGTATCCAAAAAGCACTCTGCATCTTTTGGGATGAGAATGAAGAGAGAGAATAAACTAATGAAAAGCAATTCCTTTTCATGACTAGAAGGCAGCCATTAGAACTCGAGACACAATGGGAGAAAACAATTGTTTTGCACTTTACTAGGTTTAAGGTGAGGGTTAGGATTACTGTCAGGGTTAGAGTCAAATATACTGTACCTCCAAGAACATCAGGGCTAGAAAAGGCATGCCAAAACAATCCCAGCAGGGCATCAACACTGCTGCTCCTACAGATTTCTGATCTGGACTAGCCATGGGATTGGGCTAGGTTCAGGGTGAAGGCTGAGATTAGGGTTAGGGTTTAGAGAGTTCAGTATCCTACAGGTCTGGGAGCACTGGGGCAGGGACCTGGTGCTGCAAGCTGGAACCCACAAGAAACAGCCTCTTTTGATAGGCCTCCTGCAAGCTCTCAGCACAATCTTTAACAGCACAGCTCGTGGGATGAGCTAGAACAAAACTTTTGCATTTATGTTATCACTCTATTTTGCTTTCCCAACACCTTGCCATTTCACAGGAGCTCGTGGGCTTCACCCCCTTGGGGAGAGGGCGTGAACTCCAGCATATACTGTGAAATATTACTATTGTAAAACACCTGTGAAGCCTTATTCAATATGGTAAAAATCCACACAAAGAATGAATGACCTTGGGAGAATCACCTTGGCATGCCTATTCCAGCACCAGTGTTCTTGGACCTGTAGGCTCTCTAAATCTCTTAACCCGAACCATAACATTACCCTGGCCCAACTCCAACATCATGGCTGGTTCAGATCAGAAAGATGCAGGAGGAGCAATGTCGATGCCCTGGCAGGATCACCTTGGCATGCCTTTCCTGTTCTTGGAGCTGTAGGGTATTTGACTCTCTCAGTCCTAACCCTCACCATAACACTAGCCCAAACCCAAGGCTGGTGCAGCTCACAAAGGTGTAGGAGCAGCAATGCTGGGGCCCTGCTGGGATCATGCTGGCATGCCTATTCCTGCCCCAGCAGGAGTCAATTTGTGCTGCAGGCACTGGGTGCCTTGGAATTGGCACTCCTTGGTGCATAAGAAGCATGCATTAAAAAAAAACAAAAAAAGAAACCCACCTGCTAAGCTTTGAAGAGAAGCAGCAGGCAAAGCTGTTACAATACATGCTTAATTCACAGCAGTGATTGCACTACAACACCACAAACTAAGGGAAGCCAGCAGGAGAAACCCCTACACACAGACATTTCTAGAAACGTTTTGAAAAATTTGGTTCTATATATTGTTCTGGACAATGTAGAGATGCTTAATTTTAATTACCATCAGCGCTCTGAGAGCACAGATGGATGCCTGTTAATTAAAGCTAGCAGAGTCCTGTGTAAATTCAAAGAATAAAACAAATAAATATTAGCCTCACAAGAACATTCAAAATAAAAGATGGTAATGAGTTTTGGAAACAAGGAAGGAAATTGTTGTCAGTGGAAAACAGCCAGCAAAGATAATAGATCTCTACTAGCAGCTGACCATCACTAACAACTCTTGTCTTATCAGGAAGCAACTTGTCAGGCAAATCTGCAGATTAGAGGGACTGCCAAAAGCCAGGCAGATATAATACAGGTATATTATATACAGATCAATTTAGTCAGGTGTTGTCCAAAATCCAGTGGCAACAGAAGTAGTAATGCAAGTTACCTCTTCTGAGGCAGGAACAAGAAAGAAAAATAAATTTTAAAAAATCTAGTCAACATGCATGAAACCAGAATAAGCAACTAAAGATTACCAAGAAAGATCACTGCCATGTTTTCAGTAAAAAGGCTAAAATGGGAAAGCAGGGACAATGGAACATTAGACAGTTAGATCAGCCCCCACTACCAATAGCCTCTGCTAAATTTCAACAACTGAGATCTATATCCTTTTATAGTTAATTTAGGACTCCAGAAGTGAAAGGTTCATAGCCCCAAATACTTAAGTGTTTCAAAAATATGAAACAAGGAATATTAAAGTGGGACAACTTTAACAGACACTGCTGCATGATTTCTTTTTGACATTGGAAACAAGGGCATCAATTCCAAGGATGGATTCTTGCTAGAGTCAGTATCTGCAGACATCAGCATGTCTCCTAAAAGAGGTCAGCAAATAGCCTCAGCCTGTAGTTAATTTCAATAAACACAAGCCCAAAATGAACCAAAATCTTCACAATATCACACCTCCAACTTGGCAACAGACTCAAGATGTCACTCCACAAACTGCTCTGGCATACAATGTGTCAGTGGAGTCCCACAGCAGCCCCTCAGTTTTGTGTCTTTTGGGGTAGATTTAGCAAGAAAGGATCATGCTGTTCACAGTACAACCCCAAGCAAAACCCTCCCTTCAACACTGTCTTTTTCTGAGCACAGGTGTGACAACTGCAACTGAGCTGTGTTAGAGGATCTGCTTCTGAAGAGAAATAAGCCAGGGAAGATGTACAGAAATAGATGCATGAATGAAACAAGCTTCCATAAAAAACCAACAGCAACAGACCAGTCTCGACAGGGAGCATTAATCACTTCCTTAAAATACAAAACCTGGGTAAGTGGCAATAATTTGTATGGTAAAGACAAATGATTTTCCAGGTGAGCTATCCTAGTTACAGGCAGCACAAGAAAAACAAGCAGAGTTACAAATAACATGGGTGATAATCTACATTACTCATAAAAATGAACTGTATATTTATATTATTACGTACAGTATATCTTTATGTTTTTTATAATATAAATAAAGGTATAAATAATATTCATTAATTAGTCTACAGATTCTACCAAACTATTTAACAATAAGGAAATGCCTCATCCTCTTCTAAAGCATTTGTTTGGTTTTCTTCTCTACAAGAAACCAACTATGGTAGGACTGAGATGCAATATCATGCCAGTGTCCTCTGAAGCATTAAAAAACCCCAAAATATCAGCTGCAGCATCTTGAAATCTTGCCACAGATCAACTATGCAAAACTAAGCTCAAGTATGGCTATTTTAAGTACAGAAACTCTCAAGGTACAGAAACAAGGCTGAGTAATCACATATAGAAAGTACCCTTAAGAAAAAAAAAAAAACCACTGATAATGATGCAGTAATTTATTCTAGTAGCTCAAACATTATAGAGAGACTTTCAAAACCAGCATTGTTCCTACTGGTATTAGCCACAAACATCCTCTTCAGCTTGTGTTAAAACTGGTCTACTGGAGAAAGAGAGGAAGATATCAGTAGAAGAAAGCATGAAACACTACAGATGGAAAAATAAATTTTGAAGAGAAACAGACCTCTCCAGTTCTGGAAAGAGTATAAACCCCTGAGTGCAGCTTCTCTTCAGCTAAGGACTCAGCTGAGCAGGAGGGCAGGCGTGCAGAGGCAGAGCAGGTGCCAGTGCTGTTCTGCTGTCCCTGGGACCCTCCTGGCTGGGCACATGCTAAAGGCCTCTGGACAGCAGCCATTACTGCTCTTCCACGTCTCTGAACAGAGCTGAGCTTGTGCATTTGATCTTAACGTCAGATTTTTGAAATCTGAATATAGAAAAGCAGCCAAATAACTCGCAAAAAGTCAAACACCAGGAAGACTGAAAACCTACAAATTTCTCCACTATTAAAGCACAATTTAAGAAATTTACATACATAGCATTTGTAGATTGTTTTTTCTCAGCAGTTTTCAATAATGTATGTACTGCTGCTGTTACACAGTAAAGATTACCACCTCCACACATTATTTGCCAAAAATAATTATTCTGTCTTTTAAATATGCTTCTCATAGAAATTATTTATAATTGCTTCATCCTGTGACACTACAGAGCTGTACAAGTCATCAGTTTCAGCTGCATCTTTGTCAAGCTATTTCAATTGTGCTCTCAAATCTCAGGACCAAACACTCTAAATAAAGGATTGGCACCTTATTGGTTCTCAACTTTGACTCAATCTGAAGCCTTGTTGAGGTTGACTTCCAAATTTCAACCATTAACAAAGACAAAATATTTTCTTATCCTGCCTTGTCATTCTCCCATGACCCCTTAACCACTAACAAGTGGCAGAGCCCTGACAAACTGAGAGAGATGTTACAGATGCTGGGACAAGAATGCCTCCAGGAAGTGCAGCCTGGAAGATGCGGCTGCTTCACTCCTGGGGGGATGATTACATTTTTGGGAGTGCCTAACACAGTCCTTGAAGTAGGAGCTAATGACCACTTCAATCTGAATGCTCTAATTAGGGGGTCATAAAGCCAAGGTCTTTCTTGCCCACCCTTTCCTGAGCCTCATCCCAACAGTAAAAGCTAGATTGGAGATAGGCCATGACTCCTCCACTAGCACTGACAGCAAGGAATATCTACAGCCAAGAAAGGAATCAACCTCCATGGGCACTCCAACAGCTTGGCCATCTTACCAAGTATGGCCTGGGAGCACTGCTCAGCATCCTGCCAGCAGAAATGGCATCTGCACAATGTGCACCCCAATGTGGCTCCCAGGAAAGGCAGGTATGTCAGGCACAGCCCTGCCCTACCTTTTCCAGAGGTTAGCAGTGGCAGCTCCCTGTTCAGTCTGCTGGAGCACCATGTGTCTTGGTCCTTCATGCCCATGGTGGAGCAGTTACAGACTGTCACACACAACCTGCATTTCAGGGCCAGGCACCCTCATCTTCAGCTCCTTGCCACCCACAGCACACTCCTGATACCAGGGACCCAAACACAGCACTGTAGCAGCCCATGTGTGAAGGAGCAGCACCTGAATGTGCCATTTTACAGTTCCCAGTTTCAATGTCAAGCTCACTTGACAGGTTGCCAGCCCTGCCTCTGTGTCCCAGCCCCTTCCCCCTGCACCCACACCTCCTGCCTGCCGGCTGTGTGACCACTGCTCACAAGATTGGTGACATAATCTAGGTTCAAAGCAGATTATTTTTAACTCAGCCCCCCACTCACTGATCTAATTTACAGCAGAATATTGCAGCAGTTGTATCAACACAGTTTGTGCGGCAGGGAGCCACAGGCAGGCACAAGCAGAGAAGAGCAGCTGGAGTTGCAGAGGCCAAGAGCTGTGGCTTCAGAGGTGGCCAAGTGTCACATCCTGTCCTTTTTCTCCCCAAGATACAGGACATTTTCTTCTAATTAACCAGCAACCAGAAATTAAATTTACATACGTCTGCCTATTTCTACAGAGTTCCTTTGCAAGTCAGCAATTCTCCCGAGTTAAAGTAGTCCATTAATTCTAAGCCATGAATCCTCAAGGTCCAGAAACAGCTTCTAAGAACTTTAAAGGAAGAAACTAAGGTCATGCATTTTTAGGTTTAATCAAGAATAAATGTACTCGTCACAGGTCCATATGTCCACTGAAATATGGTTTGGGATCCACAAACAGACAGGGTTGGGTTTAAAGCTACTGTTTTGAAGAAAAAATACCCAAGATCTGTGCTAGCAATAAACTGGATTGCAGATTTCCCTTATCTGCTGACATCGCTAGCTTTCTAATGTCAGTCTCTCTACTGCTTACATGTTTAAATAGTTTTCCTCTTTTATGTTCACACTACAGTTTCATTTTCTTCACACAACTCTTAATGTAACTTTGTTGCTGATTTGGGCTGCAGAGCACAGTGTCCATGCAGGTCACAAACTGGCTGGACATAAATACTGGGGATCACATCAGGGCTCCTGGAGCCACTTGTAATTCAGCCATCTGATACATTTGACCAGCCAAGTTAAAAGCAATGATTCAGAGAATTTGTGCTCCCCTGCACAACACTGTCACAGAAGAGCAGTTTGGATTTTGGCCATTTGTTGCTCTAAACCAAGCAGGAGCGATGGCTCTCCCTGCTAGTTAGAGACATTCATCAGGTTACCCAGCAGTCCCACACTTTGCAGCATCTTCCTTGAACACAGTAGCACCGCACCAAGGAAGACCGTGGCTTGAGCTACGTGGCTTAGATCCCAAATGAGCCACAACAAAAGCTGATGGCAAATATCTAACCTGCTCACATGCCAGCTTCATTCTCCTCCATGTTTGCAGTCCAGGTTCATGGCTACACCAAGCTCTTGTCCATGCACACATTTAAGAAAAAAAGACTACTGCCACTTCATATTGTCAGAGCAGTGTTTGAGGCCACATTAAGTGAGGCCAAGTTCAAATCAACTTCTTAAATAGCTCATCCCTACCCTATGAGGCAATCCCCCTGCACAGCACATAAGCCAGCAGCACAGGGAGCTCTGCTGCTCTTAGGCAACCCCTTGCCAAGGACAGGAGAAGCCAGAAGGCAGCACATCTGGCAGAGCTTTCCCAGGAAAAGAAATGCTGCTTCACTGAAAGAAAGGCTCAAAAATGGTAGATAATAACAGGCCAGAAAAGGGATTGTACCCAACCCTAATGTGGATAAACTGAAACCAGGTGCTGCAAGCTAGTACTTAATGCTCAGAATTTCAGCCAAAATTTCTAATCCAGTGCTAATGATTTGAAAAAGCACAGATGCCCATTGCTGTGTACCAGCCTGAGGACACAGTTTGCACAAGCAAAAGTTTAATCTCAAAAAATAAATATGAGCAAAGAGAAATATTCCTCTTTACCAATTAAAAGATCATTTACATAACTACCATCTGCAGTCACTCCCCTCCCAATTTAAGTGAATCAAGAAACCCTTTTCCTCTGTCCCTCCGTGCACAGTGGATATACCTTTAATAGCTGTTGCCTTTATCTTGTTTTGAGTCTGATATGAGTGATCTTTCCTTAGTGCTCTAAATCAGCCCTGACTATTCCCTTGGACAGGACTGTTTTTCCCAATTATATCCATTACTGTTAGTCATCTGCTTCTTTCACTTATTCTGGATCTTGTCATGTGCTCTTAACATAAATGGAGTTTTGCCATTGATTTCAGCAACAATAAAGTGGGAAAAAGCATTAGTCACAACACAGCATGACAGCACCAAATCATAAGGCCCAACACAAGTGCTCTTTGCATCTAATTTATTTCTCATTACAGTGATGGCACCAGAAACTCAGGCCCGTCCTCCTCCCCTCCTTCCAAGTAGCTCTGTGCAATGAGAAACTAAGCTCTGCATAAGGTCCATCAGAAAAGTGCCAAAGGGTTGTTCTGGGGGATATTGCAGATGAGGTATTCCCTATAAGAAGGCAGTGAGAACCCCCTCTCCAATGTACCAGTGTCAGGCACTGTGAAAGTTTCTGCTCCAGCTCTACTCTAACACACTCATCTGCATTTCCCTCCTAAAAAAGGAAATCCTTCTAACTTTCAGATTTTCAGATGCCTAAAGTCAGAAAGTTCGTATTTGCTGACTTCAGACCTCTTTTTTGAAATTGGAGCCAAAGGAGAGACTTGGCAAGGTGCACACAAACAGTACTTAGTAAGTTACTGCTATATAATGCATAAGCTCATACATTACACAGTACTTTTGTGGGATTAACTGTTGCAAAAGGCATTGCCAAAAGTAGTCAAGCCAGCTATGTAGTCTGTACTCTAACTTATAGAGCAGGATTCAGCAGCACAAGTCCAATGCAAATACCTACATATATATTGTTCTGTCCCAATCAAAATGTAGGTGACTACATTATTTCAATCACTAAAAATACTTAAAACCTCTTGAGATGTGAATTCAACCCAGAAATTCTTTTCCTTCTGCAGATTTAAGAGTATTTCAGCATAAAAGATTTCACTACATACTTGCTCTGAACAGTATTTTGTGTGCCCCATTTGAAAGAAGTCAGATTGAGGCAGTAGTTGACAGACTACCTAGTCCATCCTAAGTCAAATATCAATGAAACCTTTCCCTGAAGATTAAGTTTCACACTTGGTACATCAGATGTTTATCCAGATATTGGTGTTGAAAAAACAGTTCCCTAGTTAAGGCAATTATTGATAAGTTCTACAAAAATAACTCTGGTATTTCTACCTTGGTAGTTTCAGATATTCTTGGAACCAAAGATATTTCAGTGATAGTTATTCACATTGTTTTTCATCTACAAATATATATCATGAATAAGAGTAACAATATTCACAAAGTAGGTACAGACTCTTATTCAACAATTCCAAGAAGAGTACAAAGAAGCCTTATTTCACTGGGTTTTAGAAGTGAAGTTCAGGCGACTTCACACAAAAACACTGTGGTACAAAAAAGCAGCAGACTCAATGTCAAGGCAGATACATAGAAAAAAGATTAAATCTAGGAACAAAAGGTTAAAATTTGATTACTTGAAACACTCCTATACTAAATAACAGATTTAGAAAATAAAAACATACAAAATTTAATGTGTCACTCTTAAGCATTCACTATTCTAAGTTGTAACTTCAAGAACCTTGTATTAAGAAATTTTGGGATAGTATCTCTGAAATAGATTCCAGAGAGCAGAGCTCTTTCTATGGAAATTGGCTGATCCCAAGAGCTTTTTAAATTAGCTATTTAATTCATGTATTTTTAAAACACACTCCAGTAACACATTTGATCCTCACTTTTGTACTAAAACAAGGTAAAACATCTCAGGCTCACAGCCAGCACACTGGGAGTTTTCTAGAAAATAAGGGCAATGCTTTTCAAAGAAAGATTTCCAGCCAGCTAGTCTTGGATTTGGCATGGTTATGAATCTGATGAGCTTCATTCAGAAATATTCATCCTTCACTGAACTGAAAAGGCCATTCATTTTTCAGCCCCATCAAATAACCAGCTGATTTTGTTATATTACCTACTGAACATTTCTGCTTCCCATCAGAAGAGCTAAACTTGCCATTGAAATAGAGGTAGTCAGTAAAAACCAGACACATTGTCTAATGAGTCAGTGCACAGCCCATTTCAGCTGATGCCCTGCCTACCATTTCACACACTGAAATGCAAGGCATTTTGTGCTGAATCTATTTGAGAATATAATACACAATCAAATCTCAATCCTGATTCAGGGCAATAATGACAGCATCCTTTTTAGTAATTTCATTCAATCAATCTGCATATTAAAGAATCTCTTCAAGACTTTAACAGTGAAAAAATTCAGGGTGAAGAGTCACGGTCCCACAGGGAAACACTTCAGAAGGCATATTCCAATACTAAAACCCAAGCCTCTCTGCTCACATGCCAAAAATCAGGTATGTGCAGAGAAAAAAGGAGTGTGGATGGAATGAGGGCTGGGCTGCCTCTCCCCTGTCTGAGGCTGATATCCTGGTTTTCCTTCAGGGACTCCAGAAGGAGTATTGCCTCTGTTGGATGAACAGATTTTTCTATCATCAGAGCCAGCCTGAGCTGGTACTGAGGTAAGTGCCAGGGCCATCACTTAACTGGATAAGGCTGTGATCCATTACTGAAACAAATATTGCAAGTGAACTTGATAGATCAGCTGTTTAGCTTGTTGCTTCCACTTCCCAAGCAGCTGCAGCTCTTCCCAAACTCAGCGTATTGATTTCCTGACAACACATGTCTCTAGAGTGAAATCATGATGAAACAGCAGATAAGAAAGCAAGGGTGCCAGATCAGCAACACGAATTCCCACAACACCTTAGAAATAATAGGAGTGTTCAGGAAGCCAACTGCTCTTATAAAAATAAATAAATAAAATATTTTTGGAAATACAGGGCAAAATCCTGCTTTCCTTTTACGTGAAGGACCGTAGTGTCGTTGTATGAGGTCATACTAAATTCCTGCTAGGACCAGAAGTGTTCCTGTGACCCTAAAAGCTCCATAATAGGAAATGTGTAAACACTATCCTTGCTGCCAGGGCACAGACTGCTGTAAAACTGTATGTGAGAATAACTGTGAAACAATTGCCTGCCAGAGATGCTGCTAGGATGTGGCAGAGCTCCAGCCTGGTTCCAGCAGGTGCTGGGGCACCCACGGCTCTGTACTGGCTGCAGAGCAAAGCCTGCAGCTCACAGGGGCATCCAGGGCAGCACCAAGTGTCAGGGACTGAGGAAGCCAAACCCCAGGAACAAGGTAAGGCTAAAGCAAAACTCAACACACCTGGAAGCAATTATTAGGTATTTCAATTCCATTTTAGGGTGGAGGAGGATGCACTTTAAACACTGCTCAGCCTAACAGAAGGGAAGAAGCATTGTTACAAGGCAACATGCTTTATTAAAGCAAGATGATACATCCATACAAAAAGTATATTTGCACCTCTTTACCTAGCCTCTCCTGTAAATCCATACTCTGCCATGCCATACCTCAGCTCCCAGTCCTACTTTTCAGAAATTCATTTTGAGTCTGCTGCCTAATAAGCTCCTGCCATTAGGTATAGAAATCAAACTTCTCTCCATTCTCATTCTTCAGATACCATGTCTTCAGTGGCCTGCTCATGCACCACTTGTTCCCTAAATGCTGCACATTAGCATAGAAATGCTTCCTCTAAATTACCTTACTTCCTTTTTTTTACTTAAGAGGGGTTTATGTGAAAATTAAATGTCTATGAGTTAAGACCATATTCTAATCCAAATGCAATAATACTTTTTACTGAGAATAGGTTTTTAAATTAAGAATATGTTGCATCAGTGAACTAAATTTACCCCTGTGTCTAACCATGGCCTGATCCTCCAGCCACTGAGCAACCTCTTGTACCACTGGCCCTGCCCCGAATGTGTTCATCACACAGACCAAGCCTGGATAATTGGAATGCAAATATATGCACAATTAGCAGCATTGCTGGACCATTTTAAAAACCTTCTGAAAACACTGCTCTTAAGTGATTCACTGTATTTTTATGGCTTTTTTCTCACAGCCATTGGCTCAAAAATCTTGGTTATTCTCAGGGGATCAGGAGAGAAACCAAGAGGTCTTGGACACAGGCACCCTATCAGGCACAGAGCCCTGTAGGCTGCTCATGGCTCATTTAAGTCCTAATTACCGCAATCTGGGGTTGTCAGAAACCCCTAGAACTGTCCAGGAGCAACATGACCTACTCTACCCATCCTCACCACAACCTCCCTCTGCAGAGAAGCTCCACTTAGAAAGAAATGTCACACATGAGCTCTGGGCTGCCTCTCCCAGGCCACACTGCCACTAGAAGAGCTCAGATTTTTAGGCTAAGTACATGAACAATGAAGGGCAATAGATGTGCATCTGTGATGTATCCAGTGGCCTGAAAAATAGAGTTCTGTACATACATAATGATGCCAGTGTGCTGTTTTTTTGTCACTACTACAATCCAGTAAATGCCAGAGATACATTGCTTTCACTGAAGTACCAGAAAGCCAAGTTAGAAACAGTAATAGCTTTGTATAATGAGGTATTTACTATTTGGGTTAAAATAACCATATGTCGAACAAACTTTTTAGACAATAACATGGTCTACTGTGCCAACCATGTTATCATCTCCTCACTGCCACACTTGTTCATCAATGCCTAGAGTGCCCAGCACAGCCTTGTACCAAAGGGTGCTAGTACATTCTCTAATAGCCAGGGTGGCTACAGGAAGTTTATTCATCATCTGGATATCTTGGGATACCCCCAGTTCTCCCTCCAAGGCCACCCATTTAACATGGAAGCAGAATGCCCATCACCAGCAGCCTGCAATGTGACCCCTTAACACAAGTCAGAGAAGAAGCAAGAACAGTGGGATCTTGAGTTAGCTTCAGTAACCCAATGCAGAAGTACTGCTGGGAACGCTTGAAATAATTGTCTTAATTACAGAAGTACTAACTAAATAGTTAGGAGGGATTTTTTAAAAACACAAACGACTTTAAATGCATCATCTGCCTGTGCATTCAGCTACCCTCTCTCTAAAATTATGTTTAGATTTTTCATTTCTTCTATTTGGCCTTTGCACGTTTTTAGCATCAACAGGAATAAACTCAGCAGCTACCCAAAAGGCTGCTAAATGATGCCTGTATACCTAAGGCAAGAAAATCCAAGACTTCATGTGAGAATAATTTATGTCTATTGTTCTAACCAGGGGTTATTGTTTTCTCTGGGGGTTACAGTGTATAGGGACGCACATTCATGGTGCTCAGAGCAGTCAACAGGACTCCAGCTGTAAGCTCACACACACATTTTCTCAGCATCTCCTACACAGAGACTGATAAGTGAAAATGAGGAGCCATTATGAGTTGCTGTGCCAAGACCTGAAGCCTGCAGTGAGCAAAAGTCCATTGATTTCTTGATATGATTTCAGCAATCTAAGTATAGTTTACAGCTTGCACCACCATCAAAGCCAGCAATTGTGAAATGCTAAACTTCCAAATAATTCTTTGTTCAAATAGGCATGGCAAAGATAAATGACTGGGTACTACTCAGAGCAAAGCACTTACCCAAATTATTCATTATCAAAGGACTAATTAAGCAACAGGGGAGCCTGATCACTGTTCTGAAATACACAGGAGTGAGAAAAAAGCTCACCTGTGCAGGAGGGATGAGAGGTCAGGAGAGCCATGTCCATTTCAGAAATAAAACAAAGAGAAACAGACACATTCTCTAATTCATCTGTGACGGCAGGCATGGGACATGACCAGTAGACACATTAAAGGGCTCCACATTGAAACCCAAGACATGTAAATGACGAGGAAATGTACAAACTTTTACTGTCAGTACATGTGTGCACGACACCATCAGCTCTGAAGCCTCTCCTGATTTCCCTGAGCATTGCATGTCGCTGAAGAGCTGGGCACAGGCAGGAGTGCCCAGGTACCCAGAGCACAGCAGCTGGTGCCCGTGGGGATGCAGCAGTACCACGGTGATGTGCCACTCTCCATGGCACAGACAGGAGCCAAATGCCCTGACAGCAGCAGGGCACCCCCAGAGCCTGAGCCCGACAGCCCCCAGCCCAGACAAACAACACATTCACTTACAGCACCTCCCAGGCGCGTTTTGAGCACGGCTCAGCCTCGCTCATTCCCGCAGGCGCCCTGCGGAGCCCTGCTGCCAGCAGCCGCAGAGCTGGGGCTGCCCCGTCATGGCTCACCTCCATCGGCCTCATCGGCCCCCGGCGCCTCCAGGCCGCGGGTCCCGCACGGTGCCGAGCCGCCTGCGCCTCTCCTCAGCGGCATTCCCTGCTCCAGGGCTCTCGGGAGCCTCCTCAGTCCCGGCTGGTGGTCTTCCATGTCTTTTATCAACTCTTTACACTGAAACTCACAGTTCCTGAAGCATTTCACTCACTGAAACTTTACACAGTCCCTGAGCACTGCAGCCCCACTACCTGTCCCTGCTGGAAAATATCCCGATTTTCCTGCAGCTTCGGCAACATCCCCATAGCCCAGGCACAGCAAGGCTTCAGCTCCGGAAAGGGCTTTAGGTCAGGTACCTTCCAGCAGGCTCCATGGGGCCCGCAGGCAGTCAGAGCCTGCAGCAGCCCTTCCCATCAAAGATGCTTCTGGCAAAACCCCACTAGCCCCAGGAGCAGCTCCCCTCCTGCATTTATCCTCCCTGGAGAGCTCCCGCCCCAGCCAGCTGCCCCTGCGAGGCTGAGGGCGCACGGAACAACAAGACACAGAGCAGACCTCGGCTTCTATCTCGTTTTGCCAAGTGTCACCTGTCCGTGAGGGGAAAAGGCTGAGCAGCACAACCCAATAACCACTTTCAGGTGTGCCTTTTCTACACCAGGCTCATTAACATTCCTCATTAACACCTGTGGGGCACCACCGGCAGAAAGGCAGAGCTGCCTCTCAGGTGTGGCATCAGATACAACATTCCCTATTTAAAGTAAAATAAAAGGAGGGAGGCTCGTGTGTGTAAATTGTGTCTTGGGATGAGGGTTCCTGGGTTAAAAGAACACAGCAGGTATTCTCTGGGCAGTAGCCACAACACTTTTATACTGTGTATTTTTACTTCTGCTCAGCATGAAAGAACATGTAATTAGGGACCAGCTATTAACCTCTTACACAACCAAAGTGTTATGATCAGCACGGGCTGCTGTGTGCTCATTCCTGGAGAGGAGCAGAGAAGCACAAAGAACTGTTTTCCAGCACTTATTACCACTGTACCTCTTTGAAGCAGGTGTGCTTTGCCATCGACAGCTCTGGCAGTTTGTGGTGGAGCTGCAGCAGGTGAAGCAGGTGAAAGGCACAAGCCCAAGGAGGTGAGCAGAGCTCAGCCCCAAACTCTGCTCTGGCACTCAGACCTTTCTCACTGCCTGGAGCTGCAGGACCCCCAGTGCCTCCAACCCCCCACAGGGCACAGGCAGGGTCTGATGTCACTATCACATCAGAGAACCATTTAGGTTCTAAAAACCTTTATGATATCAAGTCCAACCATTAACCCAGCTTTAAGCTGTGTCCCTAAGCACCACAGCCACCCATCTTTTCAATACCTTCAGAGCTGGGAACTGGACCACTTCCCTGAGCAGCCTGTGCCATTGCTTGGCAAGCCTTTCAAGGTGATGACATGTTTCCAAATATCCAATCTAAACCTTCATTGGTGCCACTTGAGTCCATTTCCTCATTTCCTATCACTTGTTACTTGGGAAAAGAGAGGTCAAGCAGATATAAGGGTGTTCAGAAGAACAAAACAGGTCACCACTCCATCAACTAAGTTAGTACACCTAAAAACACCAGCTGAGTGTGCAAAGTGTCTGATTTTAGTAAACTGACTGAATAATTGAGATCTGAAGGGCTGATCCCAGACCAGTACAGCAAACATACAAAGGAACCACCAGTGGCAAATAAGCAAGCGATGAAAGCTGCCAAAAGTGATTCTCAAAGTTACATAAACACTAAATATGTCACTTTTCCATTTTATGTCTCCCATGATAAACTGTTATGAGACATGCACATGGCTTGAAACAGATAATTGTTGATAACCCTGACTGGTGGGAGAAGGAGCCATCTGGCAGATGGAAAACAAGAAGGTGCCAAGAATTTAGCAGACTAGGGGGCCTGTGAATTTATGCATAGAGGTCTGCAGAGAGGAATATTTAGACAAAAGTTCAGCAACTCTGTTTCTATCTATACACAAAACAAATTGGAACATCAAAACTATCCGAATAATTATGAAAATTATTCCTATTTGAAATTCATCTTGAAACTGTGAGGAAAATCAGGGAATCTAAAACTGTGAACTTAGAAGTGAGGAATTCTTTCTGCATATCATGATTAATCACAAATGGTTACAGCACATAGCATCACATTTCTTCTTCTGTCCTTCAGGTTTCTATCCTCACTGCCTTTAACATGCAAATGCCTTTATTCATCCTCTCCTGACCTTGCTGCATGGTATCATTTGTTTCTTTCAATTTTCCTTAACAGTATTTCTTTCTTCCTATAGCAGAGAAAGAGCAACGTCTGATAAGCCCCGCTTTGTATTCCTTTCCTTTCTTCTAAGTGAATTTCTTTTGCCTTTGCTCTCCTCTTTATCCCTCCTGGGTAGAACAAGGGATATTGCTGGATGCAGCGTTCTAATTGTGAATCCACATTTTTCCACTGAGATCACTGCTCATTAGCCACTCTGCTGCTGACCCTTTGCAACAGCTGAGCTGCAGCCAACATCTCTTGCAGCTAAAGGGAAGTGAGGACATGACCCACGTCAGTAGTCACAGGCAAAACACAATATTAATAAATTTATGTAACATATTTAGTGATTCTGGGGCTGGTTTTGCTGAAGCATCATGGATCACCACAAGGACCACACATCACTGACGTTGCCCAGGGAGACTGTGCAGTTTCTGTCCTTGCAGGTTTACAAGACCCACCAAGATAAAACCTGGAGCAACCTAGTTTGATGTCATAAGCTGACCCTGCTTCAAGAAATAGTTTGGACCAGAAACCCCTCAGTACAAATGTATGAGGCCATGACTTCCAGAGGCACCCTGAAATAGAACTCCCACTGACTCCTGCATAATATTCCAACTCCAATGAATATAGCACAAGCAGATATTCTTCAAAATCACACTCAAAGCTTACTAGAATCTTCAGATTTCTTAATCTTTTATCTGTAGAGCCCCTTCCAGTTAGCAACTTCCACTTCAACTGATGCTGGGACAAAGGTGGCTCAGCAGATCCTTTCTCACTCAGGCTGCTTCGCTAATAATGTTTAATTTGGGGAGTTCCTGCAACCACATTTTCATATTGTTTTTCAGCATAAAAGTCCTATTCCATTCAAATCCCAGAGAAGAGCTATTTAGACATGTTAATAAAACTCATTAGTTGCCAGGGAACTGGCAACTAAATAAACCAGATAAACAAAATAAAATGGAACAAAATAAACCAGATAAACCTTATTTTTTACTTTAAATGTGCACAATATAATGAGTACTGCTGAAATGTTATCCTATGTATTCTTTAATTATAAAACATGCACATTTTTGTAAGATCTTGCTCAGGATCTCAGACACAAAATGCAAACCCTGACTGCCAGGATAACTTATCAGGAAGCACAGACAGTTGGAGTCAGATACATCAATGGCAAGCAGTCTCACATTAGAGCCTCCAAATTAAATCTGCTTACCTTATTCATATGCATCATTCCAGCAGAGTAATATTTATACAACACCCTTAATTGAAATGGCATTAGAACAAGAACATTTTTGATCCATTGAATGAAGTAACAGAGGCAGCATTTGCCCCATGTTCAGTCTGTTCATGAAAAGCAGCCCCACACAGCTGGGCACAGCTGGCATTCACCTCTCCAAAGGGACCCATGCCTGCATTTATGGGATGCACAGGAGTAAAGCTGGAACACCAACTCCTAAACCACCTGTGAGGTGTGCAAGGGCTCACATTAAACACCTTTCATTTTCAACACACCACTAGCAAGCAGAAATGAAGGGGGAAATAATCTCACTACTCTTCTCATGGTCTACAGGATGAGAAACACTTGTTTCAGGATTGCTTATAACCATCAGTATTTCATCTCTGAGGACCCAAGTTCTAATCATAATGGAAATAAAAGGTTTGTGGCTTTAAATTATGTTCCTCTTCCCAGTTACAGCATGATGTTTAATGTCTGACAAATTACAAAGTGATTGGAGAAACAAGGGACTTCCTGCTTTTGTTAAGAAAGAATGAAAGATACTTGATCTAACATTTTTTCATTGTCAGCTCCGAGCTTAGCAGCAGCAGCAGCACAAATATACACATCTTGTGGTTTAGTTGATTCAGTGGAAGACAGAGGGTTTTCCTGTTTTCATGCACTGAATGATCATTGCAATTTGCCACACCTGTTTGATGTTCTGGCTTTGTTCACAGCAGAAGGCAACACATTGCTGCCCATTGGCCTTTCTCTTCCATCAAACCAATGTGCCAAGTCTTCAGAAGCATCTCCCTCCCGTGCAACTGAGTGCAGCCTGTACCTTGTTTATGCTATTGATCCTTTACTAATACAAGCATTGAAGAATCATGCTGTAATTATTAAATCAGACAGAAAGCAAACCCAGGACTATTTTCAAGCTTAAAAGTCAAGTTTATTCTGACTACAGCTAGCTATCCGTCCTCACAAAAGGAAAACTTCTTTTGTAACATGTCCTTCATCTTTCTGATACCTTATTTTTCCCTATAATTTTCCACATGTAAAACTTTTTTTCAACTCTGTTTGGCTTGTTAAAGTTCCTCTACTTCTATTTCCTGAATACAAAAAAGGGCTAAAAGTCATCTTTTAATTGCCAGTTGTTCACATACATATTTAATAGAGCAGCACTAAACATAGGGCTTAGCCCACCAGCATTTTACACAAGCAGGGTCCGATTCAGTTCTCCTGAAGCTTTACCTGAACAAACATGCAGTCCTTTATTTTCACAGAATGAAACATTGCACTATCTGTTCTGTTCACCAAAGCACACCAGGGTGCAGTTGTACAGCATGTTGGGTGATTCCTTGCTGCAATGTAGTAGGTGGAGCTCAAACTATGGACCAGATTCAGATGCTGTAACTCTACTGGCAGTGTTTGTATTGGGAAAGTGAAGCAGATGCTTGCAATGCACCAATATTAGAAGAGCAGCAAGTGCTCTCTTGGAATGACAGGATGAGCTTTTTAACATAATTAGGAGCCAAAGGACATTTTTGGAAGCCAAGTCAATTGGGCTCATCTGTTTCACACTCCCAGAGGCAATCAATTCCTGTTCCCTTTACTCATCCTGAAAACTTTCCCAGAAAAGACCAAGGAATTCTGCACGCAGAAATGACCATGCATCAGCTCCCAAAATCCAAGGAGCTGTTGCTGTAACACGGAAAGCCCCATCTGGAGAGCCGGGCACAGCTCCCCCCTGGAGCCGAGGCGGGGGCGGTGTCCCGGGCGGGGCCGGGCG
>NW_005054371.1:3089666-3091640 GCF_000277835.1 Geospiza fortis | reverse complement strand
AAGCAAGCACCGTGCTCCACAAGCAGGACAGCTTTTGAAGCACAACAACCAGAGAAAATAAAAAACCCCACTGGGTACTGCCCAAAGCCAAACATCCAAAATCCTCTCAGCACTGCACTGAACATGCACATGGTAACACAAAACACATCATTCCACAACAACACAAGTACCTTAATCTGTATTTGAAACACCAAATGAACTATCCCTCCCATTTCTAGCACCCTGTCCTAACAGGCCAATTAAAAGATCTCCCATTGCTAGATTTTATGTTATTTCACTGATGGTGAAAATGAGCTGAGGGAACCAACATGTAATGCAGTCATTCAGCAAGTGTATAGGCAACCTTATGCAATAATCTTTTAACTAGTTTATTAAATGTTTTTCCTTTTCAGAATAAATTCAACATCTAATGCCAAAATTTCATCAAGAACTCAAAAATCTTAGTAGCCAGTTATCAGCTGTTTGAGTTACAAGAAATAGACATATTACACATCACTAAAATTTTCACACATACACCCACACATACACACACACGTATCAGCATCCTGTTTATATTAATTTATTTTCACAAATCAATCTCCTTTTTCCTACTCATACTCTTTACATTTTCTGAAGGCACAACACCCAAATAGGCAATGTAAAATGTACTTCCTGTAGAAAAGTCTGTACTCTCCTAAGAGAACAGTTTGGCAAAACTACGTTTGTTTAAAAACTCAAGTTCCAAAATGAGCCTTCAAAGAGCAGCAGAGAACACCAAGATTAAAAACTGCTTAGGGTGTCTGCACTTTTCATATGCAACACACCACTTAACCTTTAATAAATCAGGACTTTTTCCAAGAAATTACAAAAGCGGAAGTAGTAAAATCTCTTTTTTTTTTAATCACCAAGTTTTAACGATGGGACAGACTCTAGGCAGAGCTCCCAGAAAGAGCCAGACCACCATCTGGCTCCATCACAGAGCAATGACAATTCACAGGCAATGAGTCTCCAACCAGTGCTCTGAAATCAAACGCTGGGCTGGCTCCATCAAAGCTCTGTTACAGCCATGAACACACAGCTGTACATTTCCTCCCTCCTCGTACATAAATATACCCTCAGACACAGACAAAGGGAAAAAATAAATCATTTTATGCATTTTTCTATGCTTCCCTGCTCTGCCTGTTACCAATCAGTGTCAAGAAATATCTTACATCTTATGTTTTGTTAGCACTATAGAATATATAGAATATATATAATTTTATTTTTGTTGTCACACATGCTAATGTTTCCAGTATGATAAATGTCTTTTTAAATCCTGCATTTCTTGTCACGCTGTAGATCCACTTCTATTTGACAGTGACTCCTGGACATACATGTCAAGACAAAAATAAATACTGCTGCGATGGCAAACGTTTTTAAACTCTTAGGACACCAATACAGTGGCACTTGAAAGACTTTTTAAATACAACAGAAAAGACAATAGTTAAATAGAAACCTGCTTTGACACAGCCATGAAACCTGCACTACACTTGCAAGATCTGTATTTGTTTCTGCAAGAGCAGCTCCTGATCTTTGAACACATCAAATGTTGCACCCCAGCCCTCCGCCCATACCCTTTAAGAAGTCCACGTTGTTATTTTAAGCAAGCATCCCCTCCAGCTGTACATAAGCAACACTGTATTTCCCAAACAATTGAGGTAATTATAAAAATGAATATCATTTATTTTCTTTTATTACTATCATGTCTGAACATTTCCTTTCATACAAAAGTCTGATTTTCAGCATTATGTTTTCCAAGGGCATCCCCTCCACACCAAGGGAGATAAAGACGTATTAGGAATTGTGCAAGAGTTTTTGTTGCCATCTTCAAACCCACAAGAACTTCATGAACACGATATTGGCATTTTAGAGAAGGAGGAAGGGGCTTTACACATATTTTTAGTTCCACTTGATTTTTTTTTAAATCGCATCTAACCCAATGCAAAGGGGGCGGGT
>NW_005054371.1:3088435-3089488 GCF_000277835.1 Geospiza fortis | reverse complement strand
TGAGGTCCTTCCCCTCCTCGGGGCTGCCCACCCGCTCGTAGCCCAGCAGGGCCATGGGCTGCTGGCAGTACTCCTCCACCTGCTTGATCTGCTGGTAGCTGAGCGCGGTCCTCCAGGCACTCAGCGCCTGGGTGGCGTTCCTGGCCGACACCACGCACGGCTTGGAGGAGTAGCCGGGGCCGCTGGTCATGTTGAGGGCGAACTTCTCCATCTCCGGGCTGACCGCCAGGTTCACAAAGCCGTACACCTGCCGCAGGGTCTTGATGGGCTCCACCACCAGGTCCTCGTAGCGCACGGCCATGTAATTGCCCTGGAGCCAGTCAGGGGGGTGCAGAGCAGTCTGCAGGGTCTTGGCCATGCTGCTGCAGATGACCTCCATGGCACCCAGGGCATGGTAGTCCGAGCCGCCCCCCCCCTCCTTCTTCCCGCCCAGCTTGTGGCCAGCATCGAGGAAGGGCATGCGGTGGATGTGGGGGTCCCGGCTCCGCACCACCTGCAGGCTCTCCCGGATGAGGCCGTGCCGGGACTTGATGCGGGAGCTGGCGACGGCCCGGGGGTCCCGCACCAGATGGATGACTTTGAGGTCCAGGGTCGGGTCCCGCATGAGCGGGGCCAGGACGGCCAGGTCAAAGACACGGACGCCCTTGATGACCAGCGTGTGGTACTTGTGGCATTCCTCCTGGAAGCGGCTGAGGCGCTGCGGGGGACACTTTTTGCACACCCGGTCGTCCACCATCCCCACCACCTCCTTGCGATAGGCCGGGCAGAGGGGCGAGGAGCAGATGACCTTGTTGGTGGCCGCCCCGAAGATGCCGAGCGTGGTGAGGTTCTTGCCGGCGCCCGCCGTGCTGTAGAGCTGGAAGACGGAGAGGTCGCATCGGTACAGGGAGCTCAGCATGTCGCGGGCCGCCCCTTGCAGCGAGACGGCGTCACCGGGGTACAGCTTCTGCCAGACGTGCCACACCGGCTCGTAGAGGAAAAAGACCTCGGGGTTCTGGTTGAAGAGCTCCCCGAAGAAGGACGAGCCCGAGCGCCAGGTGGTGAAGACATAGA